>NC_133654.1:111246527-111592353 GCF_009905375.1 Apium graveolens
GTTGTGATGTGCTAAAACGGTCTTCTTCCTTCTCTCCTTGCTCCTTGCTTAATACCACACACTTTGAAACGTCTCTGAAAACTACTTATATAGAAGCCCACAAGAACCAGTCGTCTCAGAAGTCCATCAGAATAAGGATTGTAAAAATCAGTATTAAAATTTTCGTCCCCGGGCGGCCGCCCCAGATTCCTGAGCTGGCGCCCCAGCTCCCGGGCGGCCGCCCTAGAATCCTGAGCGGGCGCCCCAGCACCTTCTGGAAAATTCTGAATTCTGCTCCCGATTTTGCTGCGTTCTGCCCCCAACTTTCCACAACCAATGCCAAGCACTTCCCTAGGCTTATTTCTGATGAATTCTTCCTACATACGCAAGTTATACCCTGAAATGCAAAAACACTAGAAAAACACATCAAATACGCAAAATACCTGATTTCAAGACATCAATTCAAGCCATTATAAGACGTTCTAAGTGGTATAAAATGCCACTTATCACACTCCCAAACTTAAATCGATGATTGTCCTCAAGCGTCACAGACTCACAAACAAAACAAAAACATGCATGAATGCAAACTACATGAAATACAGTGATCCCCCCCACAATAACTAAACCAACCAACTGATAACATCTCAACAACTGCAATTAGGTGAATAAAGATCAATCAAATCATGCAAACTAACATACAACCAGAAACGTGGTATGTGCGGATGTTTAACAGATATGTTTCAAAACTAGATCAATTATCATAATTCGATTATCCTCAAGGCAATCACATGATTATAAGAAGAATAAATTCTAGACAGAAAATGACTTATAATACTTCAAGATCACTGGAGCTTATTACGGAATCATGTTTTTATTCAAGACAACAACAAATGCTTATTTGACCATGCAATGAGTGCGGTCCACAAAAGACTTATGCAATGGCATCCATTTAGCGAGCGTTAGGTTAGCAGATCCCAGAGCCTTAGGTCACTAGGCACCAAGTCCCCTAAGAACTTAATAACTCGAATACCAAAGAGCCCATTCGTGATCAATTATGCATTAAACTTTATATTTTTTCTTCTCTTTTTTTTTTCTTTTTCTTTTTTTTCAAATTTCTGAGCAAGTGCGTTTCGCTCCATCTTGCTCAACCCTAGACTACTCGCATAAAAATACGAGCCGACTACTAGCCTATTGACACCTAGCCACAATTAGCAATGAATTCCAATTTTTACTCTAATTTTTTCCTTTTCATGCCTTTTATCATTAAGAGCCTATCATAAATTCTAAGCATAATCAATAGATTAACCTCAAAAACCATCAACCATGACAACAATCTAGTCCTTAAGCATACTCTAAGACTTAGTGAAATTACATGTGTTTCTAGCATGCAAGTCAACCTACAAGATTCAATCATCACTCTAACGCTATCACTACACTCACATCATTATCACAAATCAATCGGTAAAGCAACGCAAAAGGGATCATGGTATATGCATGAGCTAAATGACATGATAAATAAAGCTATAAAATAAAAAAAACTATATATGGCAAAAATATGCAACTATATGAACTAAACTATCGTGAATATGTAACTACATGACACATACACACAAATATATTCCTTAACTACCATCCCCACTGTCCCCAGTGAAGGTAGTAGAAAGGAACACAGGGTATACCTACTAGGAGAAATCATCATCATCGCCCTTAGAGGGTGGAGTGTCAGGAGGCTGATAATCAGAGTCCTCACCAAAAACCGGCCACTGGATGTCAGCTCCAAGGCCTCTAAAATCAGTCCCAAGTGCAAGGGTGAGCTCCTGGCGAACCTACTCTGCGACTCATACATCACATCCATCCTCCTCGATAGCCTCCTATACTGGGCATCAGCCATCCCAACACCTTCCTGGGTTCTAGAAGAGCCTGCCTCATCATGAACCTGACTAGACCTAGCCATGGTAGCACCAGCTGCTGGACGTCCTCCTAGAAGATGATATCCTAAACCATGCTCCTCGGGCTCTCCACCCGTCCACTCCTGCATCGCATTCAGAGTCGCTGAGTCAATAAGAGCGGCCGGCATCTACAGCTGCTTGTAAGAAGGCCAATGAACTCCAACTGCTCTGCATAGCTTTGTGACAGTAGATGCATAAGGGATGTTGCTTTGTGTCCTCCCCCTCAAAAACTTCAAAATCCCTTGGTAGATGAACTCACCAAGGTCCACATAATACTCCTCATTCAAGATCCCCCATAACAACCTTGCTCTCTCAACTGTAACCTCATGTGCATGCGAAGTAGGAAAAATATTAGCACAAATAAAAGCATTCCATTCACGGGCATACCTATTCATCGCAACCGCCGGAAAAGAACGATACTCGTTAGATCCCGTCTTGAACTTCCAAACCGTGCCCGACTGACAGAGAGTAGTACAAATCAGATCCAAATTAAAATCCTCGGGGGTCATCTCATTCCAGTTCTCATCCTCGGGCTTCCTTTGTCGCCGCCCAATAACGCGGTGAATCGCCTCAGGCTGATAATCAACAGTAAGCCCACGAACAACCGTATACCCATTCTTGTCAGCCTTGGCGTTCGCATAAAATTCGCGAACCACACTCATCAGAACCTCCTCCGGTGACTCACAAAAAGAAATCCACCCTTTCTCCGCAATCATCGGTAATAACTCACCATCCCTCCCCGATGGTAAAAATCCCCTCTCCTTCAGAATTGGCTTCGTCAGCAGCCTAGTATACTCCTCCTCAGTAGCCCTATCCATTAAACGAGGTCTCACAGCAATTCCCCTCGAAGAATCAGCAGTAGGAACCGTGTTGCTGCTATCAATAGTTCGGGATCTCTTAGGTGTCATTGAAACTGAGAAAAAGTGTTTAAGAGTTGTGTTTTGAGTGTAGGAGAGAGTTTTGAAGTTGAAAGTATATGGGAGGTTATATGGAGGAGTTGTGTGTACATTTAGGGTTAGAATTAGAGCAGTAGTGGGTTGTGTGGGAGAGAAAATGTGGGTTTGTGGGAGAGGAATCGTGGGCCTTTATGTTTTTTTTTGGTTTTTCTGATTTTTTTTATAAGGCAAAAAAAAATTCTGACAATAGGGTCCCGAGCGACCGTCCAGGATTTCCAGGCGGGCGCCCCAGACTCCGAGCGGCCGCCCAGGATTTCCAGGTGGGCGCCCCAAGGATTTCTAGAAAAAACTTTTTTTTCTGCCCAATTTTCTGATTTTTTTTGGGTTTTTTGGATATGGTACTAACTTCTAAAGGTTCCTAAAGGTTAAAGCCTTGGGTTGCCTCCCAAGAAGCGCTTCTTTTACGTTATTAGCTTGACGTAGAGGAGTTCGATCAAGTTGACAATAAAACGACACTAACCACTTCCCGGTTTGCCGTGTCCCCATAGTAATGCTTCAATCTCTGACCATTAACCTTGAATGCTTGGCCCGGATTATTCTCAAAAATCTCCACCGCTCCATGTGGAAATATAATTTTGACGATAAAAGGTCCAGACCACCTTAATTTTAACTTTCCAGGGAAACGTCAGAGACGAGAGTTAAATAAAAGAACTTGTTGCCCCGACACGAATGACTTAGGAGATAGCTTCATGTCGTGCCACCTTTTTACTTTTTCCTTGTACATTTTGTTGTTCTCGTATGCTTGAAGTCGAAATTTATCAAGTTCATTTAACTGAAGCATTCGCTTCTTCCCAGCTACATCTAGATCAAGGTTCAACTTCTTCAACGCCCAATAAGCCTTATGCTTCAAGCTCTGCAGGTAAATGACATCCCTTCCCATAGACAAGTTGAAACGGGGACATCCCAAGTGGAGTCTTGTATGCTGTTCTATAAGCCCAAACAGCTTCATCGAGCTTTAAAGACCAATCTTTCCTTGACGGACAAACAACTTTCTCTAGAATGTGCCTGATCTCTCTATTAGACACTTCAGCTTGACCATTAGTTTGCGGATGATAGGCAGTAGTAACACGATGATTCACATTGTAGCGTTGCATCATAGAAATGAACTTACGATTGCAGAAATGCGACCCCTCATCACTTATGATTACTCGTGGCGTTCCAAACCTTGTGAATATTTGCTTATGGAGAAAATTCAACACAACATTTGCATCATTCATCGGTAGAGCCTTGACTTCTACCCATTTCGAGTCATAATCGACTGCCAGTAAGATGTACTGGTTATTGCAGGACGAGATAAATGGTCCCATGAAATCGATTCCCCAAACATCGAAGACCTCAACTTCCAGCATTACATTTAAAGGCATCTCATCCTTTCTAGTAAGATTCCCCACTCTTTGGCAAGGATCACACCTTAAAATGAACTGATGTGAATCTTTAAACAACGTAGGTCAGAAGAAACCTGCTTGCAAATATGAGCTGCCGTCTTTTCACCACCATAATGTCCACCATAAACTGTGGAATGGCAGTCTCGTAATATCCCCTCCGTCTCATATAATGGGATACATCTCCTGATGATCTGGTCAGCTCCTTGTCTAAACAAATATGGTTCATCCAACATGTACCACTTCACCTCATACAGAAACTTCTTCTTTTGAGCTGCATTCATATTAGGAGGCATTATATTGCTGACAAGATAGTTCACAATATCTGCAAACCATGGCTCTTCCTCCTGAACTGCGAACAACTGCTCATCCGGAAAAGATTCGTTGATCAATGTCTTACCATGTGAAGTAGAATCGGGATTCTCCGATCTAGAGAGATGGTCAGTTACTTGATTCTCAGTACCTTTTCGATCCTTGATCTCTAACTCAAATTCCTGTAGCAAGAGCACCCAACGAATAAGTCTGGGCTTCGAATCCTTCTTTGAGACCAAATAACGAATGGCAGCATGATCAATGAATACTGTCACCTTTGTCCCAAGCAGATAAGATCGAAATTTTTTGAAACCAAAGACTATAGCCAAGAGCTCCTTCTCATTAGTGGTGTAGTTCATTTGAGCTCCATTAAGCGTCTTACTAGCATAGTAGACCACATGAAAAAGATTATTCTTGCGCTGCCCAAGAACTGCTCCCATTGCATAATCCCTCACATCACACATCATCTCAAAAGGTTTTGTCCAATCAGGTGTCGTAATAACTGGTGCAGTTATCAAACTCTTCTTGAGAGTCTCGAATGCTTCCAAGCATTCATCATCAAATTTGAAAGGCACATCTTTCTCGAGCAAATTGCACAACGACTTAGATATCTTCGAGAAGTCTTTGATGAAACGCCGATAAAAACCCGCATGACCAAGAAAACTACGGATTCCTTTCACAGAAATAGGTGGTGGAAGATTTTCAATGACTCCCACCTTGGCTTTATCCACCTCAAGACCCTTGCTAGAGACTTTATGCCCAAGAATAATGCCTTCACGCACCATAAAGTGACACTTTTCCCAATTGAGCACCAAATTAGTTTCCATACACCTTTTGAGCACTGAACGAAGATTATTCAAACATTCATCAAATGAATATCCAAAGATGGAGAAGTCGTCCATGAACACTTCGACATTGTTTCCAATCATATCAGAGAATATAGCCATCATGCATCTCTGAAAAGTGGCAAGTGCACCACATAAGCCAAACGAAACTCTGCAAAAAGCAAACGTGCCAAATGGACAAGTGAAAGTAGTCTTTTCTTGATCTTCTAGTGCAATGCAAATCTGATTATACCCCGAATAGCCATCCAGAAGACAATAAAACTCATGACCAGCCAACCTGTCAAGCATCTGATCAATAAATGGAAGAGGAAAGTGATCCTTCCTCGTGGCTTTGTTCAACTTTCTGTAATCCATGCATACCCTCCATCCTGTGACTGTTTGAGTGGGGATGATCTCGTTCTTCTCATTTGCTACCACAATTATACCTCCTTTCTTAGGTACACATTGCACGGGACTCACCGAAGAACTGTCAGAAATAGGATATATGATTCCTGCATCTAGCCACTTCAGAATTTCTTTCTTAACCATTTCTTTCATGATAGGATAAAGTCTTCTCTATTGCTCAACAGTCGGCTTACTACCTTCCTCTAGCGGAATTTTATGCATGCAATACGAAGGACTGATCCCTTTTATATCTGCTATAGTCCATCCGATGGCCGATTTGAATTCTCTCAAGATCCTCAAAATCTTTGCTTCCTCACTACGTGAAAGGTCAGATGCAATAATAACAGGCAAAGTAGATGCATCACCTAAAAAACACACCTCAAGCGTTCAGGCAATGGTTTAAGCTCCATAGTAGGTGCTTCCTCAATAGATGGTTAGAGCTTTCCCTCAGCATTCTTGAGATTAATATTACCAAGAGATTCAAATGGCATGTCTAGCTTCCGCTTCCAAGAATAAGCATTTAGATATTGTAGTTGCTCATTTCCTTCCTCATCTTCACTGTCAAATTCCCCCACTAAGGCTTTTTCTAAGGCATCAGACATCAGCACATGATCAAGTTCCGTCGTTACCACAGAATCAATCAAATCCACCTTGAAGCACTCCTCATCTTCTGTAGGGAATTTCATCGCAGTGAAGACATTGAATGTTACATCCTGATCTTGCACTCTCATAGTAAGTTCACCTTTTTGCACATCAATCAAGGTACGGCCTGTAGCCAAGAAAGGTCATCCCAAGATTATGGGAATCTTCTTATCTTCCTCGAAATCCAGAATGACAAAGTCTGCCGGAAAGGGAGCTTATCCACCTTTACTAACACGTCCTCCACAATGCCTCGTGGGTATGTAATAGAATGATCAACCAATTGTAGAGATATGTAGGTGGGCTTTGGATCAGGAAAATTCAACTTTTTGAAGATAGACAATGGCATCAGATTGATGCTCGCTCCCAAATCGCACAGGCACTTATCGAAAGACAACTTGCCAATGGTCCAAGGAGTGGTGAAGCTACCTGGATCTTTAAGCTTTGGAGGTAATTTTTATTGCAGCACAGCGCTGCACTCTTCCGTTAGAGCAACGGTATCAAGGTCATCCAGTTTCACCTTCCTTAAAAGAATACTCTTCATGAATTTCGCATAACTAGGCATTTTCTCCAGAGCCTCAGCGAAATTTATATTGATATGAAGTTTCTTGAACACCTCCAGAAACTTACCGAACTGCTTATCCAGCTTTTGTTTTTGCAATCTCTTAGGAAAAGGTGGTGGAGGATAGAGCTGTTTCTCCCCTGTATTACCCTCAGGCAGAGTGTGTTCAACAATAGTCTTCCTTGATTCCGCCGCTTTCTCCTTTTGCTTCTCTTCATCATCTACAACTTCAGCTTCTCCATCTTTTGCTTTTTCAGCATCAGCAACTTTTCCAGACCTTAAGGTAATAGCTTTGACTTGCTCTTTAGCTTCCTTCTTGCCTGGCACTTCAGTATCGCTGGGAAGTGTGCCAGGTTGACCGTTGAGCACGGAATTGGCTATTTGACCGATTTGATTCTCCAAGGTCTTGATAGAAATAACCTGACTTTTGCACAACAGCTTGAGCTCCTCGAAATCAGCACTAGAAGGTGGAGCAGCACCTCCTTGTTGAGGATATGATTGCCTTTGAGCATAATAGTGTGGTTGATGGAATCCAGGTGGATTAAACTGCTTACTTATAGGTTGCTAATATGGTTGCTAAACAGCATTCTGATTATTGCTCCAGCTAAAATTGGGATGATTTCTGTTGTTAGGATGATAAGTAGCTGACACAGGCTGCTGCGGTCGCTGATAATTATTCACATACTAAACAGATTCATTAACGAGAGAACACTAATCCATATCATGAGAGCCTGCACAAAACTCACAGACCATAGCTATCTGATTGACTCCATGGTTGGCTAAAGAATCAACCTTCAAAGAAAGCGCTTGGAGCTGCGCTACAATAGCTGTAGCTGCATCAACTTCCAGAATACCTTCTACCTTCCCAGGCATCATCCTTTCAGTTGGGTTTTGATGCTCATTGGCAGCCATAGTTTCAATAAGATTATATGCCTCAGTATAGCTTTTGGCCCATAAGGCGCCTCCAGCTGCAGCGTCGAGCATGGGACGAAATTGGGCCCCCAAACCATTATAGAAACTAGTGATCACCATCCAGTCAGGAATACCATGATGTGAACACTTTCTCAACATCTCCTTGTAGCGCTCTCAAGCTTCGCACATAGATTCAGTCGGTTTCTGCGCAAACTGAGTAAGAGCATTCCTAATAGCCACAGTCTTGGCCATTGGATAGAACTTCACCAGAAACTTTTGCACAAGATCTTGCCAAGTAGTGATGGACCCAGCTGGTTCAGAATGTAATGAGTCCTTAGGTTTATCCTTCAGAGAGAATGGGAAAAGCCTCAGCTTGATAGCCTCATCAGTAACACCATTATATTTGAAAGTACTACAGATCTCGACAAAATTCCTGATATCCATGTTGGGGCCTTTAGTCGCAGCACCTCTGAAAGAAATAGAATTCTGCACCATCTGAGTAGGGCTCGGCTTGATTTCAAAAGTATTAGCCTGAATAGCCAGATGAAGGATGCTTGACTGAATGTCATCAATTTTAGGCCGAGAAAAGTCCATAAGAACTGGATCTGCTGCTGGAACTATACGATCACCCATGAATACTGGTTCTTTCTGCTCACTCTCATTATCCGAATCTTCAAAATCTATCTTCTCCGGAATATCAAGAACTGAGTCTGTCTCCTCAGCCGTATCTAAAGTCCTCTTGCCAGTACGAGAACGTGTTTGCATAAATGCTCGCTAAAGTACCTGAAATACAGCCGAAAACTATAAGTAACACGTCTTAATCAATGAGTCCTAATGACCACTGATGGTAAGTACATAAACTAAACAAATACGCTGAGTCCCCGGCAGCGGCGCCAAAAACTTGTTAGGAACAAAACACGCGCTAGTAATTCACGCAAGTATACGCGTTCACAAGTAATATAGAATACTTTCTAGTTCATTCCCACAGAGACTCAGACTGATTATGTTCAATTACCGCTTACTCACCAATGTATAATTACTTCTCAATGTCAAGACAATAACACTTAATTTTCATTAACTAATTATTAACTACAATTGACTACGAGAATTAAAACACTTAATTGACACTTGAAGTAACAATATTAAACACACATGAGATCATAACTTCAATTCTACTTCCTTCAATAGTTATTATTATTACCCTTAGCATGTAACGGTGATGATATTAATTGCATAACACGAAACTGATAAAATCCAACTTTCGTTGTATTAATACCATTCTACCAAACATCTACAATTAAGATAGAAGTTGAATAGGCATCAATTATGTTGAGACCCTATATGTTTACAGAATTTGACAACATAACGATTTAAGCACAAGTTATTCTTTATGATTACACAGGGAAAGTAAAATGGTTAGAGTTACCCACTAGTCATGCATACACATACATGAACCTATGCTAGCTTGGCAAGTTCTAAACCTCAAGATCAACCGTCGCTTCATAAGAGATTAACAGACTATCTTATATGTTCGCGACATACATAAGTCGAATTAGCACAACCTATGCTAGATATCATACAATTATCACACACTAAGGTATTAAACAACTAACTAAAGAAATCCATACTAAATCCGTTATGACCCCATGATCACGATTAGCCCATTATAGAACTCATCGTCACCATGGGTTCATATGAAAACATGATAATAACACACAATATAAACTAAGAAAAATACTTATTAAAACCAGAGTACGTCACAAGAGTAATAAGGTTCAAAGTAAAGAAAACTAGCATCCACTGTGCAACGAATAAAAGAATCACAAGAAAACGTATGCTTCCTCTTCTTCGTTGTGATGTGCTAAAACGGTGTAACACCCCCAAATCTGGGGTCGGGGATCCGGGTTGTCACGAGTTCCATTTCCCTTAATAACACCCAATCTTAATACACAATCAACTACTATGTACTGTGACCCCACAATAAACACACACACCACAAGTTATAGTCTCAGAGATGAATATCCAAAAATAATCACAAGTCGTTTTATTCCACAATTATATGTCAATAACCTTAAAAGGTTTCTGAATAAATTTACATTTCTTTGCCATTATTACAATTCATAATTATACATAAGGCCGGTACATCATAAGTTGAAAGCCTAGCCTATTGGTAGTTCCTACCTCAGCTATAGCGGCATCAATGCTTCCCGAAGACTGCAGAACGTTTTCTAACCGCTTGCGAATCGGGAGCTTGGTCCTGTTCATCTTGTCTATCTGATGTTGTGTGATGAAAAAAGAAGGCAAGGGTGAGCAACAAGCCCACCAAAATAATGTATAATATGATTAACAATATATGAGCCTTCTCATAGTACTCATGAAAGTCTTGGTCAAAAGAAATGAACCAAGTTTGATATCTTAATGCGATGAAGTCGCAAAATATTCAGTATATATACATATATACTTTTCAAAATCTTGGAAGTTCTCTTCCATGCATAATATACACAAAGTTCCAGTTTATAACTGTATAAAAACAAAATATCGTTGCAAGGTGATCTCATATATCTAACCTTGTCTCAACGTTTTTCTGAAAGTCTTTGTCATTCATATGATAACCATTAACTAGATATAAGTTTAAAAGGTGAAGTTACAAGATACTCCAATATACTTATATCTTTTCCAAATACTACCTGAACTACCACCGTTCAAGTTATAATTAGTTTCAAAAGTTCATCACATAGATGAGGCTACAAGACCAGATTTGAATAGATTAAATCTTTTAAAATATCATCAAAATAAAATGAAGTTACGAGATATTTCATTTGAGGCAAACATCATTTTGAAAACTTGACCCTGCCAACACTCAACAATCGCCCAACCGTAGCCTTTCTATCGAAGTGCTCTGGGTAGTGTTGCAGAAATATCCAATTGGATGATGAACTCATTACGGTAGTTTGCCGCGCCAGGAAGACCACTTACGATGATCAGTCGTAGTAGTGCAACCCCACCATTTTCTACATGTAGAGGAGAACCTGTCGGATTTACTTGTCAACCGAACACTGAACTCCTAAGGAATGGACCGCCTTAGCGGAACTTCCAGGCCATTTGGGCCAATATAATAAGGCTGGGCCGGCGCTACTCGACCACTTACGCCACTCCTAGTTCAGATGAAATCCATGACTCTGAAACGTAAAGCTCGTCCCCACTTTCCCCAAGTAGAAACTTGTTGATACGGCTCCACCAAGAAGTCGTATCTAGCTGGAAAGGAAAACTCACCAATATTTCCCAGGCGATGCCTGTTAATGGATTAACTTGTTCCAAGAATTTTACTTCCCGAGTGTTGGGTAAGTAATCAAAAATTCTTTTATCAAGACAGCAACCTTGTAGCGAATATAAAACACACCACCGAGCCGGATCCCTCAGGTTTTGAGCGAGTATTTAAATCCCCTTCGAAAGGAGGATCTTAAATATAAAAATGAGTTTTGGGATCCGCCCTAACCTTTAAAAATCATTTTGAAGACTCAAAAATATTTTTAAGAATGTTTGGAATAATGCTGATTTAATAAAGTAAATCAGTCTCAATATAAAGAAATATCTGAATATTATTATTTAAATAACATTCCCATAAAGAATAATCTTTATAAAAATAATTGAAGTATAAGTTGGAAAACTTATACTTGAAACTAATAGTAAATAATCAAAGATATACTTATACGAAAGTAATATCTTTATTTGAATATCAAAAGTAAGTTTGATTATCGAACATTAATATTTTAATAAAATAAAGAATATTAATAAATAAGAAGCGGAGTCATAATACCTTGAATGAATATTATAAATAATATTCATTAAATAAAATAAAGGAGTCATACATCCTCAAATGAATATCCAAGTAATATTCAATAAATAATATAAAGGAGTCATAAGTCCTCGAATGAATATTGAAGATAATATTCATTAATAAAATAAAGTTATCGAATAAACCTTATTCGATTAATAGTTTTGAAAACTATAACCATTATATATATAAATAAATATATATATATATATCAAATCTACTCGAGATCCTCAACTCCCGGTTTTAGAAAATGTTTTCACCTTTGGGTCCCTATACTAAGGGTATATGCAAATTACCGCTATTCTCTAACATAGGTATTATCAACTGAATCAACAGATATATATGGCAAGAATACGAAACAGGCATGCATATGTACCATATCACATGCTACAATATATCGCAAGAATTTGCTAATATAACCATCATGCATCTATTACAAGATAATGCATATACAAGCGTATACATCACAATAACAATATAACGGATAGAAAACTTGCCTGAGTGACTGGGGGTGATAAAAGGCTCGAGACGAGTCTGGTAACCTATAAACAACAAGTAAGTTGGAATTAAACCAAAGTCACTTGTAAATCTATACTTTAACGAACTTAGACTCTAACGCTTGTTTTGCGCTTACTGATTCTCTTAAGTCACTCGAGTACCCTCGGCTCCACCATTTTTAATAAATTAACCATTACGAGTTTTAAGGCGATTCCTTCGCGAGTGTCTTACCAACTGCCTAAAACTCTTACCATAATTGTTTCATACACTAATTAACCCTTTTTGGTCTTTAACCTATGTTTCAAAGTAAGGCGAGGGGAAAAGTTTCGTTCGCGAAACGCCGTTACTTAAAACGGTCGTTTCTCCTAAACCGTACATCGGAATCAAACAAACTATATATCAAAATGAAGCTCGTAACATGAACTATCTAAACATGGTAATGGTCAACATCTAGCAGGGGGTTCTCCGGTCCTAATGTTATGAACAATAGCAGTCTAAAGTAAATCAGACATTACGACGGCTATATTTACGCGATTTCCCAAGTTTAAACCAACTCAAAACAACCACAATTCAACCCCAATTCACAACCCAATCAAAACTCCATCCAAAATACATTACAACAGCCCCAAACCAACTCATTATAATCCATTTACTTACTCCTAAAACTTGAATTTAAACTATACTATATTCTTTAACCAAATCTTAAGATTTCAACAAATCAATCACCACCATTCCAACCCAAACTCTTAAACAAACAAGTTTCAAGCTACTCTTTACTTTAACAACCAAAATCAACCTAATATACAAATTAAAGCTAGGGTTTGGAGATGATATACCTTCCTTGAAGTGGTGTGAGTAGCTAGGAAGCCTTAGGAAGCCTTGAGGAGTCTTAGGAAAGCTTGGATCTTAAAGGAAAAACAAGAAAATCAAGTTAAAATTCTTGAAGTCACTATTCATTATCTTCTTCATTGATTTCTTGAAGAAGATTGAGAAAGAATTGAAGGCTTAAACTCATAAGATAGCCATAATTATGCATAAGGATGACTAGGGAATTATCTTACCAATTTAGGAAGCCTTGATATTGAGTTTTGAATTTTGTTTTCTTTGAAATAGTAAAAAGCCGAGAGCATGAAGAAAATAAAATGCCTTGTGTTCTTGTTTTGATGAAAAATGAATTGTTTGGCTTGGTTGGTTGAATGTTTGATTTGTTTTTGGTTAATTACCAATTTAACCTTGATTTTTGTATGGTTAATAACCATCCACATCTCCTTCCTCCTTATGTCATGCTTGTGTCACTTTATGATGTCATCATCCCTCCTTTGTCCTCTTTCTATTGGTTGGGTGACATCATCCTCTCTAATCCCTTTGATTAACTTCCTCATTGTTTGTCTAATGACCGCTGATCTGTTATACGGTTCACTTAACTTTCGTTTTCGTTTATCGTTTGAGGGATCATACCCGGGATCTTATTACTTAGGTTCCCTTAACCTTTCTCAATATATTATATTCCTTTTATGATCCTCTCTTATATTCCTTTAATTTAAATCCTTTTTATCCTGTTACCTTTTTACTCAATTCTTTCCGTATCTAGTGGATTCCTGAGAAAAATCAAAGTATTCGGAATTGGATTTTGACGATCTTTACATACACTTATATACCATATAGAGTACTAATAAAATCTCAGAATATCCATAACAGAATCCCTACATAGTGGGGCATGAAAAGTTTTCTCATTCAGCAAAAACACTATTCATAAGGGTTTCAAAAATTTCTAAAAATTGGGGTTATTACAATCTCCCCTCCTTAAAAGGATTCCGTCCCGGAATCAGATAGAAAATGAATTGGGATACTCTCTTAGCATTGCACTTTCTAACTCTCGAATAAATTTTCCCACATTGTGGTCCTACCATCAAACTCTGAATAGTTTGATAACCCTGCTCCTAAGCACTTGTTCCTTTTCACTCTATAACCCTTCCTGGTTGCTCCATATAGGTTACGTCGGGTTGCATGTCTATGCGCTCATATGCCCCTATTTATCTGGCATCCGAATTACACTTTCTTAACATTGATACGTGGAACACGTTATGAACTTGCTACAGGTTCGGGGGTAGGGCTAGCTCGTAAGCTAACTTTCCAATCCGTCTTAATATCTCAAAAGGTCCAATAATTCGTCGGCTTAGCTTTCCTTTCTTTTTGAACCTCATCAATCCTTTCCAAGGGATACCTTTAACATTACTAGGTCCCCTGTTTCCTATTCTTTGTCCTTTCGTGTCAAATTGACATATTTATCATGTCCATCTTGGGCTACTACCAGCCGTCCTCCGATTAGATCTATCATATCCTTGGTCCTTTGGACCACTACTGGTCAGAGCATCTTGCGCTCTGCAACTTCATCCTAACATAAGGGAGATCGACATTGTCTTCCCTCAAGGATCTCATAAGGCGATATCTCAATACTAACATATGATCTATTGTCGTAAGAAAACTCAATCCGTGTTAAGTGATCATTCCAAATTCTTTCAAGTCTATTGCACATACTCTCATTATAGCTTTTAGCATTAGAGCTTTTGCTTCTCAATACCCATTTTTTTCCAGTTCGTAATCGCTATCACCTTCCGTTCCTAATATTATACTGGTTATACCTTTGGTTCGTTAGCGTTCTATAACCTTTTAATAACCACGTCACCCTTAGTATCACGAATGTGTTTCCATCCCGAATACCACCATAGATTTACTACTCCTTTTTCAGCTGTTTCTATTTTCCAAAGTTTGATCAATCCTATAGAAGTAAAGGAATTTGTTGAGAGATCACTATGATCATGAACACTTGTTATATCGCATAGTTAGTACAGAAGGTGGCCAGCCTTTAGTACTTGACAAGCAATTAAACAATAGATGGTATCCTACTAGGCTTCTATCACACAGATAGATAGTCATTCGGCAATACCTCCCCTTCTGGAAGGGTTGTTCTTCTCAGCTTATATAAAATGAAAAGAAGAGAAAAGAACGAACTGAAGAGAATTGTATATTCGTAAAAAAAAAATTATTGCCATAAAATATCTGGCTTGGAATCTACCTCTGAACTATAGAGGTCTGTCATAGGAGAACAAAACATATATGTATTTATATCAACATCAAGTATTATAGCATCATATTTCACATGCCTAAATATTTTTGCTATTCCGTCCATCATCCTATGGACCCATGCTCTTCCTCGAGCTTATACACAATCACCTTTAAAACTCCCTCGATATCAAAAATCGAACCTGAGATCTCATTCTAGACATCATCGTTACTAGAATTCTATGCTTGTACCGCAACCTTCCTCGTATAATAATACGACTCTCTATTGATAAGAAAGAATAAATATTCAATAGGTAGATACTCTACTTAATTAGTCTATCAATGATAACTTATACACTACCACGACCCGATTAGTGGTACTCAATCTCAACATCCATTCCAATACAGCTCTCATGGTTGTAATCAGCTCATTACTCGCAGAATCATTGCTGCCTTACTATGGTCCACCACTGACCTACTGTCGTCATTCACGTTCCATGAAATCTTAATATCTAACCATACGGAGTCCATATATCTCGTATCGAATTCTTCTAAGGAGGTAACATGATCACCGTTCATGATTCATGAAGAACACTCCTGAACTTGACGTACATATGACATGAAGCAGATAAAATTGCAGAAGAGTTTCAATCAAAGCAACGATAGCAGGTTAATACCATTCTTAATCATATGCCTTAAATAGAAGACTTACTCAAAGGTTCGTCTAGTCCTTTTTGAAACATGGTCCTGGCTTATCTCAAGATAGGACCTTCTAAGATAGATAGCCCGCTCATGGCGATTACACGAATTAAACCTTTACCAACTACTATTACGGTTGGGTATTGCACGGTCATCAAAAGGACTGTCAATCTTCCAAACCATAATACAACCTTCACAGCCTTAACCATCATCACTGTATTCTTTTGGCACAAACGCCTATAATTATCCTCTTTCCTCTAAGGTGTCGGCCACCTCTTTGGCCTTTCCTGATAGTAAACTTTCCTTACAATCAATGTCATCTTAACCACTTTCACTAATTTTCTACCTCATTTTAATCACTGCTTATGTGAAGATGTTTTCCTTAAAATCTGATGAGTAAAAAAAAATATCACCATTTTTTTCCATAAGTTATTGCCTCAGTCTTTAGAGGTTAATCACTGTCACGACTGACTCTCAATCATACTTAGAACATCTTTTATCTTAGGTCCTAATTGCCCTGAACAATTTTGACCTTTACTGGTTCGATCCATACTTTCTCGTGGTTCAACACGTGCCCCACTTGGCATCATGATAATTACGTCATATTTCCTTTATCAATATTTCTATTCTTGAGAATTTCGAATATTACCTTTCTCCTTGTAAAACCTCTAAGGTTATCCTTCAATCGTTCCTCCTGTATTCCTTAGATACAGGGCATATCAAATTACCATTTACTAATACTAAAACCATTGTCTATATTCTTCTGAAAAATTTCCCCACTGATTCTTAAAGGTTGTTGTTACCTTAACCCTTTCCAAATCATACTGTCAAAACTCATACTGTCCCTATTAAGGGTGAAATGCCAACCTTTATGCATTCCCCTAGGATTCATTTTAAGTTACCGACGTTCTATCCTTAATTCCACCTTTAAAAAGGTACATGCATCCTTCCATGGATAATCAAGTCATATATCCCTGATAAGGGTGTCTTATTCAATCATTCCCACCTTGATAGTATATGCCTAATTTTCACAATAACATCTGTATTCAAAATGAGGTCAATCAATATGTCCTCCAAAAGATAACAACGGTTATCCGCTTTTCTTTCCTAATTTGGTAACGATAACAAGGATGTTCTGGAAGATATTGGTCGTGTTCAACGTGAACTTCTTCTTAATAATTCCTTATTTACTTTTGTTGTTTATCTCAACAGTCATCTCAATGTTGGGATATCTTTCGTACCTGGCGTCTCCCTTTCTGGGTATCAAGCCACCGGTCTTACACTTCACATTCTTGAAGGTCACTTCCTTCATCCAATTTTCCTAATTTCTTACTTCCTTGTCTCCTCAGTCTATCCGCGTCTCATTATTTATCCTTCGAACTATCTCAAGGTTTCCTCGAATCCTCCCAACTTACAAGGGATAAAATATATGTGTCTCTTATGCCTTTCACCATCAATTTTAACTCATGGTGAACCACCCTCATCCTAACGATTAAATACTTTTCTATTTCTATTGCTACGAGTCTATAGGGTTTCCTCATACCCAACTCCTTTATCATTCCTCACACTCTACTGCCTTTATATTCCTTTCCACTTCAGTTTCTTTTTATTTTCCTTTCTCTTATCATTATTTCATGAACTAACACAACATAAGTATTGATTTCAAACATCCCGTCATTCTGGATTCGTGTCGTCAGAACGAATCTTGATAACTTTTATAACTTAGATTCATAATTTATCTTATCGTCTGCCTTTGTTCTGACTCTAAAGCTTTTACACTATCTCCATAACCTTGGGAATTACTTTCCCGAAAACAATTGACTGAACTTAAATCAGTTTTTCTAACCTCTGGCTCCGTGCCTTTCTTGGTCTTTCACCAGCGGGTGTCCTCTCTTTTAGGAGGGTAAGTGATAAAAACAGTCTTTTGTGATTCGTCAATCATTTAGAATCTCAAATGATTTCTATATTTCCTCTAGCCAGGCTCTTGCCTCGACTGGGTCAGCTTGTTCCTTGGAACTCTGAGAGCTTAGCGACTTATAGGTCCTGAAAGAATTTCCTACCGCATTGTTTCCTCAAGGTGGGGGTTGGGGATAATAATCTAAGTTCTTTTTAGACAGGTCCATGAATTGCTGTATAGGAGTACCGTCCCGGGTCTCCTTTCCTTACTCGACTTTCTGTTTCCTTAGTATGAAATGTTTCATCCTTTGCCCATACTTGGGGTTATCTTATACATTTTATATCCTCATTTTCCACTTCATTATGTTATGGGTTCATTCTATCTTGATGGCGACCCCCCTGACTATCACGTTCAGGTTTTGCTCTAAATCTTATTCCTCAAACTAGCTTTCATCTAAGATCTCATCTTTAAGCTCTTGAACATTTGGAACCCAAATTCTGTAGGAATACCTCATTATTCCTTTCTCATCTTTCTCGGTATTAATCTTTTATCTAATTGTTGGCTCTTTGCCTTCCTTCATCACTTTTTCTGGCACAATATGTTCTTTTCCGATAATTCGGACTGTGTTGCAATCTCAAACAGCTTTTCGGTACCGGCTCCGGTTACCTTCATATCTATTTCCATTTTCTCAAAATCTCTTATCAACTCTCCCAAAGACATTATCATCTTGACTCTCTCTTTTACACTAAGGGCATTAGCCACCATTTTGGCTTTCCCTGGATGATAAAGAATCTCATAATCGTAATCCTTGATTAGCTCTAACCGCCTCCTTTGGCGTATGTTGAGCTCTTTCTGCGTAAAAATGTACTAGAGCTCCTATGGTTTGTGAATCTCGCACTTCTCTCCATACAAGTAGTGCCTCCAATCTTTAGGGCAAAACTATTGCCACGAGCCTAAGCTCATGGGCGGGGATATCGAATTTTATATTCCCTTAATTGTCTTGACGGACGCGATTATCTTGTTGTGCTGCATAAGAAGCACCCAAATTCCTTATGCGAAGCGTCACTACAAATCACAAAATCTCCTTTTTCCATCCGGCAACGCCAACATAGGGGCCGTCACCAACCTTTGCTTCAGTTCTTAACAGCTGTTCTTGCATTTCTCTGTCTATTCGAACTTCTCAATCTTATGAGTAAGCCGCGTTAAAGGGGCTACTATCTTTACAAACATGAACGAACCTCCGGTAGTGACCGACCAATCCTACCTCTGGTAGTCGCTCTAACCATGGTTATCAATTCCACAGTGGTCCTTTATTCATTCTTGTCAGGATCCTCCACGGGATCCTCCTCAACCACAATCCCTTCTAGGACAGCATCCTCAACCGCTACATCCTCAATATGAACATCATCTGGTCCTGCGTTAGGACGCTCTATCGGATCCACAATCTGATCTCCAATAAGTAATAAAACATCATCGCGTTGTTGCTCCTCAACCTCAGGGTTCGGAGTCCCGCTACCATATACGATAACGAACTACGCTTCTATCGCTACATTTATAAGGGTTCCCATAAGGGTTTTAACTGTCGGTGCTACGTTAGGTAGCCCGACTATGAACTTGGCAAGAGTTCTTATTATCTTAATGAACTTATTATCTTAACGTCACATCATCTCTGAAGTTTATAACGCTTAGCTCTGATACCACTTCTGTAACACCCCCAAATTCGGGGTCGGGGATCCGGGTTGTCACGAGTTCCATTTCCCTTAATAACACCCAATCTTAATACACAATCAACTACTCTGTACTGTGACCCCACAATAAACACACACACCACAAGTTATAGTCTCAGAGATGAATATCCAAAAATAATCACAAGTCGTTTTATTCCACAATTATATGTCAATACACCTTAAAAGGTTTCTGAATAAATTTACATTTCTTTGCCATTATTACAATTCATAATTATACATAAGTCTGGTACATCATAAGTTGAAAGCCTAGCCTATTGGTAGTTCCTACCTCAGCTACAGCGGCATCAATGCTTCCCGAAGACTGCAGAACGTTTTCTAACCGCTTGCGAATCGGGAGCTTGGTCATGTTCATCATGTCTATCTGATGTTGTGTGATGAAAGAAGAAGGCAAGGGTGAGCAACAAGCCCACCAAAATAATATATAATATGATTAACAATATATGAGCCTTCTCATAGTACTCATGAAAGTCTTGGTCAAAAGAAATGAACCAAGTTTGATATCTTAATGCGATGAAGTCGCAAAATATTCAGTATATATACATATATACTTGTCAAAATCTTGGAAGTCCTCTTCCATGAATAATATACACAAAGTTCCAGTTTATAACTGTATAAAAACAAAATATCGTTGCAAGGTGATCTCATATATCTAACCTTGTCTCAACATTTTTCTGAAAGTCTTTGTCATTCATATGACTACCATTAACTAGATATAAGTTTAAAAGGTGAAGTTACAAGATACTCCAATATACTTATATCTTTTCCAAATACTACCTGAACTACCACCGTTCAAGTTATAATTAGTTTCAAAAGTTCAGCACATATAAGAGACTACAAGACCAGATTTGAATAGATTAAATCTTTTAAAATATCATCAAAATAAAATGAAGTTACGAGATACTTCATTTGAGGCAAACATCATTTTGAAAACTTGACCCTGCCAACACTCCACAATCGCCCAACCGTAGCCTTTCTATCGAAATGCTCTGGGTAGTGTTGCAGAAATATCCAATTGGATGATGAACTCATTACGGGAGTTTGTCGCGCCAGGAAGACCACTTACGATGATCAGTCGTAGTAGTGCAACCCCACCATTTTCTACATGTAGAGGAGAACCTGTCAGATTTACTTGTCAACCGAACACTGAACTCCTAAGGAATGGACCGCCTTAGCGGAACTTCCAGGCCATTTGGGCCAATATAATAAGGCTGGGCCGGCGCTACTCGACCACTTACGCCACTCCTAGTTCAGATGAAATCCATGACTCTGAAACGTAAAGCTCGTCCCCACTTTCCCCAAGTAGAAACTTGTTGTTACGGCTCCACCAAGAAGTCGTATCTAGCTGGAAAGGAAAACTCACCAATATTTCCCAGGCGATGCCTGTTAATGGATTAACTTGTTCCAAGAATTTTACTTCCCGAGTGTTGGGTAAGTAATCAAAAATTCTTTTATCAAGACAGCAACCTTGTTGCGAATATAAAACACACCACCGAGCCGGATCCCTCAGGTTTTGAGCGAGTATTTAAATCCCCTTCGAAAGGAGGATCTTAAATATAAAAATGAGTTTTGGGATCCGCCCTAACCTTTAAAAATCATTTTGAAGACTCGAAAATATTTTTAAGAATGTTTGGAATAATGCTGATTTAATAAAGTAAATCAGTCTCAATATAAAGAAATATCTGAATATTATTATTTAAATAACATTCCCATAAAGAATAATCTTTATAAAAATAATTGAAGTAGAAGTTGGAAAACTTATACTTGAAATGAATAGTAAATAATCAAAGATATACTTATACGAAAGTAATATCTTTATTTGAATATCAAAAGTAAGTTTGATTATCGAACATTATTCTTTAATAAAATAAAGAATATTAATAAATAAGAAGCGGAGTCATAATACCTCGAATGAATATTATAAATAATATTCATTAAATAAAATAAAGGAGTCATACATCCTCAAATGAATATCCAAGTAATATTCAATAAATAATATAAAGGAGTCATAAGTCCTCGAATGAATATTGAAGATAATATTCATTAATAAAATAAAGTTATCGAATAAACCTTATTCGATTAATAGTTTTGAAAACTATAACCATATATATATATAAATATATATATATATATATATCAAATCTACTCGGGATCCTCAACTCCCGGTTTTAGAAAATGTTTTCACCTTTCGGTCCCTATACTAAGGGTATATGCAAATTACCGCTATTCTCTAGCATAGGTATTATCAACTGAATCAACAAATATATATGGTAAGAATATGAAACAGGCATGCATATGTACCATATCTCATGCTACAATATATCGCAATAATTTGCTAATATAACCATCATGCGTCTATTACAAGATAATGCATATATAAGCGTATACATCACAACAACAGTATAACGGATAGAAAACTTGCCTGAGCGACTGGGGGTGATAAAAGGCTCGGGACGAGTCTGGTAACCTATAAACAACAAGTAAGTTGGAATTAAACCAAAGTCACTTGTAAATCTATACTTTAACTAACTTAGACTCTAACGCTTGTTTTGCACTTACTGATTCTCTTAAGTCACTCGAGTACCCTCGGCTCCACCATTTTTAATAAATTAACCATTATGAGTTTTAAGGCGATTCCTTCGCGAGTGTCTTACCAACTGCCTAACACTCTTACCATAATTTTTTCATACACTAATTAACCTTATTTGGTCTTTAACCTATGTTTCAAAGTAAGGCGAGGGGAAAAGTTTCGTTCGTGAAATGCCGTTACTTAAAATGGTCGTTAATCCTAAACCGTACATCGGAATCAAACGAACTACATATCAAAACGAAGCTCGTAACATGAACTATCTAAACATGGCAATGGTCAACATCTAGCAGGGGGTTCTCGGGTCCTAATGTTATGAACAAAAGCAGTCTAAAGTAAATCGGACATTACGACGGCTATGTTTACGCGATTTCCCAAGTTTAAACCAACTCAAAACAACCACAATTCAACCCCAATTCATAACCCAATAAAAACTCCATCCAAAATACATTACAACAGCCCCAAACCAACTCATTATAATCCATTTACTTACTCCTAAAACTTGAATTTAAACTATACAACATTCTTTAACCAAATCTTAAGATTTAAACAAATCAATCACCACCATTCCGACCCAAACTCTTAAACAAACAAGTTTCAAGCTACTCTTTACTCTAACAACCAAAATCAACCTAATATACAAATTAAAGCTAGGGTTTGGAGATGATATACCTTCCTTGAAGTGGTGTGAGTAGCTAGGAAGCCTTAGGAAGCCTTGAGGACTCTTAGGAAAGCTTGGATCTTAAAGGAAAAACAAGAAAATCAAGTTAAAATTCTTGAAGTCACTATGCATTGTCTTCTTCATTGATTTCTTGAAGAAGATTGAGAAAGAATTGAAGGCTTAAACTCATAAGATAGCCATAACTATGCATTAGGATGACTAGGGAATTATCTTACCAATTTAGGAAGCCTTGATCTTGAGTTTTGAATTTTGTTTTCTTTGAAATAGTAAAAAGCCGAGAGCATGAAGAAAATAAAATGCCTTGTGTTCTTGTTTTGATGAAAAATGAATTGTTTGGCTTGGTTGGTTGAATGTTTGATTTGTTTTTGGTTAATTACCAATTTAACCTTAATTTTTGTGTGGTTAATAACCATCCACATCTCCTTCCTCCTTATGTCATGCTTGTGTCACTTTGTGATGTCATCATCCCTCCTTTGTCCTCTTTCTATTGGTTGGGTGACATCATCCTCTCTAATCCCTTTGATTAACTTCCTAATTGTTTGCCTAATGACCGCTGATCTGTTATACGGTTCGCTTAACTTTCATTTTCGTTTATCGTTTGAGGGATCATACCCGGGATCTTATTACTTAGGTTCCCTTAACCTTTCTCAATATATTATATTCCTTTTATGATCCTCTCTTATCCTTTAATTTAAATCCTTTTTATCCTGTTACCTTTTACTCAATTCTTTCCGTATCTAGTGGATTCCTGGGAAAAATCAAAGTATTCGGAATTGGATTCTGACGATCTTTACATACACTTATATACCATATAGAGTACTAATAAAATCTCAGAATATCCATAACAGAATCCCTACATAGTGGGGCATGAAATGTTTTCTCATTCAGCAAAAACACTATTCATAAGGGTTTCAAAAATTTCCAAAAATTGGGGTTATTACAAATGGTCTTCTTCCTTCTCTCCTTGCTCCTTGCTTAAATACCACACACTTTGAAACGTCTCTAAAAACTACTTGTATAGAAGCCCACAAGAACTAGCCATCTCAGAAGTCCATCAGAATAAGGATTGTAAAAATCAGTATTAAAATTTTCGTCCCCGGGAGGCCGCCCCAGATTCCTGAGCGGGCGCCCCAGCTCCCAGGCGGCCGCCCCAGCATCCTAAGCGGGCGCCCCAACACCTTCTGGAAAATTCTGAATTTTGCTCCCGATTTTGCTGCGTTCGGCCCCCAACTTTCCACAACCAATGCCAAGCACTTCCCTAGGCTTATTTCTGATGAATTCTTCCTACTTACGCAAGTTATACCCTGAAATGCAAAAACACTAGAAAAACACATCAAATACACAAAATACATGATTTCAAGACATCAATTCAAGCCATTATAAGATGTTCTAAGTGGTATAAAATGCCACTTATCAATCACACTTCTCGTTTCTCATTTCTCAAACTTCCCTCCTCCTTCTCCTCCTTTAGAAACTTTCCGGTTAGAAGCTAGCTTTTTTCGGACTTCTTCTCTTCCATTTCAAAGTTTCAGGTTATCATCTACCTCCATCAATGGCGGATAAGAGTTCTGAGAGGGCGGCCAAGATCGCTTTTGCTTCCAAACGAGGTAATGAAATCAAAATCCGTTCTTCTTATATGTCTTTATTAGACATGATTAACACTAGGGGGTGAATACCCATCTAACGCCCATTTAGATTCGTTTGATTATTGTAATAAGTGGTACAACGTAGATGCTATTAACAAGCTTAACACCACATACAATGTTCGTCCCCCCTTAGGATTGTTCCTGCTGAAGGTGGTGATCGTACATGCCACTCGAATCCCGACACTCTATTCATCTATGCAGACGGCCTTACTGTTGGGCTTAGGTTTCTATTTCATGAGTTCATTCCCATCTTACTAGCAGACTTACAAATTAGTCCTTGTTAGCTTCCCCTTAATGCTTGGAGAAACACTTTATGTTTCATGGTTTTGTGTCTTAGAAGTGGTTTTCCTCTGTCAGTAGCTGTCTTTAGGAAAAAATTTCAGTGTTACAATAGTTCCCAAAATTCTTGTGGCTGGGTCTATATTGACAACACTTATTTTTGTTTTTCTTTTGTTTTTGCAGTTGCTAAGGAAATCAATGAAGATAACCTGCCTGTTGTTGAGGAAACAACGAGGATGAAAAAGGCCCGACTCGCAGGGTTGGATACCCGGGGAAAGGATTTGGAGCCTAGCTTTTTGAGGAAGCATAAGGAGACTATGGTGGAGGCTTCCTCAGGGAGAACTGAAGTCCCAACTGCTCCTGCTTCTGTTGCTGCTCTCACTTCTGTTGCCACTGGTGCTTTCCAGCCTTTCTAGGGGTTTCGTCGGCGGGATACCGTGGTTGGATCCATGAAACATGCATGGGATTGGTCCTACCACTCTGTGACCCCCAAGGACTTCACTGATATCATGGCGGGCCCATATTTGGAGAGGATAAAGCTCATGGGCACTCAATCTCTAGCCTCAGTATGATCTCTCTTCTTAAACTCCTTTTTACATTATATACTCGCAACTTTCTATTGCCTTACACTATTTGTTTATTATTTTGTTTCATTCTAATGCTTATTTCCAAGAGGCTGTGAGGCAAGCCGAGTCATGGAAGAAGGCTTCAGATAATGCTGATAATGCCCTTAGGAGGCAACAGAAGAAGTACGCTTCGCTGGAGAGGAGGATGAAGCCCAAGGAGGATGAGCTAGGAGAGGCAAAGGCCGAGGTGGTCACCCTGAGGGCTAAGACGGATAGAGCGATTGATGTTTATCTAGATACGAAGGAGTTTACTCAGTCCATGAGGGTGAGGGAAAACACGGTGTTCCCTAGTTTTTTCAAGACTGGCCGGGACACGGCCCTTGGGACCGTGAACGAGGCTTGTCCCGATATTAACCCAGCGCACTACATGTGCCCTGATGATGAGACTCTACTACAGAGGTTTCATACCCATGTAGTTGTCTCGAATGATATCCCTCAGGACCCGCTTCTCCCTCCTCCCGAGTCATCTTCTAGGCCTATAGAAGTTGATCACAACACTTCTTCATCCGAGACTAAGACTGCTGAGTCATCTAGCGAGAGTGGAGGGGATGATGACATGGATGCCGAGGGCACCTCCGCTCCTTAGAGTTTTACTAGCCCTTCGTGACTTATTTATACAATTTTATCCTTGAGATTATCTTATTTATCGAACTTTGTATCTCTTATTCGTACTTGGTTTATTTATCAAACTGTATGCTCGTATTGGAATTCACGCATTTAGATCATTTGTCATGCCATAGGGACTTAACATCATTTATTTTTGTCACACCCCCAACTTAACAAACAAACTATATAACTGTTACAATATTTAAAAGAAAGTAAATATAACCGCATCCAAGATCTTACAGTTTAGGGTTTGGAACAACCCAACACTACCAACTATTAAAACTAATTTTAATATCGAGTCCTCACACAAAACTATCTCTTATTCTACCTGAGCTCGGACATACGCATCGGCGTCACAAGTCTTACGTGCTGGCTGCTTGAATCTAACCATAGCTGCTAGCTGTAATATCAAGGTTAAAGCAAGGAGTGAGCCAAATGCTCAACAAGTGCTAAACAATACGGTACAAAACATAAATTGAGATATTAAAGAATGACATTATGAAGATATAACTAATAATAACAAGAGATAAAATTTTGGGTGATGGCATCATTTGCTTGAATCAAAACATTTTCAAAATCATAACTTAATCAAAATCATTTTATGACACTACGGATTACAACCGGTGATCAGTCGCGAAGTAATCCCGAACCTCGCTGGGTTCTAAAACATTAATGGGATCCCTAGACAACTTTTAAGCCTAAATATAAGTGTGGAAAGGACTCGCGTCTCAGTCCAGATCCACTATTCAAAGAAAACATTTATCCCCCTTTGGGACTGAAAATCCACATTTTAATCATTTTAAAAACTGATGCCGATTTATAATAAAATCTCTTAAGTAGTAAACATTTTTATCGAGGGATTATAGATCAACTTTGAAACACTGGAAATGTGTCACCAAATTTCAGGGCCATGATCCACTAGACTTTACTATATTAGGGTAATTGAAAGGTTTCCATATACAAGAACTTTGACAAGGAGATTTAGCAAGGCTATTGGATAATATGAAAGAGTAATGCCAAACTAGGCTTAAAGCAATGGTTTTCGATAAGGTACAAGTACTAGAACATCAAGAAGATAAGCTTCACGAATACTAGGGGTGCTAAGGTATGAAGAAAATGATCTTTAGCTCAAGGTATATCAGGATTGTCGAACTTTAGGGTAAGAAAAAGGGTTATCAATCAATTAAGAACAACTTTAAAGAATATCTGGCTTTTAGGTATCAAGGTAAAGTTTCTATTGGGGTTCAAGCATCAGGGTGAGATGTCAATATTTTAGGAATCAATAGCATGTTAAATAAGAGGATCAATCAAGTATTATATCAAATCTTTATTTTATCATGACATTCCAATTACTTTGATATACTAGCGTGATACGACTTTTGATCTACTTGCAATATGTACTTGAGGGTTCATGGCATTTCTATATAATATGAAGATATATTTAAGAATCGCTTGGTTTAAGTATATCAAGATAACTCCAGATACTCGCATTAATATATATGAACTAATTATCACACATTTGCAGTGTAAATGAAAAACATGTTGAATCATTTGCCTTGAGAAAGGCTGGTCTGGTCTGGCTGGTAGGAGCAAATGGAAGCTTTACTCGACCTTTATGGCAAGTTTACCCTCGTCTCGAGATCCTACATAAATAATAATAACCCCATTATAATATATTCTCAGCAACTCAAGCTATTTACAACCCAAAATTAAACACAAGTGGCACTTAGGCCTATATGCACGAAATTTATAATTACCTTATAAATACAATAGTACACATAGCCACATATACTCACATACCATATTTTAATGTCAAATTATATCACACAGGCCATAATGCAACACTTGGCTTGGATGATCTCGATCCCCAACTAAGTCACTTGATCGCTAAACTAGACAAAGTCTCCAAATTTTGGCCTCCTAACTTGATGTGCCTTTACTAAACTATCCAAAACTTATTGACCCTCACTTGGGCCTTTTACTCTACTGGATTTATGCTATCTTGCAACCATAGTGTTCAACCTAGGTCTCACTCATAAGTGCTCTAAAACTATGTGATAAGTGAAACTGCTCGCTAAGGAAAATTTCAGAATGACATCTATGGTTTCTTGAGTGCATTAGACACTCTTGAACTACAAGTTTACCTCCAAAACTTCTACACTAGACTCTTCTGACCTTAAGGCATCTCCCAAACTCAATGTGGCTCAAGGGCCTAGCTTGGGCCTCATGGGAACACTTAACAAGATTTCGGCTAAAGCATAAAGTTTAAATGCTTGCAAATTTGACTTGTACCTATTACTCATCCTTAATATTCATGAAATATATCTTCTCTTAATTATTAATAAGAAATTTATCATGGAAACAATCTATTTTAAGCATACATATTTCGAATTTATAGATTCTTAGACATACCAAAATGATTTCGAAAAGAGTAGCATGCAAAACACGGTTGATCATCATTTTAATATCTTAAAACTAGCATGCATGGCTAAACATGAATATATAATGAAATTTCAGTAGCATGCAAAGGATTTTAAAGCATGGTTTCTCCATAAAACACTTAGTTAGCACATATATAAAATGTATCTCATAGAGAGCTCTTGAATTCATAAGAATCAAGAGTTTCTCTTTGGAGATCACACAAGAACTACACATGCAACCATGAAACTTCAACTCCCAAGTCACAAAACTCTTGGGAAGTATATAAAATGAATGTAGGTAGAAGATTTACACTAGGGAAGATGATAAATGAAATGAAATATGGAAGGGAGTGAGGGAAGGGGGTTTTGGCCGAGAGCAACAAGGGAGGGAGGGGAGGAGAGAAAAAAATGAGGTGTGTTGGAGTGTGGAGTGAGTGAAAATGACTTCTCCCCACTTTGTTTTTGGTTTTATTAGCAAAAAGAATGAGTGGAAATGAGAATGTACAAAAATGACCTCTAGCTAAAGTTAGGCCATTTTGCATGCAAGGTTAGTGTGGTAATTTGGTAATCAATAATTGAGTTAGTGGGGTTGGAAAGCTCTTATTTGCCCTTTGAGAGAATAGAAGGGTGATTTGCATGCAAGGGCTTCTATGTAATTTGCTAATTATAAAAAATAAAATTTGTAAAGATTTATTTTTATAAAATAAAATACAAGTTCAAAAATTATAAAATTTATGCCATAAAATAACTTGGATTTTTAGAAATTTTATAAATTCACTTTTGAAATTTGTGAACAAAATAACTTTTAAAAGAAAATTTTCCAAGGTTTAGAATATTCCTTATAAATAAAAAATAGAGGAAATAAATAAAATCTTGCTTTGAAAAATCATATACTACATAAAACAAATTTATAATGCAGAAATTTTCATTCACACAACGTACAACCATTTAGTATATTTACATTCGGCTCTAATATTATACCAAGTCCACAAATAATATTACACAAAATGTCAGTCGTAACATCCTCTCCCCCTTAAGGGATTCTGTCCCCAGAATCTAAGAGAACAGATGAGGACACCGGGAACGCATATCAGACTCTAACTCCCAAGTTGATTCTTCGACCTTGGGGTTCCTCTAAAGTACTTTCACTAACTTTACCGACTTATTCCTAAGACTCTTTACTTGCCAGTCGAGTAATTTGACAGGTTGCTCCACAAATGACAGGTCTGCCTGAATTTCTACAGGTTCATATTCTATCACATGGTTGGCATCAAGATTGTACTTCTTAAGCAATGACACATGGAACACATTATGCACATGCTGATACTGAGGTGGTAAGGCTAACTCGTAGGCTACCTTCCCCACTTGACTCAAAATTTCAAAAGGACCTATATATCTAGGTGCTAACTTCCTTTTCTTGCCGAATCTAGACAACCCTTTTCTTGGTGACACCTTTAACAAAACGGCTTCGCCTACTTGGAATCTAACATCTTTACGTGCTGGATCCGCATACTTCCTCTATCTATCTTGAGCAGCAAGTAACCTTTTCTGAATTAACTTGACTGTGTCATGCAACTGTTGTACCAATTTCGAGCCTAGAATCCTTCCTTCTCCTACTTCATCCCAACTTGTCGGTGATCTACACTTTCGTCCGTACAAAGCTTCGTATGGTGGCATGCCAATACTGGAATGATAGCTGTTGTTGTAAGAGAATTCTATCAATGGCAAATGGTCATCCCAACTTCCTGCAAAATCGATTGCACAACTGCGCAACATGTCTTCGATTATTTAAATTGTCCTTTCTCTCTGACCATCAGTCTGCGGGTGGTACTCCGTACTCATGTTCAACTTCGTGCCAAGACTTTCTTGAAATTGCTTCCAGAATCTCGAGTTAAATCGGGGATCTCTGTCTGAAACTATCGATACGGGTACTCCATGCCTTAGTATGATTTCACGCACGTACAGATGAACCAATTTGTCCAATGACGACTTCTCATTAATTGGTAGGAAATGCGCCGACTTCGTAAGGTGATCAACTATAACCCATATAGCGTCATGTCCGGATTTCGTTCGTGGTAATCCCACTATAAAGTCCATAGCAATATTTTCCCATTTCCATTCTGGAATCTTTAGGGGATGAATTAATCCGCTTGGTCGTTGATGTTCTGCCTTCACTCTCTCACAAGTATAACACTTTGCAACCCATTCTGCCACATCTCGCTTCATATTTGGCCACCAAAAGTTTTCCTTTAAGTCCCGATACATCTTGGTGCTCCCCGGATGGATTGAAAATCTTGAGTTGTGGGCTTCTTGTAGGATCTCATTCTTCAATTCAAGTACATGAGGAATCCAAATTCTTGAGGAAAACCTTAGTATACCTTGCTCATCCCTTTAAGTGCCAATCTCTTCTCCAGTTAGTTGATCCTTCTCTTTCTCCATTACTTCTTCCTGACATTTCTTTATCCTTTCCACTAGTGTTGGTTGAAAAGTCATTGCACGACAAACTTCTTCAACTATTCAACAATCACAAAGTTCTAATCCAATTTTTTTAATCTCTTCAGACAGTTCCTTTGGTGTTGCCATCATATTCAATCTCTCCTTCCTACTTAAAGCATCGGCTACAATATTCGCCTTTCCAGGATGATAATTTATCGAGCAATCGTAGTCCTTGATCAATTCCAACCATCTCCTTTGCCTCATATTGAGCTCCTTCTGAGTGAAAATGTACTTTAAACTCTTGTGATCCGTGTAGATTTCACACTTTTCTCCGTAGAGGTAATGTCTCCAAATCTTAAGTGCGAACACTATGGCGGCTAGTTCCAAGTCATGTGTCGGGTACTTTAATTCATGCGGTTTTAACTGTCTTGACGCATACGCGATCACCTTATTATGTTGCATTAGCACGCAGCCCAATCCTTTATATGAAGCGTCGCTGAAAATCACAAAGTTTCATTGGTCATCTGGTAGTACTAACACCGGAGCTGTTACCAATCTCTGTTTCAACTCTTAAAAGCTATCTTCACATTCTACACTCCATTCGAACTTTTGATTCTTCCTGGTTAACTTAGTCAATGGCGTGGCAATTTTCGAAAAATCCTTGATAAATCTCCTATAATACCCTGCCAATCCTAGAAAACTTCGTACTTCCGTAGGTGTCTTTGGCCTCTCCCAACTCATAATTGCCTCAATCTTTGCCGGATCTACTTTAACTCTTTCATCTCCAATGACGTGTCCCAAGAATTGAACTTCCTTTAACCAAAACTCATATTTAGAAAACTTGGCATACAACTTCTCTTCCCGGAGTATCTCCAATGTTATCCATAGATGCTGCTTATGTTCTTCTTCCGACTTTGAATAAATAAGGATGTCATCAATAAATACCACTACGAACTTGTCCAAATACTTTTTAAATACCCGATTCATCAGATCCATAAATGCTGCCAGGGCATTAGTCAATCCAAATGGCATTACTAAGAATTCATAATGTCTGTATCTGGTCCTGAATGCTGTCTTGGGAATATCTTCTTCCTTGATCTTTAATTGATGGTATCCTGATCTCAAGTCAATATTTGAAAAGCACTTTGCTCCTTTCAGCTGGTAAAATAGGTCATCTATTCTTAGTAGCGGGTAGCGGTTCTTGATCGTTACCTTATTCAACTCCCGATAATCTATACATAGCCGCATACTTCCATCTTTCTTCTTTACAAACAGAACAGGTGCTCCCCATGGTGACGTACTTGGCCGTATCACTCCTTTGTCCAACAATTCTTGTAGCTGGCTCGCCAACTCTTTCATTTCTGCCGGTGCCATCCTATATGGGGCCGTTGGAGCAAGGTTGATCTCGAACTCGATTTATCGATCTGGTGGTAAGCTTGGTAGTTCTTCTGGAAACACATCCGGCAACTCGTTATCTACGGGGATATCTTCTATGCTGGGGTTGCCCTTTTCTGAATCCACTACATAAGCTAGGAATGACTCACAACCTTTTCTAAGTAGCTTCTTAGCTTGAACGATTGTAAGAAACAGTTGCTCTTGCCTCTGTCCCTTAAATACTACCCTCTCCACTCTTCGTCTTTAAATACACTTTCTTGATCTTATAATTAATCTGAGCGTTATTCTTCCCTAACCAATCCATACATAAAATTATATCAAACTCTCCCAACTTGAAGAGTATCAAGTCGGCTGAAAACTTATACCCCGAAATATCAATCTCACACTTTGGACAGAATTGATTCACAGGAATCTTCTCTTGGTTCGCAATTACCACATTTACTACCTCGCTCATAATCATTTTATCACATTGAAGTTTATCAACAAAAGTTTCTGATATGAAAGATCTCGTTGCTCCCGAATTAATCAATACTTTAGCTTTGACATTATTTAGTAAAAGTGTACCTGTTATCACCTCAGAGTTCTAAACAACGTCCTTCATTTTCAAATCGAATGTCCTTGTTGTTGCTTGCGGAGTTGTTGTAGGTGGTGGAGGTAATGCCAATACCTCGGCTGGCATGCTTGCACTGGTACTTGCCACATTCATTAGAGCTTTAATTGGTCCGGTTGTCTTGCACTCCCTAGTTAGGTGCCCAGTCTTTCCATACTTGTAACATGTAACTCCTGGTTTCGGCATCTTACACTCGTTTGCCAAATATCCTTTTTGGTTGCACCTATAGCATGTCATGCTCAGCTTATTACACACTCCGGGGTGCCTTCTTCCACAATGCTTGCATGCCGGTCTCTGGAATCTATTTTCTCCAACTTGCCCTTGATTTTTCTGGTTGTTCCCTTTCGATTCTTGTCTTTTGCCCAAATTCCCTTCTTTTGAAAATTTTCGCCCTTATGGAATCCAATCATCTTTACATTCCGATCTTGTGAATTTCCGGCTTCAGACTTTTCTCCATAAAATTGAACATTTCTCTTTTTGTTATCCCTTTCCTTTCTTGACTGCATCCCATTATTCTCAATCAGAGCAGCTTTCTGTACTACTCCTGCATAAGTATCAAGCTCAAACGTAGCCACTCTATCTCTGATCCAAGGCTCCAATCCATGTTGAAATCTCTTTGCTTTTTCCTCCTCACTGCTGGTATACTTTGTCACAAACCTTGACAACTCTGTGAACTTCTTCTCATACTCCAGTACAGACATATTCCCTTGCTTCAATTCAAGAAATTTAAGCTCCATCTGATTCTGCATGTACTTAGGGTAATACTTTTCCAGAAATAACTTCTTAAATCTTTCCCAAGAAACTTGCTGAGTTGCTTCCATAGCTTTTATTGATTCCCACCAATAGATGACTTCGCCCTTCAAGAAGTAAGTAGCATATGGTGTCTTCTGATCGTCCCCTAACTGTACTAACTCAAAAGCCCTTTTCCATTTCCTTAATCCATGCGTTAGGTATTATTGGATCAGTGGTATCATGAAATGCAGGTGGATTCACATTCTGAAAAGCCTTGAAAGTGACAACTTGTCGAGGTGGTACTGATGGATCAGGTGGTTGGTGTGGTTCACGGTTATCTTGGTTTTCAAATTGTTATTGAAGAGTTAGTTGTTGTTGAGCTTATAGCGTTGGTTTGCTGTTGCAAGGTTTCCAGTAATCGAAGAATATTTGGATCTGTGGTGGATGTGGTTGTTGGGTTCTTCATTTTGGGTGGCATGATCCTGAAATAAGAGTTATGTCAAAATAGGTATGAATGATGAAATAATTCGAGGGTATCGCATGGCATTCTTATTTACATATGAGGTCAAGTTTCAAATTAAACAGATATGGTGATGCATATAAAGGCGTAAAATAATAGTTGAGAGCAAATGGAACGATAATGCATAATATTGGAAATATAAAGGTCACAATACATCAGGATTAGGACAAAGTCTGATTCTAGGAATAACATGCTTATTTAAAGGAAACAACTAGGAATTTCTACGAAGTCTGATAATACTACAACATGGAAGGTAGATAATGGAAAGAACTAAGGCTCCACTCCATCGGAACGGGGCTTGGTAGTCTTCTCCTCTCGAAGCATCTTCACAATGCTCTGGAGCTCATCCGCCACCATCTGGATGATATACTGACTGGTACGGTCTCGGTGTGAAGGCATTTCCTCAAGCTTAGTGTTGACGTACTGAACCAAAGTCTCAAGTCTCGCAGTCATCTGCTCTTTAGGCTTCCCTTCATAGTTTCGGCTGTCCGGATACACGTTCTTCAGTCGGTCTATCAGTCGGTCGTACTTGCCCTGAAGCATGTCAAACTCGCGCCTCAACTTAGCATACACGGAGAAAACAATAGTGTCGTCTGACCTAGAGGATGACGAGGAATGCGCCCTTTGCTGACAAACCAATAAGATGAGTATTAATAATAAATTTACTTAACCTACTCTCTTGCATATTATCTATAATCTATACATATATCCTATAACCTATTTGGGTTGTCCAGGGACTCTAAACCGTAGCTCTGATACCAAAACCTGTCACACCCCCAACTTAACAAACAAAATATATAACTATTACGATATTTAAAAGAAAGTAAATATAACCGCATCCAAGATCTTACAGTTTAGGGTTTGGAACACCCCAACACTACCAACTATTACAATTGATTTTAATATCGAGTCCTCACACAAAACTATCTCTTATTCTACCTGAGCTCAGACATACGCATCGGCGTCACAAGTCTTACGTGCTGTCTGCTTGAATCTAACCATAGCTGCTAGCTGTAATATCAGGGTTAAAGCAAGAAGTGAGCCAAATGCTCAACAAGTGCTAAACAATACGATATAAAACATAAATCGAGATATTAAAGAATGACATTACGAAGATATAACTAATAATAACAAGAGATGAAATTTTGGGTGATGGCATCATTTGCTTGAATCAAAACATTTTCAAAATCATAACTTAATCAAAATCATTTTATGACGTTACGGATTACAACCGGTGATCAGCCGCGAAGTAATCCCGAACCTCGCTGGGTTCTAAAACATTAATGGGATCCCTAGGCAACTTTTAAGCCTACAATATAAGTGTGGAAAGGACTCGCGTCTCAGTCCAGATCCACTATTCAAAGAAAACATTTATCCCCCTTTGGGACTGAAAATCCACATTTTAATCATTTCAAAAACTGATGCCGATTTATATTAAAATCTCTTAAGTAGTAAACATTTTTATCAAGGGATTATAGATCAACTTTGAAACACTGGAAATGTGTCACCAAATTTCAGGGCCATGATCCACTAGACTTTACTATATTAGGGTAATTGAAAGGTTTCCATATACAAGAACTTTGACAAGGAGATTTAGAAAGGCTATTGGATAATATGAAAGAGTAATGCCAAACTAGGATTAAAGCAATGGTTTTCGACAAGGTACAAGTACTAGAACATCAAGAAGATAAGCTTCATGAATACTAGGGGTGTTAAGGTATGAAGAAAATGATCTTTAGCTCAAGGTATATCAGGATTGTCGAACTTTAGGGTAAGAAAAAGGGTTATCAATCAATTAAGAACAACTTTAAAGAATATCTGGCTTTTAGGTATCAAGGTAAAGTTTCTATTGGGGTTCAAGCATCAGGGTGAGATGTCAATATTTTAGGAATCAATAGCATGTTAATCAAGAGGATCAATAAAGTATTATATCAAATCTTTATTTTATCATGGCATTCCAATTACTTTGATATACTAGCGTGATATGACTTTTGATCTACTTGCAATATGTACTTGAGGGTTCATGGCATTTCTATATAATACGAAGATAGATTTAAGAATCGCTTGGTTCAAGTATATCAAGATAACTCAGGATACTCGCATCAATATATATGAACTAATTATCACACATTTGCAGTGTAAACGAAAAACAGGTTGAATCACTTGCCTTGAGAAAGGCTGGTCTGGTCTGGCTGGTAGGAGCAACTGGAAGCTTTACTGGACCTTTAGGGCAAGTTTACCCTCGTCTCGAGATCCTACATAAATAATAATAACCTCATTATAATATATTCTCACCAACTCAACCTATTTACAACCCAAAATTAAACACAAGTGGCACTTAGGCCTATATGCACGAAATTTATAATTACCTTATAAATAAAATAGTACAAATAGCCACATATACTCACATACCATATTTTAATGTCAAATAATATCACACACACCATAATGCAACACTAGGTGTGGCGCCTTCCAAACCCGGGTCAGAAGTTTGGGGTCCACACTCACACCTTATTTATAAACTGCTTATAACAATAATAAAGATAATAATAATATAGGCAGTGACCCTATTTACCAACTATCACAAACCGCAACAGGTTAAAGTATGCACACAAGCCAAACACACTAATATATTACAAACCGTTCAAATCACAATCATTCAAACTCAAACTGAGTACTAACCTTTATTACAACTTTTACAAACTTAAATTATTCCAAAAGAAGCCTACTAGCTCAGCTTTCTCAACCTGAACCCTTAGCTTTCGCGCTAGACTGGGATCCTCGTTACCAACTGGTTCCTTTTTAACTGGAAAGAATATAAACAACATCGCACAAATGAGCTAACTAGCTCAGCAAGTCACAATGACAAAACTGAGAATAATGATCATCAAGTGAACATGTTTATGATATCAAGTGAACAATGGATTATGATTTAGAATTGGATATTATACTTTTAATTTAAAAACCAAGGTTAGGCTGCTGATCAGTCACGCACTAACCCCGAGCAAGGCACACATCATTGCTCTAACTAATGGATCCAAGGCACATATTGGCCTAACTTGACCATTATATGGTCTGACCATGAATCTGGTCCACAATTTTATAAAAAAACAATCCAATTCTAACATAATAACAGAATAAGCAATAATAAACAATAACCAGAATCATTAACAACAATGAGTGTTTAACAATGAAAGGGTTTCAATCCTTGTAAGGATCAATAAGATAATTTAAAAGCTTGGATGCTGGTATTGAAAGAATTGGATAACAAAGGAATCAACATTTCAAGGTTTCAAAGATTTGGGCTTTCAAAGCATAGGATACAATGTTTAAGTATATATGTAATTCCGTTCAGTGTTTGGGATTTTGTTTGCATGTATTTGTGGAGTAGTATCGTGTACTTGAGGTTCGTGTTTGGGTATACAACAATCAATGGTCTAGAAATAATAAGGTTCATGGCTCAAGAACAATGACTGGAATCAGAGTTTGGGTTTCAGTGCTTCAAAGCACTTGCAATATTAACAAGACTATCAAATACTACAATATCTCAAGAAAGTATAGAACACTTGCCTGGTATTAGCTTACTACACTGCACTCGCTTCCAATCACAACCGTCTTACTCCTCAACTACCTATTTCCTTTTCCTTCGCCTTGCCTCTTCTGCTCACATATCATAAGCATCTATCAATACTCTACGCATAGAGTTCTATTCACCACATACTTCTATCTACCCTTCGTTTTACCCAAATCCGATTAACGGATTGAAAGTTATGCAATAATCAAGTAAACACTAAATATATAGACTGATAGTCAATCAACAAGTCACATATAGCACATAATACATCACGTAATCAATGATATATTATTTATAAAGAAGTCTCGGGTCATAAATAGGCTTTTTGATATTTAAAATGATTTTTAAAATATTTTTCAGAATTAAAACGGGTCGTTGGATCAATTTCGGGTTAATAAACATGGTTCGGTAGGCCAATTCTGGCTCCGAAACAATTTTATACTAATTATCAAGCTTTGGAAATAATTTAGAATAATATTTTAAAGCTCGAAACTATTTTACGGAATTTTTAAATCATTTTTAAATAATTAAATCTAATTAAATAATTGATTAAAATAAATTAATAATTAATTAAATCAATTAATCAATTAATTTTCGAATTAATTGATCAATTAATTAATTAAAAATTAACTGAAATTAATTAACTAATTAATTTAGATTTATTTTTGAATTAAAAATAATTTTCGGAATTAAAATAATAATTTTCAGAATTTTCAGAAATTAAAAATGAATTTTTATAATAAAAATAAATAGGAAATATGATTTTTAAAAATTTTATAAACAGGAATCCTTTTTTTGAAAACTTTGCAAACTACAGGGACTAAACTTCACCATCTTCAAAAATACAGGGACTAAACTGCAATTTTGCAGTTTCAGTCGCCGGAAAATCGGGGGTGGCCGGAGAACTCACCTCCGGCATCCTCTTACCACCATCACCTCCAGAATTAAACTACACAACACCAGGAACCTATATCTGCAATCAAAATTCATCAATAACCCCAGACTTGGCCGGAATTTGATCAAGAAACTCGCCGGTTTCCGGCGGGTTCGACGTAAACTTCAAAACACAACTCCCTTCTCTACAGACCTCGTTGATTCATGAAACTTGTACGACTAGATTGCAAATTTCACAGAGAATACAATACACTATACCACAACATCAATCTATTTCAGAATAAGAAACCCCCAAATTTCAATTAAGAACATTCATACGGGTTATAAACCCTAATTTTAAAATTCGAAAATCAAACTCAAATTTGAACATGTTATTGAACTCCAAATCTGATAGACTACTTCAAATCCTTCGTTCTGGTTACTCAAGCTTTGAAAACAGAAATCGGTAACGCCTTCGTTTTGTTGTTTGATTCTTAGAACAATTTATATAATTAGGGTTTTTCTCTGAAAATTATAGAATTAACTATCTGCAAAAGATTTTGATACGAAATAAAATTACGGAAAACGGATATTTATATTTACGGAATATTAGTATCCGATTGGATCATTCCGGATATAAAATGGTACGTTTATTTGTAAAAACTGATCCAAACGGTATCGGTTTTCGGGATAATTATCCAATATCAGTACAATTTGTACTGCGGTCTTAGTCTCAGCGCCTGGTTATACGTATTACGAAGTGATAATTGTGATAGTTTAATAAAAAGCTCCCGTTTATCGAAAATACGGGTTTTATTGATTTACCGAAACGAATATTGTATCGAAAATGTTGCGCCGGGACCCGCGCAGGACAAACCGTACGCCGGATCGAAAAAGTCGAAACATGGAATATGCTCGGACTATTACAATTAGGTTAGGAAGGAGTTCTCGGAAGAGTTTCGGGTTCCAAAAACGTAACAACAGTTGACGTCGGTTGGTTCCCGTTTTTATAAAATAGATTTTAAATACTCGGAAAAAGATTTTATAAATTTCATATGATCCTTATAAATCCATAAATCAACATAAAAATAATTAGGAAGATATGACAATTATCTATGTTTTATTTTGGACATATAAAATTAAAATACTCAATTAATATTATTTTTGAATATCCAAATACAGATAACATTTAACAATTAACTCACAGAATAGATACTAAACTCACATAATAATTATTTAATAGTAAAATAATTACACGATATATCCCGGATATTACATCCTTCCCCCCTTAAAAGGATTTTGTCCTCAGAATTTCCTAAGAAAACAAATGAGGGTACTTTTTTCTCATATCACTTTCTAACTTCCAGGTTGACTCTTCAACCTTTGGGTTTCTCCACAATACTCTTACTAACTTTACCACTTTATTTCTCAATACTTTCTCCCTCTCCTCTAGAATCTCTATCGGACTCTCTATATATGACAAATCTGCCTGAAGCTCTATTGGCTCATATTCTATTACATGCCTGGAGTCTGGATTATATTTCTTGAGCATCGATACGTGAAAAACATTGTGAATGTGTTCCATGTGCGGTGGTAACGCCAACTCGTAAGCTACCTTGCCAACGCGCTTTAGGATCTCAAAAGGTCCGATATATCTTGGACTCAGCTTTCCTTTCTTTCCAAACCTCGTTAGTCCTTACCACGGTGATACTTTCAGTAATACCAAGCTTCCTTCTTCAAATTCCATGTCTTTCCTTGACTGATCTGCATATTTACTCTGACGATCATGTGCGGCTATCAATCTCTTCTGGATAATTTCAACAATTTCCTTTGTCTGCTGTACCAGTTCAAGTCCAACTATCTTGCGTTCTCCTACTTCGTCCCAATATATTGGAGATCTACATTTGCGTCCATAAAGGGCTTCATAGGGTGGCATCCCAATGCTGGCATGATAACTGTTGTTGTAAGCAAACTCTACCAGAGGTAAATATTCGTCCCAACTTCCTTTGAAATCAATAGCATAAACACATAACATGTCCTCGATTGTCTGGATCGTTCTTTCACTTTGGCCATCCGTCTGGGGGTGATAGGCCGTACTCATATTCAGTCTAGTTCCCAAACATTCTTGAAAACTCTTCCAAAATCTTGAATTAAACCTTGGATCTCGATCAGATACAATAGACACAGGAACTCCATGACGAACTACAATTTCCTTCAGGTACATATGGACCAACTTGTCGAGCGAAAATCTTTCATTTATAGGCAGAAAATGAGCTGACTTGGTAAGTCTATCCACTATAACCCAAATGGCATCATGATTAGCCCTTGTCCTTGGTAATCCAACTATGAAATCCATGGCAATATGTTCCCATTTTCACTCTAGAATCTCCAATGGCTGTAACAATCCACTTGGTCTCTGATGCTCTACTTTAACTCTCTGACAGGTATAACATTTGCTAATCCATTCCACAATTTCCCTCTTCATGTCTGGCCACCAATAATTCTTCTTTAAATCTCTGTACATTTTGGTACTCCCTGGATGGATGGAATACCTTGAATTATGTGCCTCCTGTAAAATTTCATTTTTCAGCTCCGTCACTGGTGGAATCCAAATTCTAGATGAAAACCTCAGAATATCTTGGTCTTCATTCTGCGTGCATAACTCTTCCCCTACCAAGCGATTTATATCTTGATCCATTACATCTTCCTGACATTTCTTTATTTTCTCAAATAATTCTGGTTGGAAAGTCATACTGTATACTTTCGTTTCCTTAGGCTTGCAAACTTTAATCTCCAATTCCAATTTCTGAAATTCCTTATATATATCTTCAGGTACTGATAACACATTCAACCTTTCCTTTCGACTCAATGCGTCTGCTACCACGTTTGCTTTACCGGGATGATAATTAATCGAGCAATCATAGTCTTCGATCAACTCTAACCATCTCCTTTGTCTCATATTAAGTTCCTTCTGTGTGAATATGTACTTTAAGCTTTTGTGATCCGTGAAAATCTCGCACTTTTCTCCATACAAATAATGTCTCCAAATCTTCAAAGCGAAAACTATGGCTGCTAGCTCCAAATCATGAGTAGGATACTTCTGTTCGTGTGGTTTCAATTGCCTTGACGCATACACAATCACCTTTTCGTGCTGCATTAGAACACATCCTAATCCTTTGTGAGAAGCATCACTATAAATTACGAAATTCCCTTGATCATCTGGAAGTGACAAAACAGGTTCCGTGATTAATCGTCGCTTCAACTCCTGAAAACTTTCCTCGCATTTGTCGTTCCATATAAACTTCTCATTCTTTCATGTAAGCTTTGTTAATGGTGTGGCAATCCTCGAAATTTTTTGAACAAATCGACGATAATATCCTGCCAATACTAAGAAACTTCTTACCTCGGTGGGTGTTTTCGGTCTCTCCCAATTCGTAATTGCCTCGATCTTTGCCGGGTCCACTTTGATCCCTTCATTACTAATTATGTGCCCTAAGAACTGTACTTCCTGTAGCCAAAACTCAAACTTCGAGAATGTAGCATATAACTTCTTTTTCCTTAAAATCTCCAAAGCCGTTCTCACATGTTCCGCATGATCCTCTTCCGTCTTTGAGTAGATTAAAATATTGTCTATAAACACAATAACAAACTTATCCAAATACTCCTTGAAAATTCTGTTCATCAGGTCCATAAACGCTGTCGGGGCATTGGTCAACCCAAAATGCATCACTAAAAACTCGTAATGTCCATACCTTGTTCTGAAAGCTGTCTTTGGTATATCTTCTGGCTTGATCTTTAGTTGATGATATCCTGACCTTAAATCAATTTTGGAGAAATACTTGGCTCCCTTCAACTGGTCGAACAGATCATCAATTCTGGGTAACGGATACTTGTTCTTGATTGTCAGCTTGTTGAGCTCCCTATAGTCAATACACAGTCTCATGCTTCCATCTTTCTTCTTGACAAATAATACCGGGGCTCCCCACGGGGATATACTAGGTCTGATTACTCCTTTCTCTAACAATTCCTGTAATTGCTTCGTTAGCTCTTTCATCTCAACAGGCGCCATTCTGTACGGGGCCTTGGATACTGGTTCTGTTCCCGGTGCTAAGTCGATCACAAATTCAATTTTTCTATCTGGAGGAAGTCCTGGTAACTCGTCGGGAAATACGTCTGGAAATATATTCACAACAGGAATATCTTCAAGTTTTGTTAGTTCTTGAGTTCTGTCAATCACATATGCCATGAAATGCTCACATCCTTGTCATAGTAACTTCTTGGCTTGAATCATCGTTATGAACTTCTTTACTTGTTTTTGACCCTTGAACGTTACTATCCTTTCGTCTAGCGCTTTCACCATTACCTTCTTATTTCGACAATCTATTTGGGCATCGTGCCTAGATAACCAATCCATCCCTAATATAACGTCAAATTCTCCTAACTTAAATGGTATCAAATCTACACAAAACTTACTACCAGAAATCTCAATCTCACAATTCCCACAAACTTGATTAACAAATACACGTTCTTGATTTGCTAATTCCACAGTCATTATTTCATTTAAACACTCAACTGGACAATTTAACTTATTAACAAAATCTTGTGAAATAAACGATCGAGTTGCTCCCGAATCTATTAACACTTTGGCACATAAAGAATTCACATTAAGCGTACCTGCCATGACATCCGTATCTTGGATCGTATCCTTCACCGACATGTCAAAAACTCTAGCCCTTGGAGTCTCATTCACTGCTGGGGTAGATCCCATAATCCTTAATGCATTACTGACTGGGGCTGATGTCTTGCAATCTCTGGCCATATGTCCTGGCTTTCCACATTTAAAGCACGTAAATCCAATGGCTGGAACCTTTACTGCTGGATTCCGGATAGGCTGATTCTTACTTGCTAGTTCTCTTGCTGGCTGATTTCGGCACTCCCTCGAATAGTGCCCTTTCTGGTTGCATTTGAAACATACCACATTCAACTTATTACAAACTCCTCCATGCTTCTTTTCACATACTTGACAATCTGGAAAAGTTAATCTCAACTGATTTGGCTGATTTGTATTAACAGGACGGTTGCTCTGGCCTCCGTTTCCTGCATTCTGTTTCCTGAAATTAAAATTTCTCCCTGGCTGAAATTTACCCTTCTTAAAATTTGGAAACTTCCCTGGTTGTGACTGACCCTCACTTCCCTCAAGTTTCCTTTTTTTGCTTTTTTTCTCCTTCTGGAACAGCTCACTCTCTGTCTCTGCGATCATAGCCTTTTGTACTACTCCTGCATAGGTATCCAATTCAAAAATGGCTACATTCCCTCTGATCCAGGGTTTCAAACCTTGCTGGAATCTTTTAGCCTTCTTCCTGTCAGTATCCACATACGACGGTACATACCTTGACAATTCCTCAAACTTACCCTCGTAATCTGTTACCGACATGTTCCCTTGCTTTAATTCTAAAAACTTCAGCTCCATTTGATCCTGAACAAACTGAGGAAAATACTTTTCTAAAAACAATTCCTTAAACCTTTCCCAAGTAATAACATCTGTACCTTCCAATATCTTCACCATCTCCCACCAATAGGTGGCTTCATTCTTCAGATAGTAACTTGCAAACTCAACCTTCTGTTCCTCCTTTACTTTCACTAAGGCAAATGCCTTCTCTATTTCCTTTAACCAAACATTTGCTTCAATTGGCTCTAAGGAACCCTTGAATTCTGGTGGGTTTACTGCTTGAAAAGTTTTAAAAGTTACCTGGGGGTTGGTCTGTCTTTGTTGTTATTGTGCCAGGTGAACTGTTTGTTGGGCCAAGATTTGAAGAATCTGGGCTATTGCTGGGTCTATGGGTCCTGGGTTCACATTTGGGTTTGTATCATCTTGGTTGTTGTTATTGTTGGTTTCTTCATTATGGGTGTTGGTGCGGGTATTTCTTCTGGGAGGCATTTTTTGTAAAGAATCAATCAACTTATTTAGCTTTTGAATCAATCTTTTGCATAAAAGAACAGTTTTGCAAAACAGAAATATCTCTTTTTGAAAACAGTTATAACTAAGTAAATTGCATGCTTCTTTACAGAATATATAAATAGTTTTGGAAAACAAGGTACATGGTATCATAGGGGTATAACTGGTGCAATAGATAAGGTAAGGTAAAACAGGTGCAATAAAATAAATGACAGTACTGGAAAGGAAAAAGGTACTAATATATATAGATCAAAAGTTTTAGGTAGTACAAGCGTAAAGATGCTTCGGAAGTAAAAGCAAAAGGGTAAAATAACCTACTCACTAGTCATCATAGCTAGTCTATAAAGACAACTCAAAAGTCTACTGATACACACTACACACTACTATACATACTACATAACCATAATAACACTGCTCAACATCTCCATCTCTGAATCTCTGACTCAGCTCCAGGGAAACTTTGGTCCTGCCAGCCTCTCAAAGTCCTCCATCACCTCAGTAGCCCAGCCCATCAGTGCATCAGGGCCTCTTCCAGGTAATTTAGCTCCATGTAGCCTAGCCTCAGGAACCCTCCGTGGCACATGAATCTCCTCTCGAAGTTCCCTCACACAACGATCAACATCAGTAGTCCTAATGATATGCTGTAGCTCTCTGATCTGGGCCAACAAGGAATCATGCTCCAATAGAAGAGCCTCATACCGGTAGTAAGGAACTGGGGGAAATGTAGACTGGAATGGGGCACTCGCAACTGAATGCCCAGTGGAATCTGAATCAGCTGGTGGGGGTCCTCTGATAGGTGGCCTCATGCCTGGAGGTGGAATAGCCTGTAGTGGTACGGGCTGCAACACAGGTGGAGGTAGTATAGCCAACACTGGTGGAACAACAGGACGTGCCTTCCAAACCCGGGTCAGAAGTTTGGGGTCCACACTCACACCTTATTTATAACCTGCTTATAACAATAATAAAGATAATAATAATATATGCAGTGACCCTATTTACCAACTATCACGGACCGCAACAGGTTAAAGTATGCACACAAGCCAAACACACTAATATATTACAAACCGTTCAAATCCCAATCATTCAAACACAAACTGAGTACTAAACTTTATTACAACTTTTACAAACTTAAATTATTCCAAAAGAAGCCTACTAGCTCAGCTTTCTCAACCTGAACCCCTAGCTCTCGCGCTGGACTAGGGATCCTCGTTACCAACTGGTTCCTTTTTAACTGCAAAGAACATAAACAACATCGCACAAATGAGCTAACTAGCTCAGCAAGTCACAATGACAAAACTGAGAATAATGATCATCAAGTGAACATGTTTATGATATCAAGTGAACAATGGATTATGATTTAGAATTGGATATTATACTTTTAATTTAAAAACCAAGGTTAGGCTGCTGATCAGTCACGCACTAACCCCGAGCAAGGCACACAGTATTGCTCTAACTACTGGATCCAAGGCACACATTGGCCTAACTTGACCATTATATGGTCTGACCACGAATCTGGTCCACAATTTTATAAAAAACAATCCAATTCTAACATAATAACAGAATAAGCAATAATAAACAATAACCAGAATCATTAACAACAATGGGTGTTTAATAATGAAAGGGTTTCAATCCTTGTAAGGATCAATAAGATAATTTAAAAGCTTGGATGCTGGTATTGAAAGAATTGGATAACAAAGGAATCAACATTTCAAGGTTTCAAAGATTTTGGCTTTCAAAGCATAGGATACAATGTTTGAGTATATAAGTAATTCCGTTCAGTGTTTGGGATTTTGTTTGCATGTATTTGTGGAGTAGTATTGTGTACTTGAGGTTCGTGTTTGAGTATACAACAATCAATGGTCTAGAAAGAATAAGGTTCATGGCTCAAGAACAATGACTGGAATCAGAGTTTGGGTTTCAGTGCTTCAAAGCACTTGCAATATCAACAAGACTATCAAATACTACAATATCTCAAGAAAGTTTAGAACACTTGCCTAGTATTAGCTTACTACACTGCACTCGCTTCTAATCACAACGGTCTTACTCCTCAACTACCTGTTTCCCTTTCCTATGCCTTGCCTCTTCTGCTCACATATCATAAGCATCTATCAATAATCGACTCATAGAGTTCTATTCAACACATACTTCTATCTACCCTTCGTTTTACCCAAATCCGATTAACGGATTGAAAGTTATGCAATAATCAAGTAAACACCGAATATATAGACTGGTAGTCAATCAACAAGTCACATATAGCACATAATACATCACGTAATCAATGATATATTATTTACAAAGAAGGCTCGGGTCATAAATAGGCTTTCTGATATTTAAAATGATTTTTAAAACATTTTTCGGAATTAAAACGGGTCGTTGGATCAATTTCGGGTTAATAAACATGGTTCGGTAGGCCAATTCTGGCTCCGAAATAATTTTATACTAATTATTGAGCTTTGGAAATAATTTAGAATAATATTTTAAAGCTCGAAACTATTTTACGGAATTTTTAAATCATTTTTAAATAATTAAATCTAATTAAATAATTGATTAAAATCAATTAATAATTAATTAAATCAATTAATCAATTAATTTTCGAATTAATTGATCAATTAATTAATTAAAAATTAACTGAAATTAATTAACTAATTAATTTAGATTTATTTTTGAATTAAAAATAATTTTCGAAATTAAAATAATAATTTTCAGAATTTTCAGAAATTAAAAATGAATTTTTATAATAAAAATAAATAGGAAATATGATTTTTAAATATTTTATTAATAGGAATCCTATTTTTGAAAACTTTGCAAACTACACGGACTAAACTTCACCATCTTCAAAAATACAGGGACTAAACTGCAATTTTGCAGTTTCAGTCGCCGGAAAATCGGGGGTGGCCGGAGAACTCACCTCCGGCATCCTCCCACCACCATCACCTCCAGAATTAAACTACACAACACCTGGAACCTATATCTGCAATCAAAATTCATCAATAACCACAGACTTGGCCGGAATTTGATCAAGAAACTCACCGGTTTCCGGCGGGTTCGACGTAAACTTCAAAACACAACTCCCTTCTCTATAGACCTCGTTGATTCATGAAACTTGTACGACTAGATTACAAATTTTACAGAGAATACAATACACTATACCACAACATCAATCTATTTCAGAATAAGAAACCCATAAATTTCAATTAAGAACATTCATACGGGTTATAAACCCTAATTTTAAAATTCGAAAATCAAACTCAAATTTGAACATGTTATTGAACTCCAAATGAGACGTATAATATATCAAAATTATCAGGAAAACAAGCTCTACAACATGAAATCATCAAATCTTACAAACAATCATCCGAACAAAAATTCATATTTTTAATAAATTTAATTCGAAAACAAATAAATTTCCAGAAAATAAACCTTTGATTCTGCAGTGAAACAAAGCTCAGAATCTGATAGAACACTTCAAATCCTTCGTTTTGGTTACTCAAGATTTGAAAACAGAAATCGGTAACGCCTTCGTTTTGCTGTTTGATTCTTAGAACAGTTTATGTAATTAGGGTTTTTCTCTGCAAATTATAGAATTAACTATCTGCAAATGATTTTGATACGAAATAAAATACGGAAAAAGGCTATTTATATTTACGGAATATTAGTATCCCGTTGGATCATTCCGGATATAAAACGGTACATTTATTTGTAAAAACTGATCCAAACCGTATCGGTTTTCGGGATAATTATCCTATATCAGTACAATTTGAACTGCGGTCTTGGTCTCAGCGCCTGGTTACACGTATTACGAAGTGATAATTGTGATAGTTTAATAAAAAGCTCCCGTTTATCGAAAATACGGGTTTTATTGATTTACCGAAACGAATATTGTATCGAAAATATTGCGCCGGGACCCGCGCAGGATAAACCGAACGCCGGATCGAAAAAGTCGAAACATGGAATATGCTCGGAATATTACAATTGGGTTAGGAAGGAGTTCTCGGAAGAGTTTCGGGTTCCAAAAACGTAACAACGGTTGACGTCGGTTGGTTCCCGTTTTTATAAAATAGATTTTAAATACTCGGAAAAAGATTTTATAAATTTCATATGATCCTTATAAATCCATAAATCAACATAAAAATAATTAGGAAGATATGACAATTATCTATGTTTTATTTTGGATATATAAAAATTAAAATACTCAATTAATATTATTTTTGAATTTCCAAGTACAGATAACATTTAACAATTAACTCACAGAATATATACTAAACTCACATAATAATTATTTAATAGCAAAATAATTACACGATATATCCCGGATATTACACTAGGCTTGGATGATCTCGATCCCCAACTAAGTCACTTGATCGCTAAACTAGACAAAGTCTCCAAATTTTGGCCTCCTAACTCGACGTGCCTTTACTAAACTATCCAAAACCTATTAACCATCACTTGGGCCTTTTACTCTACTGGCTTTATACTATCTTGCAACCATAGTGGTCAACCTAGGTCTAACTTATAAGTGCTCTAAAACTATGTGATAAGTGAAAGTGCTCGCTAAGGAAAATTTCAGAATGACATCTATGGTTTCTTGAGTGTATTAGACACTCTTGAACTACAAGTTTACCTCCAAAACTTCTACACTAGACTCTTCTGACCTTAAGGCATCTCCCGAACTAGATGTGGCTCAAGGGCCTAGCTTGGGCCTCCTTGGGCCTAAGCTTAAAGTCCATGGTTCCCCTGTTTTTCTTGGCAGAAAACGCCCTGACTTGAACTAACTTGTGGCACATGGTTCTAACTCAAATCTTATGAACTATGGCTTCAAAAACTCCTCTGACACTCCCTCTAACTAAGGTCCAACAGGGCCTAATGAGGGCCTACCCATGATATGGTCAAAACTTCCTATTTCTAAGTTGCAATAAAACTGTCCCCTGCTGGACAGATTTTGTGATTCCACTTGTGCACCTAACCAAACGACTTATAAACCTCCAACAAACACCTAAAAACTTTTATATACTCCTAGTGCTAGTTTTTGGTGGCTTGGGCCTCAAAGTACACAACAAATGCTTATTCAAAACTTCCCCATAAACTAGTGCATCAAATCTGGAAAAATGCAAACACTAATTAATCTCCTTCCACCTTGACTCCCGCTTAAAAACCAAGCATCCAACCCTTACCAAAGCAAACCTAGTGCATTTATGTCCTAAAATAGTGCCTCAAGAGGACGGGAGATCATCCATGCCCAAGAACAACAACATGCAACTAAAAATATAACATGCAACTCATGGGAACACTTAACAAGATTTCGGCTAAAGCATAAAGTTTAAATGCTTGCAAATTCGACTTGTACCTATTACTCATCCTTAATATTCATGAAATATATCTTCTCTTAATTATTAATAAGAAATTTATTGTGGAAACAATCTATTTTAAGCACAAATATTTCGAATTTATAGTTTTTTAGACATAGCAACATTATAACACCCCCAAATCCGGGGTCGGGGATCCGGGTTGTCACGAGTTCCATTTCCCTTAATAACACCCAATCTTAATAATTACTCAACTACTCTGTACTGTGACCCCACAATAAACACACACACCACACGTTATATTCTCAGAGATGAACATCCAAAATAATCACAAGTCGTTTTATTCCACAATTATATGACAATACACCTTAAAAGGTTTTCTGAATAAATTTACATTTCTTTGCCATTATTACGATTCATAAATATACATAAATCTGGTACATCAAAAGTTGAAAGCCTAGCCTATTGGTAGCTCCTACCTCAGCTACAGCGACATCAACGCCTATAGGAAACTGCGGAATGTTTCCTATCCACTCGCGAATTGGGAGCTTGGTCCTGTTCATCTTGTCTATCTGATGTTGTGTGATGAAAGAAGAAAGCAAGGGTGAGCAGCAAGCCCACCAAAATAATATGTATAATGATTAACAATATATATGAGCCTACTCATAATACTCGTGAAAGTCTTGGTCAAAAGAAATGAACCAAGTTGATATCTTAATGCGATGAAGTCGCAAAGTATTCAGTATATATACATATATACTTTTCAAAATATTGGAAGTCCTCTTCCATGCATAATACACACAAGTTCCAGTGTATAACTGTATAAAAATATCGTTGCAAGGTGATCTCATATATCTAACCTTGTCTCAACATTTTTCTGAAAATCTTTGTCATGCATAAGATAATCATTTACTAGATATAAGTTTAAAAGATGAAGTTACAAGATACTCCAATATACTTATATCTTTTCCAAATACTACTTGAACTACCACCGTTCAAGTTATAATTAGTTCAAAAGTTCATCATATAGATGAGACTATAAGACCAGATTTGAATAGATTAAATCTTTTAAAATATCATCAAAATAAAATGAAGTTACGAGATACTTCATCTGATGTAAACATCATTTTGAAAACTTGACCCTGCCAACACTCAACAATCGCCCAACCGTAGCCTTTCTATCGAAGTGCTCTGGGTAGTGTTGCAGAAATTATCCAATTGGATGATGAACTCATTACGGGAGTTTGCCGCGCCAGGAAGACCACTTACGATGATCAGTCGTAGTAGTACAACCCCACCATTTTCTACATGTAGAGGAGAACCTGTCGGATTTACTTGTCAACCAAACACTGAACTCCTAAGGAATGGACCGCCTTAGCGGAACTTCCAGGCCATTTGGGCCAATATAATAAGGCTGGGCCGGCGCTACTCGGCCACTTACGCCACTCCTAGTTCAGATGAAATCCATGACTCTGAAACGTAAAGCTCGTCCCCACTTTCCCCAAGTAGAAACTTGTTGATACGGCTCCACCAAGAAGTCGTATCTAGTTGGAAAGGAGAACTCACCGATATTTCCCAGGCGATGCCTGTTAATGGATTAACTTGTTCCAAGAATTTTACTTCCCGAGTGTTGGGTAAGTAATCAATTCATTTATCAAAACAGCAACCTCGTTGCGAATATAAAACACACCACAGAGTCGGATCCCTCAGGTTTTGAGCGAGTATTTAAATCCCCTTCGAAAGGAGGATCTTAAAAAAATGAGTTTTGGGATCCGCTCTAACTTTTAAAAATCATTTTGAAGACTCGCAAAACATTTTTAAAAATGTTTGGAGTGAAGCTGATTTAATGAAGTAAATCAGTCCCCAGAATATTTAGAAAATGTCTGAATATAATTATTTAAATAATATTCCCATAAAGAATAATCTTTATAAAATAATTGAAGTAGAAGTATTAAAACTTATACTTGAAATGAGTATTAAATAACCAAAGATATACTTATATGAAAGTACTATCTTTATTTGAATAATCGAAAATAAGTTTGATTATTGACACCTTATTCTTTAATAAAATAAAGAATATATCTCAGCAAATAATCGGAGTCATAGATCCTCAAATGAATATTCAAATAATATTCAATAAATAATATAAAAGAGTCATAAGCCCTCGAATGAATATTCAAATAATATTCAATAATAAAGTAAAGTTAAAGTTATCGAATAAACCTTATTCGATTAATAGTTTTGAAAACTATGACCATATATATATATAAGTATATATATATATATTTATATCCATATATACAAAAATCTACTCGGGATCCTCGACTCCCGGTTTTAGAAAATATTTTCACCTTTGGGTCCCTATACTAAGGGTATATGCAAATTACCGCTATTCTCTAGCATAGGTATTATCAACTGAATCAACAGATATATATGGAAAGAATACGAAACAGGCATGCATATATATATACCATAGCAGCATGCTTCAATATATTGCAACATTTGCTAATTAACCAACATGCATCTATTGCAAGATAATGCAAATACATATATATACATCACAACAACAGTTATAACTGGTAGAAAACTTGCCTGAGCGACTGGGGGTTACGAATGGCTCGGGACGAGTCTGGTAACCTATCAACAACAAGTAAGTTGGAATTAAACCAAAGTCACTTGTAAATCTATTCTTTAACTAACTTAGACTCTAACGCTTGTTTTGTGCTTACTGATTCGCTTAAGTCACTCGGGTACCCTCGGCTCCACCATTTTTAATAATTTAACCTTTACGAGTTTTAAAGCGATTCCTTCGCGAGTGTCTTACCAACTGCCTAACACACTTACCATAAATGTTTCATACATTAATTAACCCTTTTTGGTCTTTAACCTATGTTTCAAAGTAAGGCGAGGGGAAAAGTTTCGTTCGCGAAACGCCGTTACTTGAAACGGTCGTTTCTCCTAAACCGTGCATCGGAATCGAACGAACTACATATCAAAACGAAGCTCGTAACATGAGCTATCTAAACATAGCAATGGTCATAATCTAGCAGGGGGTTCCCGGGTCCTGATGTTATGCACAAAAACAGTCTAAAGAAAATTGGACGTTACGACGGCTATGTTTACGCGATTTCCCAATTTTAAACCATTCAAAACCAACCACAAACCAACCTCAAATCTAACATACAACCAACATCCATCCTTATCACATCATAACAACCCCAACCAATTCAATTTTAACATTCATACTTATGCCTAAGCTTAACTTTAATCATACTTAAGTTCTTTTAATCAAAACAACAACATTTACCATTCCATTTCACTACCATTTCAAATCCCAAACTCTAATCACAACAACAAGCTACAATATCACCCTACTAATCAAAATCATCTTATAATACATAGGAATCTAGGGTTTGGAGATGGTATACCTTCCTTGAAGTGGTGAGAGTAGCTAGGAAGCCTTAAGAAGCTTTGAGAAGTCTTAGGAATGCTTGGATCTTCAAGGAAAACAAGAAAAATATCAAGTTAAAAACTTGAAAACACTATTCATTGTCTTCTTCTTTGATTAAATGAAGAAGATGGAGAAGGAATTGATGGCTTAAACTCATGATATAGCCCTAACTAAGCATGAAGATGATTAGGGAATTAGCTCACCAATTTAGGAAGCTTGGATCTTTGATTTTGAATTTCCTTGCCTTTTGAATAGTAAAAAGCCGAGAGCAAAGATGAACCATGCCTTGGTTGCTTTTTGATTTTGATGAAAAATGATTTTGCTTGGCTTGGTTGGCTTGTTTTTGTGTTTGATTTAGTTAATTACCTTGTTGCCCTTGAATTTGTGTGGTTAAAAAGCCACCACACCTCCTTCCTTCCCATGTCATGCTTGTGTCATCCTCATGATGTCATCCTCCCCTCCTTGTCCTCTTTCTATTGGTTGGATGACATCATCCCCACTAATCCCTTTGATTAACTTCTTAATTGTTTGCCTAATGACCGCTGATCTGTTATACGGTTCGCTTAACTTTCGTTTTCTTTTATCGTTTGAAGGATCATACCCGGGATCTCATTACTTAGGTTCCCTTAACCTTTCTCAATAAATTATATTCCTTTTTATGATCCTCTATTATAATCCTTTAATTTAAATCCTTTTTATCCTGTTACCTTATACTCAATTCTCTCCGTATCTAGTGGATTTCCGGGAAAAATCCAAGTGTTCGGAAATTGGATTCCGACGATCTTTACATACACTTATATACCACATAGAGTACTAATAATATCCCATAAGATCAATAACAGAACCCCTACATAGTGTGGCATGAAAATTTTTCTCATTCAGCAAAAACACTATTCATAAGGGTTTCAAAAATTTTCCAAAAATTGGGGTTATTACAGTCTCCCCTCCTTAAAAGGATTCCGTCCCGGAATCAGATAGAAAACAGTTGGGGATGCTTTTCTAGCATTGTGCCTTCTAACTCTCTAGTCAATTTTTTTCCCCATTGTGGCCCTACCACCAACTCTGCCCAGTTTGATAATCCTTCTCCTAAGCACTTGTTCCTTTTCACTCTATAACCCTTCCTGGTTGCTCCATCTAGGTTACATCGGGTTGCATATCTATGCGCTCATATGCCTCTATTTATCTGGCATCTGAATTACACTTCCTTAACATTGATACGTGAAACAAGTTACGACCTGCTACATGTTCGGGGTTAGGGCTAGCTCATATGCTAACTTCCCAAACGTCTTAATATATCCAAGGGTCCAACAAATTGTAGACTTAGCTTTCCTTTCTTTCCGAACCTCATCAATCCTTTCCAAGGGTTTCCAAGGGAATACCTATAACATTATTAGGCCCTCTATTTCATACTCTTTGCCCTTTTTGAGTTAAATCAGCATACCTCTTATGTCCATCTGGGGTTACTACCATCCGTCCTCTGATTAGATCTATTATATCCCTGGTCCTTTGGACTACTGCGGGTCCGAGCATCTTGCGCTCTATAACTTCATCCTAACATAAGGGAGATCGACAGTGTCTTCCCTCAAGGATCTCATAAGGCGACATCTCGATAATGACATATGATCTATTGTCGTAAGATAACTTAATCCGCGTTAAGTGATCATTCCAAATTCTTTCAAGTCTATTACACAGACTCTCATCATAGCTTCTAACATTATAGCTTTTGCTCCTCAATACCCATTCTTTTTCCCAGTTCGTAGTCGCTACTATCTTCCGTTCCTAATATTATACTAGTTATACTTTTGCTCGTTAGCGTTCTATAACCTTTTAATAACCACGTCAACCTTAGTATCACGAATGTGTTTCCATTCCGAATACTACCACAACTTTATTACTCCTTTTTCAGCTGTTTCTATTTCCCAAAGTTTGATCAATCAAATAGAAGTAAAGGAATTTGTTGAGAGATCACTATGATCATGAACACTTGTTATATCGCATAGTTAGTACAGAAGGTGGCCAGCCTTTAGTACTTGACAAGCAATTAAACAATAGATGGTATCGTACTAGGCTTCTATCACACAGATAGATAGTCATTCGGCAATACCTCCCCTTCTGGAAGGGTTGTTCTTCTCAGCTTACTTGAAATGAAAAGAAGAGAAAAGAGCGAACTGAAGAGAATTGTATATATATGAAAAAAAAATATTGCCATAAAATATCTGGCTTGGAATCTACCTCTGAACTATAGAGGTTTGTCATAGGAGAACAAAACATATATGTATTTATATCAACATCAAGTATTTTAGCATCCTATTTCACATGCTTAAATATTTATGCTATTCCGTCCATCATTCTATGGACCCATGCTCTTCCTCGAGCTTATACACAATCACATTTGAAACTCCCTCGACATCGAAAATCGAATCTGGGATCTCATTCTATACATCATCGTTACTAGAATTCTATGCTTGCACCGCAACCTTCCTCGTATAATAATACGACTCTCTATTGATAAGAAAGAATAATAATTCACTAGGTAGATACTCTACTTAATTAGTCTATCAATGATAACTTATACACTACCACGACCCGATTAGTGGTACTCAATCTCAACACCCATTCCAATACAACTCTCACGGTTGTAATCAGCTCATTACTCGCAGAATCATTGCTGCCTTACTATGGTCCACCATTGACCTACAGTAGTCATTCATTTTCCATGAAGTCTTAATAGCTAACCATACGGAGTCCATACATCTCGTATCTAATTCTCCTAAGGAGTTAACATAACCACCAATCACAATTCATGAAGAACACTCCAACTCTTGCGTACTTTCATGACATGAAGTAGATAAAATTGCAGAAGAGTTTCAATCAAAGCAACGATAGCAGATTAATACCATTCTAAATCATATGCCTTAAATAGAAGACTTACTCAAAGGTTCGTCTAGTCTTTTTTGAAACATGGTCCTGGCTTATCTCAAGATAGGACCTTCTAAGATAGATAGCCCGTTCATGGCGATTACACGAATTAAACCTTTACCAACTACTATTACGGTTGGGTATTGCACAGTCATCAGAAGGAATGTCAATCTTCCAAACCATAATACAACCTTCACAGTTTTAACCATCATCACTGTATTCTTTTGGCACAAGCGCCTATAATTATCCTCTTACCTTTAAAGTGTCAGCCACCTCTTTGGCCTTTCCTGATAGTAAAATTTCCTTACAGTCAATGTCACATTAACCACCTCCAAATAAATTTTCTACCTTATTTCAATCACAGCTTATGTGAAAATGCTTTCCTTAAAATCTGATGAGTAAAAAAAAAATCACCATTTTTCCATAAGTTATTGCCTCAGTCTTTAGAGGTTAATCACTGTCATGACTGACTCTCAATCATAATTAGAACATCTTTTATCTTAAGTCCTAATTGCCCTGAATAATTTCGACAATTACTGGTTCGATCCATACTTTCTCGTGGTTTAACACGTGCCCCATTTGGTATCATTATAATTATGTCATATTTCCTTTATCAACATTTTTATTCTTGAGAATTTCGAATATTTCCTTCCTCCTTGTAAAACCTCTAAGGTTATCCTTCAATCGTTCCTCCTGTATTCCCTATATACAGGGCATATCAAAATACCAATTACTAATACTAGAACCATTGTCTATATACTTCTGAAAAATTTCTCCACTGATCCTTAAAGGTTATTATTACTTTAATCCTTTCCAATTCATACTGTCAAAACTCATACTATCCCTATTAAGGGTGACATGCCAACCTTTATGCAGTCCCCTAGGATTCATTTTAAGTTACCAATGTTCTATCCTTAATTCCACCTTTAAAAAGGTACAAGCATCCTTCCATGGATAAATAAAGTCATATATCCCTGATAAGGGTATCTTATTCAATCATTTCCACCTCGATAGTCTATACCGAATTTCACAATAGCATCCTTATTCAAGTTAAGGTCAATCCACATGGCCTCCAAAAGATAAAAATGGTTATCCGCTTTTCTTTCCTGATTTGGTAATGATCACATGGATGATCTGGAAGATATTGGTCGTGTTCAACGTGAACTTCTTCTTAATAAATCCTTATTTACTTTTGTTGTTTATCTCAACAGTCATCTCAATGTTGGGATATCTTTCATACCTGGCGTCTCCCTTCCTGGGTATCAAGCCACCGGTCTTACACTTCACATTCTTGAAGGTCACTTCCTTCATCCAATTTTCCTAATTTCTTACTTCCTTGTCTCCTCAGTCTATCCGCGTCTCAATATTTATCCTTCGAACTATCTCAAGGTTTCCTCAAATCCTCCCAACTTACAGGGGATAAAATATATTTATCTCTTATGCCTTCAACCATCAATTTAACTCATGGTGAATCACCCTCATCCTGATGATTATATACTTTTCTATTTCTATTGCTACGAGTCTTTAGGGTTTCCTCATACCCAACTTCCTTATCATTCCTCAAACTCTATTGCCTTTATATTCCTTTCCCTTTCAGTTTCTTTTTATTTTCCTTTCTCTTATCATTATTTCATGAACCAACACAATATAAGCATTGATTTCAAATATCCCGTAATTCTGGATTCGTGTCCTCAGAACGAATCTTGATAACTTTTACAACTTAGATTCATAATTCATCATACTCATCCGCTTTTGTTCTAGCTCCAAAGCTTTTACACTACCTCCATAACCTTGGGAAGTACTTTCCCGAAAATAATTATATGAACTTAAATCAGTTTATTATAATCTCTTGCTCCATGCCTTCCTTGGCCTTTCACCAGCGGGTGGCCTCTCTCTTAGGAGGGTAAGTGACAAAAATAGTCTTTCGTGATTCGTCAATCATTTAGAATCTCAAATGATTCCTGTATTTCCTTTAGCCAGGCTCTTGCCTCGACTGGGTCAGCTTGTTCCTTGGAACTCTGAGAGCTTAGCGACTTAAAGGTCCTGAAAGAATTTCTCACCGCATTGTTTCCTCAGGGTTGTGGTTGGGGATAATAGTCTAAGTTCTGTCTAGACTGGTCCATAAATTGTCGTATAGCAGTACCATCTCGGGTCTCCTTTCCTTACTCGACTTTCTGTTTCCTTAGTATGAAATGTTTCAACCTTCTCCCATAATCGGGGTTATCTTATACATTAAAAACCTTATTTTCCACTCTATTATGTTATGGGTTCTTTCTTTCTTGATGGCAACCTCCCTGACTATCACATTCAGGGTTTGCCCTAAATCTTATTCCTCAAACTATGGCTCTTATCTAAGTTCTCATCCTTAAGCTCTTGAACTTTTGGAACCCAATTTTTGTAGGAACACCTCACTATCCCCTTATCATCTTTCTCGGTGTGGATCTCTTCTCCAGTCATTGACTCTCTGCCTTCATTCATCACTTTTCTGGCACAATATGTTCTTTTCCAAAAATTCGGTCTGTATTGCAATCTCAAACAGCTTTTCGGTACCGGCTCCGGTTACCTTCACTACTATTTCCAAAATCTCTTATAAACTTTCCCAAAGACATTATCATCTTGAGTCTCTCCTTTTTACTAAGGGCATCAGCCACCACATTGGCTTTCCCCGAATGATAAAGAATCTCCCAATCATTATTCTTGATTAGCTCTAACTGCCTCCTCTGGCATATGTTGATCTCTTCCTACGTGAAAATGTACTAGAGCACTTATGGCTTAGGTAAATCTCGCACTTCTCTCCATACAAGTAGTGCCTCCAATCTTTAGGGCAAAACTATTGCCACGAGCCCAAGCTCATGGGTGGGGATATCGAATTTTAAATTCCCTTAATTGTCTTGACGCAGACGCGATTATCTTGCTGTGCTATATAAGAAGCACCCTAATTCCTTATGCGAAGCGTCACTTACAAATCACAAAATCTCCTTTTTCCCTCTGGCAACGCCAACATAGGGGCCATCACCAACCTTTGCTTCAGTTCTTAAAAGCTGTCCTCGCATTTCTCTGCCTATTCGAACTTCTCAGTCTTATGAGTAAGCCGCGTTAAAGGGGCTACTATCTTTACAAACTTGAACGAACCTCTGGTAGTGACCGACCAATCCTACCTCTGGTAGTCGACCTAACCATGGTCATCAATTCATCAGTGGTCTTTTATTCATTCTTGTCAGGATCCTTCATGGGATCCTTCTCAGCAACTATCCCTTCTAGGACAACATCCTCAACCGCTACATTCTCAATATCAACATCATCCGGTCCTGCATTAGGACACTCTATCGGATCCACAATCCGATCTCCAATTAGTAATAAACATCATCACGCTGTTGCTCCTCAACCTCAGGGTTCGGAGTCCCGCTACCATCTACGATAACGAACTACGCTTTTATCACGATATTTATAAGGGTTCCCATAAGGGTTTTAACTGTTAGTGCTACGTTAAGTAGCCCGACTATGAACTTGGCAAGAGTTCTTATTATCTTAGTGAACTTATTATCTTAACGTCACATCATCTCTGAGGTTTATAACGCTTAGCTCTGATACCATTTCTCTAACACCCCCAAATCCGGGGTCGGGGATCCGGGTTGTCACGAGTTCCATTTCCCTTAATAACACCCAATCTTAATAATTACTCAACTACTCTGTACTGTGACCCCACAATAAACACACACACCACACGTTATATTCTCAGAGATGAACATCCAAAATAATCACAAGTCGTTTTATTCCACAATTATATGACAATACACCTTAAAAGGTTTTCTGAATAAATTTACATTTCTTTGCCATTATTACGATTCATAAATATACATAAATCTGGTACATCAAAAGTTGAAAGCCTAGCCTATTGGTAGCTCCTACCTCAGCTACAGCAACATCAACGCCTATAGGAAACTGCGGAATGTTTCCTATCCACTCGCGAATTGGGAGCTTGGTCCTGTTCATCTTGTCTATCTGATGTTGTGTGATGAAAGAAGAAAGCAAGGGTGAGCAGCAAGCCCACCAAAATAATATGTATAATGATTAACAATATATATGAGCCTACTCATAATACTCGTGAAAGTCTTGGTCAAAAGAAATGAACCAAGTTGATATCTTAATGCGATGAAGTCGCAAAGTATTCAGTATATATACATATATACTTTTCAAAATATTGGAAGTCCTCTTCCATGCATAATACACACAAGTTCTAGTGTATAACTGTATAAAAATATCGTTGCAAGGTGATCTCATATATCTAACCTTGTCTCAACGTTTTTCTGAAAATCTTTGTCATGCATAAGATAATCATTTACTAGATATAAGTTTAAAAGATGAAGTTACAAGATACTCCAATATACTTATATCTTTTCCAAATACTACTTGAACTACCACCGTTCAAGTTATAATTAGTTCAAAAGTTCATCACATAGATGAGACTACAAGACCAGATTTGAATAGATTAAATCTTTTAAAATATCATCAAAATAAAATGAAGTTACGAGATACTTCATCTGATGTAAACATCATTTTGAAAACTTGACCCTGCCAACACTCAACAATCGCCCAACCGTAGCCTTTCTATCGAAGTGCTCTGGGTAGTGTTGCAGAAATTATCCAATTGGATGATGAACTCATTACGGGAGTTTGCCGCGCCAGGAAGACCACTTACGATGATCAGTCGTAGTAGTACAACCCCACCATTTTCTACATGTAGAGGAGAACCTGTCGGATTTACTTGTCAACCGAACACTGAACTCCTAAGGAATGGACCGCCTTAGCGGAACTTCCAGGCCATTTGGGCCAATATAATAAGGCTGGGCCGGCGCTACTCGGCCACTTACGCCACTCCTAGTTCAGATGAAATCCATGACTCTGAAACGTAAAGCTCGTCCCCACTTTCCCCAAGTAGAAACTTGTTGATACGGCTCCACCAAGAAGTCGTATCTAGTTGGAAAGGAGAACTTACCGATATTTCCCAGGCGATGCCTGTTAATGGATTAACTTGTTCCAAGAATTTTACTTCCCGAGTGTTGGGTAAGTAATCAATTCATTTATCAAAACAGCAACCTCGTTGCGAATATAAAACACACCACAGAGTCGGATCCCTCAGGTTTTGAGCGAGTATTTAAATCCCCTTCGAAAGGAGGATCTTAAAAAAATGAGTTTTGGGATCCGCTCTAACTTTTAAAAATCAATTTGAAGACTCGCAAAACATCTTTAAGAATGTTTGGAGTGAAGCTGATTTAATGAAGTAAATCAGTCCCCAGAATATTTAGAAAATGTCTGAATATTATTATTTAAATAATATTCCCATAAAGAATAATCTTTATAAAATAATTGAAGTAGAAGTATTAAAACTTATACTTGAAATGAGTATTAAATAACCAAAGATATACTTATATGAAAGTACTATCTTTATTTGAATAATCGAAAATAAGTTTGATTATTGACACCTTATTCTTTAATAAAATAAAGAATATATCTCAGCAAATAATCGGAGTCATAGATCCTCAAATGAATATTCAAATAATATTCAATAAATAATATAAAAGAGTCATAAGCCCTCGAATGAATATTCAAATAATATTCAATAATAAAGTAAAGTTAAAGTTATCGAATAAACCTTATTCGATTAATAGTTTTGAAAACTATGACCATATATATATATATAAGTATATATATATATTTATATCCATATATACAAAAATCTACTCGGGATCCTCGACTCCCGGTTTTAGAAAATATTTTCACCTTTGGGTCCCTATACTAAGGGTATATGCAAATTACCGCTATTCTCTAGCATAGGTATTATCAACTGAATCAACAGATATATATGGAAAGAATACGAAACAGGCATGCATATATATATACCATAGCAGCATGCTTCAATATATTGCAACATTTGCTAATTAACCAACATGCATCTATTGCAAGATAATGCAAATACATATATATACATCACAACAACAGTTATAACTGGTAGAAAACTTGCCTGAGCGACTGGGGGTTACGAATGGCTCGGGACGAGTCTGGTAACGTATCAACAACAAGTAAGTTGGAATTAAACCAAAGTCACTTGTAAATCTATTCTTTAACTAACTTAGACTCTAACGCTTGTTTTGTGCTTACTGATTCGCTTAAGTCACTCGGGTACCCTCGGCTCCACCATTTTTAATAATTTAACCTTTACGAGTTTTAAAGCGATTCCTTCGCGAGTGTCTTACCAACTGCCTAACACACTTACCATAAATGTTTCATACATTAATTAACCCTTTTTGGTCTTTAACCTATGTTTCAAAGTAAGGCCAGGGGAAAAGTTTCGTTCGCGAAACGCCGTTACTTGAAACGGTCGTTTCTCCTAAACCGTGCATCGGAATCGAACGAACTACATATCAAAATGAAGCTCGTAACACGAGCTATCTAAAAATAGCAATGGTCATAATCTAGCAGGGGTTTCCCGGGTCCTAATGTTATGCACAAAAACAGTCTAAAGAAAATCGGACGTTACGACGGCTATGTTTACGCGATTTCCCAATTTTAAACCATTCAAAACCAACCACAAACCAACCTCAAATCCAACATACAACCAACATCCATCCTTATCACATCATAACAACCCCTACCAATTCAATTTTAACATTCATACTTATGCCTAAGCTTAACTTTAATCATACTTAAGTTCTTTTAATCAAAACAACAACATTTACCATTCCATTTCACTACCATTTCAAATCCCAAACTCTAATCACAACAACAAGCTACAATATCACCCTACTAATCAAAATCATCTTATAATACATAGGAATCTAGGGTTTGGAGATGGTATACCTTCCTTGAAGTGGTGAGAGTAGCTAGGAAGCCTTAAGAAGCTTTGAGAAGTCTTAGGAATGCTTGGATCTTCAAGGAAAACAAGAAAAATATCAAGTTAAAAACTTGAAAACACTATTCATTGTCTTCTTCTTTGATTAAATGAAGAAGATGGAGAAGGAATTGATGGCTTAAACTCATGATATAGCCCTAACTAAGCATGAAGATGATTAGGGAATTAACTCACCAATTTAGGAAGCTTGGATCTTTGATTTTGAATTTCCTTGCCTTTTGAATAGTAAAAAGCCGAGAGCAAAGATGAACCATGCCTTGGTTGCTTTTTGATTTTGATGAAAAATGATTTTGCTTGGCTTGGTTGGCTTGTTTTTGTGTTTGATTTAGTTAATTACCTTGTTGCCCTTGAATTTGTGTGGTTAAAAAGCCACCACACCTCCTTCCTTCCCATGTCATGCTTGTGTCATCCTCATGATGTCATCCTCCCCTCCTTGTCCTCTTTCTATTGGTTGGATGACATCATCCCCACTAATCCCTTTGATTAACTTCCTAATTGTTTGCCTAATGACCGCTGATCTGTTATACGGTTCGCTTAACTTTCGTTTTCGTTTATCGTTTGAAGGATCATACCCGGGATCTCATTACTTAGGTTCCCTTAACCTTTCTCAATACATTATATTCCTTTTTATGATCCTCTATTATAATCCTTTAATTTAAATCCTTTTTATCCTGTTACCTTATACTCAATTCTCTCCGTATCTAGTGGATTTCCGGGAAAAATCCAAGTGTTCGGAAATTGGATTCCGACGATCTTTACATACACTTATATACCACATAGAGTACTAATAATATCCCATAAGATCAATAACAGAACCCCTACATAGCGTGGCATGAAAATTTTTCTCATTCAGCAAAAACACTATTCATAAGGGTTTCAAAAATTTTCCAAAAATTGGGGTTATTACAAACATGATTTTGAAAAGAGTAGCATGCAAAACATGGTTGATCATCATTTTAATATCTTAAAAATAGCATGCATGGATAAACATGAATATATAATGAAATTTCAGTAGCATGCAAAGGATTTTAAAGCATGGTTTCTCCATAAAACACTTAGTTAGCACATATATAAAATGTATCTCATAGAGAGCTCTTGAATTTACAAGAATCAAGAGTTTCTCTTTGGAGATCACACAAGAACTACACATGCAACCATGAAACTTCAACTCCCAAGTCACAAAACTCTTGGGAAGTATATAAAATGAATGTAGGTAGAAGATTTACACTAGGGAAGATGAGAAATGAAATGAAAAATGGAAGGGAGTGGGGGAAGGGGGCTTCGGCCAAGAGCAACAAGGGAGGGAGGGGAGGAGAGAAAAAAAATGAGGTGTGTTGGAGTGTGGATTGAGTGAAAATGACTTCTCCCCACTTTGTTTTTGGTTTAATTGGCAAAAAGAATGAGTAGAAATGAGAATGTACGAAAATGACCTCTAGATAAAGTTAGGCCATTTTGCATGCAAGGTTAGTGTGGTAATTTGGTAATCAACAAATGAGTTAGTGGGGTTGGAAAGGTCTTCTTTGCCCTTTGAGAGAATAGAAGGGTGATTTGCATGCAAGGGCTTCTATGTAATTTTCTAATTATAACAAATAAAATTTGTAAAGATTTATTTTTATAAAATAAAATACAAGTTCAAAAATTATAAAATTTATGCCATAAAATAACTTGGATTTTTAGAAATTTTATAAAATCACTTTTGAAATTTGTGAACAAAATAACTTTTAAAAGAAAATTTTCCAAGGTTTAGAATATTCCTTATAAATCAAAAATAAGGGAAATAAATAAACTCTTGCTTTGAAAAATCATATACTACATAAAGCAAATTTATAATGCAGAAATTTTCATTCACACAACGTACAACCATTTAGTATATTTACATTTGGCTCTAATATTATACCAAGTCCACAAATAATATTACACAAAATGCTGGTCGTAACAGTTTTTTTGAAACTTCATAAACTTCATAAACTTTTGGGATTCATCCCTCACATAAGTCTTGGTAAAACTCAAACTTGAAAATAATATTCTTATAAAACATAAAATCCTAAGCAAGCAAAGCTTCCTAGTGCTTTTAAATCTATTTGCCATTTTGGAAAATGAGAATCATGCTCATCCATCTCACATATAATAAATTTTCAGGTTCCGCGCGTTCCAGGTCCTTGGCACTTCGAAACCATCCATAGTCTCCAGTTTGTAGGATCCTCTTCCTTAACACTTTTGATCTTGTATGGCCCTTCCCAATTTCGGGCAAGTTTTCCCTTCTGCCCAACACCGGAAGCTTCCACCTTCCTCAGAACCAAGTCACCTTGCTTGAAGAACCTTTCTTTCACCCTTAAGTTGTATCTCCTCGCAATACTTCCTCAACTCTTCATTATTGAATTGTATTCCGTTATCGGTGACCAGGATTCGGGGAATTCCATATCTGCACATAATATTTTCCCACAGGATTTACGCAACATGTTTGGTTGTGATCTTGGCTGAAGGTTTAGCTTCGATCCACTTAGTAAAATAATCTATAGCTATAATCAGGAACTTCCTTTGTGCAGTGCCATGGGAAAAGGCCCAAGTATGTCCATTCCCCACATAACAAAAGGGATGGGAGAATTGATGGAAGTCTGCATCTCAGGAGGTTGTCGAACAACAGGTGCGTGCTTCTGAAAACATTCAGACTTCTTCACATATTCTTTGGCATCGGCCATCATCTCTAGCCAATAAAAGCCTAAATGGGTTATCTTATGTCTTGCGTTTCGAGCACATAAACGCAAAGGAAACAGTAATTAAAATATGTAAAAATTAGAATTTTTGAAACCCACCACAAGATCCATGCGAAAAATAGATATTTAATTCATAGATTAGATTGTTTACCTTAAGAAGCTTTAGAAATTTGTTGACTAATGGAGATCCAAAGCTTGTTCTATCACCGCACATCCCGCTCTCACGATCTACGCTCTATCGGTATCCACACGAATTCTTGAACGCAATGATTGAATGTGTACTAGCACAAACTCATTTCTTCTTGCTCTCTCGATCTTCTCCATTGGTGGCTAGGGTTTTTGTAAAAGTCTTGCTTAAAAAATCAGCCACACAAGAGATATTATATAGAGATTATAATAAGAATTATAACTCTTAACTAATTAGGAGTTATTATTAATTCGAAATTCCTATTTGTATAATAATTAAGTCACACTTAATTATTTAACAAATGAATTTCATAATTAATATTAGTAAATTCGAATATCAATATTTATCTAATTAATTAAGTCATACTTAATTAATACTATAAATAATTTGAATTACTTTAATAAAATTTAAATCCAATTTAAATTAAATAATCCTTGAACCATTCTTAGTGTGTGACCCCTATAGGTTATTATTACATTGGCAACAAATTTTAAATCTAATTTAAAATCGTAAATAATGAGCGGTATCTAGTAATACATCATTGCTACCCAAGTAATAATAATAGAATCGGTGATCGATTAAACCTTTCATGAATAATGTAAAATGTAATATAATCCCTTTAACCACATATTATAGATTGAACTAGAGGCATGTTATGTGTCATCCTCATCAATGTTTAATCCAGGTTTCCTTGATCAGTGAGAAGATTATCATATCAAATCAACATTTGAGCGTGGCCACACATTTCACAGTCTAGCTCACACAAGAGGCCAATAATATCACTCCTAAAATAGGAGGGTTAAATCCCATCTAGATTATTCATATTGCTCCTACGATTCATAATATACCCAATATCCACTTTTATCATTACCCGGTCATGGATAACTTTTAATAGAATCAATGTATATTAATTCTCGTATAGAAATATAATGGCTTCAGGTCTGAGGACCGTTACATCATTATCACTGTGAGAATTACTTATGATACAACAAACATGTAGAATCTCACATCGGGTCTTTCCAACACCATATACATATACATATGCCTGTGTCTTTGACTTTAGTATAACTATACCTATGATCAGTGAGATTTGATCATCAGTCAACAAACACACTAGTCTTAATGCATTATTATTATCCCTTAATAATAATACTCGACCAGGGACCTTTAGGAATATTGATACTATTCTCATAATCTCATTTCTAAGTCACGTACATAGAGATATAGAATTACATATCATATTCCAAGGACATTTATTAATCTAACATTTATATCACAGTAAATCAAGAATTAATAAACTATACGGGGAAAAATCGATAGAACATAAACATTAATAATCCTAATATCTTAAACTAAATATCATAGTGTTGTCTCTAGGGCACAAACACTAACAATCTCCCACTTGCACTAGAGTCAATCACCCATGTATCTGCTACTAATGGAACTAGTATGACCCTCGTGCTTCTACTGTGACAAAGCCTTCGTTAGTGGGTCTGCAATACTATCTTTACTATGCACTTTACATTTATATCTCTTTGATCATTAATCTCATTAATAAGGTGATATCTCTTAAGGACATGCCTAAACAGTCTCCTTGGATGTTTCAAAAATATCAATATATTTAGCTTCCATTATAGAATCATCAATGTTCTTGCTGTGAACTCTTCCATCTAACATCACTTATATTTAGACAAAACACAAACCAGACATAGACACATAATCATCATTGTCTATCCAGAAATTAGGTTAAGAAACTAGTATCACTGTAACCCTTTACAACCAGTTCCCTATCTTCTCCATACACCAAAATAAATCTTTAGTCCTCTTTAAGTACTTGAGAATATTTTTTACCATTATCCAGTGACCTCACCTGGATTAGACTGGCATATGTTCGTCATGCTCAAAGATACGAAATATCAGGACAAGTATATATCATTGAATACATTATAGATCCAATTGTCGAAGCATATGGAGCTTTTCTAAGACGGCCCTTATCATCTAATGATTTAGGAAAGTTAACTTTTGAGATCACTATCCCATGAGACATCGAAACATATCCTTTCTTTATCACCTGCATCCTAAAATGACGCAATATTTTATCAATGTATGTACTCTGACTAGGTTGATTAATATTTTCAATCTATCTCTTTAGATCTTGATCCCTAATATATAGGTAGCATCGCCTAAGTCTTTCACTGAGAAACTATTTCTCAACCAAGTCTTAATAGCTTGTAGAGAAGGTATGCCATTCCCTATTTATTATATATCATCTACATATAATACTAGGAATGTCACATGGCTCCCACTAACCTTCTTGTAAACACATGGTTTATCTTCTTTTTGAATAAAGCCAAACTCTTTGACGTTTCATCAAAATGAATATGCATTCTCCTTGAGGCTTGCTTTAATCTATAAATAGATATAAAAAACTTACAAACTATCTTAGAAAACTTTGGATTGATAAAACCCTTAGGTTGTATCATATATACATCCTGTTTAAGGCTCCCATATAAGAAAGCAGTTTTGACATCCATTTGCCAAATCTCATAGTCAAAGTAAGCAACTATTGCTAACAAAATCCTGATGGACTTGACCATAGTAAACGGTGAAAAAGTCTCATCATAGTCTATACCATGAATTTGTTTGAAACTTTCTGCCACTAATCGCGTCTTATAGGTCTATACTTTACCATTTATGTCAGTTTTCTTCATGAAAACCCACTTGCACCCTATAGGTTTTACCCCTTCGAGTGGATCAACTAAATTTAGTACTTTATTTTGATACATAGATTCCATCTCAGATTTCATGGCCTCTAGCCATCTCTCAGAGTCTGGACGGTTCATAGCATCTTGGTAGGTGAGAGGTGTTATCATTATCCGTAAGCATCACATCACCATTTTGAGTCAAAAGAAATTCATAATTTCTCCCAGACTCATGGTGAATCCTACTAGATCTACGAATAACTTGTGTTTCTTGGACAGGATTACTTTCAACATTTTGATATACATCTTGATCTTATTCCAACTCGGGTTCAATATTATCATGTGGTTCTCGATCTTCATCGAGATGTATTATCATCCCACTAATTTTCTTAGAAAGTAGTTCTCCCTCAAAAAATATTGCGGCCCGAGCAACAAACACTTTATTCTCATAAGGATTATAAAAACTATACCCTAGTCTCACTTGGGTATCCCACAAAATAGCATCTATCTAATTTTGGTCCAAGCTTGTCAGAGGCTAAACATTTTACAAACGCTTCACGTCCCCAAATTTTCATAAATGACATGCTATGATATTTATCACTCTATATCTCATACGGAGTATTTTGAACTGCTTTAGTCGGGACTTGGTTAAGTGTATAGTCGTTTCTAGAGCATAATTCTAGAAACTGAATGGAAGATCCGCTTGACTCATCATCGATCGCATTATGTCCAACAAGGTACGATTTCTCCTTTCATAATCTCTATTACATTGAGGTGTTTCAGAAGGAGTAAGTTGTGATACACTGTTACACTCTTTCAAGAAACTCTTGAAATTGAGGTTTAAGTATTCTCCTCCACAATCTGATCATAAAACTTTTATACTTTTCCCTTGTTTTCTTTTCTACTTCGGCCTTATATTCTTTGAATATTTCAAAAGAATTGGATTTGTTCTTCATAAGAACCACATATCCATATCTACTGAAATCATCAGTAAATGTTATGTAGTAGTATAAACCACCCCTTTCCATCATACGCATTCGACCACATACATCATTAAGTATAAGTCATAATCGTTCGGTGGCCCTTTCACCTGATCAGGTAATAGAAGCTTTAGTCATTTTTCCAATGAAACAAAGTTCGCATCTTCCGTATGATTCAAAATTAAACTTATCTAAATATCCATCTTTATATAACTCAGAAATGCGTTTCTCATTAATATGGCTTAACGATAATGGTAGAGGTAATGTTTAATTTGAGTCATCTTAGAACATATAAATTATTAACTAATTGTGCAACATTATAAGCCTTATCATTAAAATAGAATAAACAACTATTGTTTAGTTAATTAAAATGAAAAACTTTCTTGTCCTGACAAGAAATTGATTTAATGTATCCCCTAAAGGCAGGCACATAATAACAATTTATCAAGTTCTCAATTTCGCCTATATGGGAAAAACTAGATATCGAGTTCCTTCAACTAGAGCAAAAAATTTTGCTCCAATTCTAACCCGATACCTGAAGCTTGACCATTGCTAGTCTTCTTCTTTAGATCTTCCAAACAAGCTCGACAATTTAACTTCTAATCATCCAGTTATTTCCATAGAAATGATAATCATCTCATTTAGCAACACCACTATCATGTTTCAAAAGCCCTTTGGGATTGGACTTTGGTTTGGCACCGAATAAGATCAAATCTTCACCTCTCCCGTCCACTTTCCTTTCCCATTTGCATTCCATGTGTACATCATCAATATGGATGTAATTCATGCCTTTACCGTGTTATTTTCAGCAGTTCTAAACATGCTTAACAACTCAGTGAGTTTTCTGTCTATCTCATTCCTTTTGTTCTTAAGAAACTAAGGAATAGAAGTTGTTCAAAGATTGTTTAATCAAATCAAACTAAGTCTCTAGACTATTCTTCAAATCCAAAATATCAAGGTACATATACCTTTCATCTTGAGAACATCTGGTCCAACCGGATATCATTCTCCCATTAATGTAAAAGTATGGTGCCTTATTATTGTCAAATCTTTCTGATGAGCCTATCCTTCAAACACCCTTTGAAGGTGCTCAATCATATCATAAGCATCATTATGCTCTTGTTGCTTCTAAATCTCAGCGCTCATAATTACAAGCATGAGATATGAATCATCAGTTGCATAATTAATTTGCTTCTGGTAAGCATTATGTTTAGCACATGTTTCATTCTCTACTAGAAGAAATAAGGGATGGGTTTCAGTGACATCCTTGAACCTGAGGGCAATCCTCAAGTTCCCATATCAATTGAGGAAATTATTTCATGTCAGCTTGTCCTTCTCAAGGACTATTAGATAGAGAAGTTATTTGTATTATTTGTCATTTGATATCTACAATATTAAAGTGCATAAAATGACTTATTCTACAGATGATCATTAAATTATGTTCAAGTGATTATTCATATATATATACACAATATATATCTCCCACTATTTTTATCAAATCAATAGCCCTAACAATTAATTCGGAAATAATATCTTTTATATTGTTTCTAGTGAGCAAAGATCCATATTTCACCATGCATTAGGTTAACTTTGGCTTTTCTCCTAAAAAATGATTATTTAGGTAGACAACATTTGTCAATCATATCAACTATATAACTCTTGGATAGCTTGGTGGAACAACATTTATTCATATTTATCTAATAAATCTCGCCAAACTTTGTTATTCCCTAACAATACAACAAGAATTACAGAAGGGGGATTGAATGTAATTCTCGCTACTTTTTCAAATTTAAAGAATGTTCTAACTTGATAAATATAACAGTGTTTGATTAGCAGTGGTGCGGAATAAAAGAGAGATAAAAATCAAAATACTAAGTAATAAAAATACAAGCTTTTGAAATTTTCTGGTGGATTTGAAAGCATCCACTAGAATTATATATATATATATCTAATATATATATATATATATATATCAAATGAGAACCCTGTGAAGCTTTGAATAGCTCACAGCTGCTTACAAGTTTGAACAACTAAACTATAGAGAAATGCTTACAGAATATAGCTTGATATGTTTCTCTGAAAAATAAGCTTGCTTAGTTAATTGTTCTACTTTCTACACTTGGTTTATATATCACCCAGTTTACATGACAATAAGACAAGATAATAAAACAAAACATATCTAGTCTAACTCCATGCTACTTCATTACTCTATTCCAGCATCTTTGAATATCTTCACAATTGCATGGAAATGGTAATACTTCTTTGTTCTCAAATTCCTGCTTAACAGCTGCCACATTCCTTTTGCAAACACCCAACGCATGTGATTGTGTTGTCACTGTCAACAACTATTTGAATTTGATCATCCATCGGGACTATGTTTGTTATTCGTCGGGAGCTATGTTGATCATTCATCGGGAGTTTTGCAGATCATCCGTCGGGAGTCTATTTGCCACTTGACTCTGTTTCACTTAAACAGAATTACAAGACATTTCATATTTAAATTAGTCAACCTATTCTGCATATCAATCTAGTAGTCAACATGACTTACATAACCCTAAGCAGTCTACTTTGAATAATACATGATGTTTGCAGAAATATGCTATAATACTTATTTGTTACATAAGCTACTCACTCGATGGATGTCAATCTGTCATCCATCGGGATTGTAAAGTTCATCCATCGAGACCATATTAGATCATCCGTCGAGTGCTACAAAATTCACTAAGTTAAATCTACTAAGGTATTTTGTTTAACTTATCATCAAGTTCACAACATATTTCTAACAATCTCCCCCAGTTTATGTCTACTGGAATTGTAGCCATAAATTAAGAGAAACTTGATGATAACAAAACACCCTAAAATGCAGATTAAAAAGTAGTAGATAAAACTGATAAGTGCTACAATAATTTATATTAAATTGAACAATGTAAAATATACAAAGAGTTCTAACAATCATTATGAAGGTGCTTTTCTAGTCTGAGCAGATAAGTTTATTTCCTTGATTGTATGGATTTCTTCCCAAGCTTCCTGTTGTTTTCCACTATTTGATTCTGGAGTTGTCAGTGGAATTCAAGTTCATCAGCTTCAGATAGATCCAACATTTCTTGCATTTCCAATAGAGTCTTATTTCTAGAGATACTCAATTGGTCATCCAATCTGAAGAATCTTCTAACTCCCTTATCATCCATGAATTCCATCAGCAAATAAGGCCTCAAATGCACTCTCTTTCCTGTGAAGGGAATTGATACAGTTTTGGAAGTGCATCTTTCGCTTTATTACTCCTTAGCTCTTCAATCTTCTTTAGAACCAATCTCCTTGCAGTCACATTGAATCCAAAGTTCTTTTTAAAAGATAAGTAGATCTTTATTAGTACATAACAACCTTCTTCTAGAATCCTGTGAAGAGGCCATGTGATTTATTTCCCTTCCTTGTACTTAAATACCAATCTTTCAGGAAGATGTCTGTGAGCATCAATTCCTCTTACTTCTACCAGTTCATCCAAGTAGAGGTTTAAATCTGAAAACTCCTTGATATTACAGATATATAAAAGATCTTCCTTGTCGACTGCAGATTTAGATTTGGTTAAGGTCTTGGTTCTGAGAGTTACATGCTTGCTTTTCTTGGTTGCTCTTATCTTTGTTTTCTTTGGCTTGTTGAAGATAGGTAAATTTAGTTCTGGAATTGGCAAACTATCCCAGTCCATTGGCTCATCCTTTGGAATTATAGGCTCACCATGAAAATTCTTAGTTGGATCCACCTTTCATTCTTCATGTACCACTGAGGGCTTGGATGTCCGAGTTGAAGTTGTAGACTTTTTGGGAATGTAGTCTTCCATTTCTTCATCACTAAAGTCCAATTTTTTTTTGGAATGGAGCTTGTATCTGAATCTTCTTTTCTATTGTGGTTCCTGATGCATTTTCTGATCTTGAGGTTCAGTATTCACATATGGTTGTGCAGAATTCTCAATTGTAGTTGTCACAGCTTGAAGTTTGGCCAACATAGTAGCTTGCTCCTTCTTTTGTTTGAGCTTCTTAGCATCTAAGGCAGCCTGCTTCTTTTCTTGCCTGATTCTTTTCTTCTCTTGCTTCTTAGCTTCTATAAACTGAGGGTGTCCAGCCACCACACAGATTTCCGTACCATTTCTGTAAATTTTGGTAATCCTTCTTTTAAGTGCTGAATCAGCTGGATCTTTGAAAAATACAATTGACCTAGCCAACAACTTCTTCTCATCTGGCCTAGGTGTCTCAAACATAAGATCCGCATGATTTTTGTCTGAGAACTTTGAGTAGTTTCTTTTAGGCTTCAAGACCAAATTTGCCTTTGGAGATTTGATGCAAGAGGTTTGGCCTTCTTCCAAGTTGCCTAGACTCATTTCATGCATTGAGATGTGTTTGACTTGAGAATGGCGATGAAAGGTCTTTTCTGGCTTCTGTAGCTGACCAAATTTCTCCTGAATAGCTGCATCAATCTTCTTCCATTTCTCATCTAGTTTCTTCTCAACAGCTGGAACATCAAGCATCTTGGGATTTATCTTTGACTCAAGTTTAGCAGCTGCTATTTGGATCAGATCAATGTTATCCAATACTGGTTGCTTTGGCAGAGTAATTTCTAGAACAATTACTTGACTGATCTGAACATTTATCACATGCTCCCCCTCACTAGTTGGCTCTGCTTGACTGACTTGGATTATTGATTCTTTATCCTTCTTTTTGTTATCATCAAGTAGAGTGGAGGTAGAAGTTTTCAGCCACCAGGATACTTGTGAGAGATGCTTCTATTGTATTTAGCCTTGCATCCAGGGAATCCACTTTAGTGACAAGATCAGAATTCTTCTTTAGCTGTCTTTTAATGTCAAGCATTGTTGTATCTGGAAGTTTAGCATCCAATCTTTCAGAGATATCCTTCTTTACTTGATCAGTCTCAGTTTTGATAGAATTGACATCCTGATTGTGTTGAATACCTTGGATTTGTTGTAATTTTAGAGAGTTGAGATGTGCCTGTAAGAGCTTCCTGGTGCTAGCATTTTTAGTGGATTGAAGTGCATTACGTGTCTCTTGAATTTGATGGATGAGAGTGGTCTTGAAGTGTTGAACATTACATTCCTTGGAAAATGCCCAGGAAGGCAGGCCAGATCTGGAGCTAGGGCCTTCTTCTACCCCTATGTCCATGAGCTCTTCACTATCATCACCATCATCTCCAAAGAAATCTGCAGATTCACCAGTACCATAGTCAACATCATCATCAGCTCTAGGTGCCATGGGTGTGATGACATCCTTTGCTCTTTGCATTGATTGAGTAGTATGCACCAAGTTCAACATCTTTTCTGTATTTTCATTGCCCTGTCCAGCCAAAAGTTGATATGTTGGAAAAGGACGAGTAAATGCCTCAGCATCCAAAGAGATGGAATCTATGACAGCTTGATCATGCTGAGATAGTTTCTCTCTGTTTGCATCATTGGCATTCATTGACTCACTAACAATGTTGTCCATCCTTATTTCTCCTGTACCTGCATTTCTCTCAATTTCTCTCTATTTTTACATCAAGGGCTCCCCTTGGCTTCCCACCCTCACACCATCACCTTCACCATCTAAGGTGGGACTCCCCTCACTCACTTTTTCCAGACCTGAAGAAATGGTTTGCATTGGTTCACTCCTTTCCTCTCCTTTTGCCTGGGTGCAACCCAGCCTCTCACTCAATTCACTCCCTGCCCTCAGTCCTAAGAGTGATTGTACTACTAGGTCATCTGCACTTGTGACAATTATTGGGATTTGAAATTGTGCGGAGAGTACCGACGGATGAGGAACATCCATCGGGATAGTAGTTTGGCTAGCCGAAAAATGACTGTTGTTAGGCACATCCGTCGGGATACAATCATTACTCGACGGATGAACAATATCAACCAGGATAGAAGAAATGAATAAGTTTGGAGTGGAGACTATTGTAGACTCTGTGTAGATTGATGAAAATTTTGGCACAGATGTCTCGATAGACTCAGAAAGAATTGGCAAGTGAGCCAACAAATCATCTAAAAGATGATGCTCACTTGCTTGGATTTTTGGCTTCTCCAATAGAGTTAAAGATGGAGAATTTGGAAGTGATGTATGAATCATGTCTACATCCAGTGAGTGAGTGGGTGAATTTGGTGTTTCAGGTGCTTTAATTATCAATTATTTTGGCTGTGACTCCACATTTATTGGAGCCACATCAAGCTAAATTTGAGATGGTGCAGTGACTGAGTCTTTAGCTCCAGTTTACACTGTGTGTGTTCCCTGTGCATCCCAAAGATTTTAGATCTTTTCTTTCTGGCATAAGTATGTGGTGAACTTGTGTCCATAACCCTCTTGGCATGTGCTCCTGGTTGGGAGCTTGTTTCAATAGTAACATCCTTTTGGGAGGATGAAACTAGAATTGAGCTGATTTCCTTATTAACAACCACAGTTTATTAGGAAACTTTGGTGTGGCTAAGCTTGGGTACTCTAATCTCACCAGCCTTATCCTTAGGGTTTCTTTGATTTTCACCCTGTCCCTCACCTAACTCACTCTCCTTCACACTCCTCTCTTTGTGTTTGGTAGATTTTGCAACTGGTTTTTTTTGAGAGAAACCAGAGGCGCCTTTCTTAGCTTTGGATTTTGAAATTGTTGTTTTGGTAGCTTGGGTAGGCATCTGTTAGGTCATTGACACAGATGCCATAGCTACGCTTGAAGGCAAAGAAATTTGTGAGGTTGGAAGTGTAGAGACAGTGGTGCTTACCTCACTTACCTTGGGGCCCTCCATGATTGGAAAGTAGAAGAGGGGCACCTCTTTGTGGTGACTTGCTCTGTTGAGATCTGCAATGATTCTCCTTTCTTGAACCCAACAATTTAGTTTGTTGGTTGGGTTCTCAACAACAATATTCTCAATAAGATGGTTATCAAGCATCATATAGAATCTAGCATAATAGACACTTTTACCTCTTTTATTAAGTTCCCCTAACTTATAACCTAACTCAAACATGATCATGTCACTAAAGTTAAATTACTTATCAGTAACTAGCATATAAAGCATGTTAAGTATGGAAATGTTAACATAATCAAAATTACTCACTTTACCATAAAATACCTTGGTTACCACATCACACAGATAGCTCAATTCCTTTCTAAGACCTAGCCTCCTAATCTCACTTAACTTAGAGGTAGAAAGTGTGTAGCCCATAAAATTAGCATGGTAACTAAATTAGCATCAGTGTGTGGAACAGTAGTAGTGTTATCTGGAATTTTAAAGCATGCTTTGATAATGTCACTATTAATGCAGAACGACATACCTTTAAGAGTGAAAGTTATGGTCTTGTCAGAAGATTGGTACACAGCAGTTGTCCATATCTCCTCCACAACTTCACATTAGATTGTGGGTGATTCCAGCATGGCATAACTGAGTTTACAACTCTTCACAAAGTCCATCATTTTGTGAAAATCTTCAGATTATGGAATCTCCATGTTCATAAGAGCTACGTAGTTGTTCTTTTCATAGATGAATCCAGACTGGGACATAATTTTGACTACTGGTGCCATTGATAAAGTATGGAAATTTGCAGAGAGAGTATTTGCTTTGGAGAAGAGAAGAGTTAGAGCAATTGATTTGATAATGATAAAATAATAGAATAAAAATGAATTATGTTTTATACTATCTCAGAAATAAACTGTCAAAAATAATAAAGAGAAATAAAGTAACCAATCAAAATAGCCCAAAATAGCCGTTTAAAATAAATAAACTGTCAAAATTCTGTTAATTATCCGTCGTGTTACACTTACAAAATGTAAGTATACCCGATGGATAATGTTCAGAGTTTTGATGGCTAAGATTGAGACAATTCGATGGATGAGAATGAAATGATTATCCGTTGGGTTATAAAATAATCCAGAAAAGTAATTGATTTTTATTGATAAATATTATTCTGACGGATGATCAAACTTGATGGATAATGAGCATCCGTCGGGATGTAAATTTTGACTTAGCCAAAATTTTATCCATAACAGAAAATCAATTAAGTTTCTGGCTGCATTATAACTTGCAAAAATATCTGAAATGATTCAAGAATATGTAAGCATAACTAACTCACTTACAACCTTGAAAAGGTGGATTCATCAAGTGGCTTGGTAAAGATATCTGCAAGCTGCTTTTCACTTGGAAAAAATGAAGTTCCATAGTAGCATTCATCATATGTTCCCTAATGAAGTGGTACTTGATGTCTATGTGCTTTATTCATGAATGTTGTACTGGATTTTCAGTGATGACAATTGCACTTCTGTTATCACAGAAAATGGGAATTATGTCCACTTGTAGACCATAGCCCAACAATTAGTTTTTCATCCACAAAATTTGTGCATAGCAACTACCAGCAGCAATATATTTAGCTTCAGCTATAGAAGTAGAAACTGAATTTTGCTTTTTACTGAACCATGACACAAGCTTGTTCTCTAGAAATTGACAGGTTCCAATTGTACTTTTTATGTCTATTTTACAAACTGTATAATTTGCATCTGAATAACCAGTTAGATCAAAACCAGAATCTCTAAGGTATCAAATGCCAAGTTTTGGTGTTCCCTTGAGATATCTGAAAATTCTCTTTATAGCTACGAAGTGAGATTCTCTAGGATCAGCCTGAAATCTAGCACACAGACAAGTAGCAAACATTATATCTGGCCTACTAGCTATTAAGTACAGAAGTAAGGCAACCATGCCCCTATACCTTGAAATATCCACAGACTTTTCAGTATTGTTTAATTCAAGTTTAGTTGTAGTGGCCATGGGAGTTTTTGCAGATGTGCAATCCATTAGATCATACTTCTTTATAAGATCATGAATATATTTACTTTCACTAATGAATATTCCATCACTAACTTGCTTAACTTGTAAACCAAGAAAGTAAGTTAGTTCACCCATCATGCTCATTTCATACTTACTTTGCATCAATTTGGTTAACATTTTGCAAAGTTTTTTATCTGTAGAGCCAAATATAATATCATCTACATAAATTTGAAAAAGTCTAGAAGAGCCATTAACATTTCTTAAGAATAAAGTTTTATCAACAATACCTCTTGTGAAGTGATTTTCCAAAAGAAACTTTGATAAAGTGTCATACCAGGCTCTAGGTGCTTGATTTAGTCCATAAAGTTCTTTCAAAAAATATTAGACATATTCTGGAAAATTTGGATCTTCAAAACCAGGAGGTTGACTGATATAGAGTTCCTCCTCCAAATCTCCATTCAGAAAGGCACTTTTGACATCCATTTGATAGACCTTGAAATTGGCATGAGCTGCATAGGCTAAGAAAATTTTGATGGCTTCAAGTCTTGCAACAGGAGCAAAAGTTTCATCAAAATCTATTCCTTCTTGTTGACAGTAGCCCTTAGCAACCAATCTAGCATTGTTCCTGATCACTATGCCATTTTCATCCATCTTGTTTCTGAATACCCACTTGGTGTCAATTGGATTCTTTTCTTTAGGTTTGGGTACCAGCTTCTATACCTTTTTCCTTTCAAATTGGTTTAGCTCCTCTTGCATAGCTAAAATCCAATCAGGATTTAACAAAGCTTCTTCTACCTTCTTTGGTTCTTCCTTAGAAAGGATGCTGCTATATAGACATTCTTCTTGAGTTGCTTTCCTTTTTTGAACTCTAGAAGATGCATCACCAATGATGAGCTCAAAAGGGTGATCTTTAGTCCATTTCCTTTGTTGAGGTAGATTAGGTCAAGATGAAGAGACCTCATTGTTGACTTGATGTGTGCCTGAGTTTTGATTATAAGAAATTCCCCCTGAGTTTGTGAATCTTTGATTTGAGAAAGGGATACTTTTTGTAGGTGATCTATTCTGACTCTCAGCTTCTCTCATTGTTCCGACAGATGATGCACTTTGTATATCAATGGATGAAGCTGATTGTCTCCCGACGGATAAGGTAGATTGTCTCCCGACGGATGAAGCATTTTATAACTCGATAGATTTTGAATTATGTGCTTCATTAGTTGTAGATTTTTATGCATTATCCTTAGTCACTGTTTCTTGATCACTTTCATCATCAGTGTCATCACTAACCGTCTCCACATTATCAAACTTGAGGCATTCATGAAAATCTCCATCTTGCAGTCCTTCAATCTTTTTATCATCAAACACAACATTTAATGATTCCATAACAATTTTGGTTCTTAGATTGTAGACTCTATATGCTTTTCCAACAACATATCCAACAAAAATTCCTTCATCTGCTTTAGCATCAAACTTTCCATGTTGATCAGTTTGATTCCTTAATATATAACATTTGCAGCCAAAGACATGAAGAAAATTTAGAGTTGGCTTCCTATTCTTGAACAATTGGTAGGGTGTCATGCACTTTGCTTGATTAACCAAAGAGATATTCTGAGTGTAGCAGGCAGTATTCACAGCTTCAGCCCAAAAATATGTTGGTAACTTTGATTCTTCAAGCATTGTCCTTGCGGCTTTAATAAGAGATCTATTCTTCCTTTCCAATACTCCATTTTGTTGTGGACTTTTTTTGCAGAAAATTCATGCATAATCCCATTCTCTTCACAAAATGACCTCATCACAGAATTCTTGAACTCAGTTCCATTGTCACTCCTGATTCTTCTTACTTTAAAGTCAGGATGATTGATGACTTTGAGAAATCATCCACAATTACTAGGAAAATTCTTTTTCTTGAGATAGACAACACATTGACCGGTCCAAACAAGTCCATGTGCAACAATTGCAAAGGTTCTTCAATTTTTGAATCAAGCTTCTTTCTGAATGATGCATTGATCTGCTTTCCTTTTTGGCAGGCATCACACAATCTATCCTTAGTAAACTCCACTTGAGGAATACCTCTAACCAGTTCTTTCTTGACAAGTACATTCATGGTCTTAAAGTTAAGATGGGACAGTTTCTTGTGCCATAGACAACTTTCATGTTGACTTGATTTACTGAGAAGACAAGTTACTGATTCTGCATTCGATGAGTTGAAATCAGCTAAGTACACATTTGACATCCATTTGATAGACCTTGAAATTGGCATGAGCTGCATAGGCTAAGAAAATTTTGATGGTTTCAAGTCTTGCAACAGGAGCAAAAGTTTCATCAAAATCTATTCCTTCTTGTTGACAGTAGCCCTTAGCAACCAATCTAGCATTGTTCCTGACCACTATGCCATTTTCATCCATCTTGTTTCTGAATACCCACTTGGTGTCAATTGGATTCTGTTATTTAGGTTTGGGTACGAGCTTCCATAACTTTTTTCTTTCAAATTGGTTTAGCTCCTCTTGCATAGCTAAAATCCAATCAGGATTTAACAAAGCTTCTTCTACCTTCTTTGGTTCTTCCTTAGAAAGGAAGCTGCTATATAGACATTCTTCTTAAGTTGCTTTCCTTGTTTGAACTCTAGAAGATGCATCACCAATGATGAGCTCAAAAGGGTGATCTTTAGTCCATTTCCTTTGTTGAGGTAGATTAGGTCTAGATGAAGAGACCTCATTGTTGACTTGATGTGTGACTGAATTTTGATTATGAGAAATTCCCCCTGAGTTTGTGAATCTTTGATTTGAGAAAGGGGTACTTTCTGTAGGTGATCTATTCTAACTCTCAGCTTCTCTCATTGTTCCGACGGATGATGCACTTTGTATATCGATGGATGAAGCTGATTGTCTCCCGATGGATAAGGCAGATTGTCTCCCGACGGATGAAGCATTTTGTAACTCGACAGATGTTGAATTATGTGCTTCATTAGTTGTAGATTTTTAGCATTATCCTTAGTCACTGTTTCTTGATCACTTTCATCATCACTGTCATCGCTAACCATCTCCACATTATCAAACTTGAGGCAATCATGAAAATCTCCATCTTGCAGTCCTTCAATCTTTTTATCATCAAACACAACATGTAATGATTCCATAACAATTTTGGTTCTTAGATTGTAGACTCTATATGCTTTTCCCACAGCATATCCAACAAAAATTCCTTCATCTGCTTTAGCATCAAACTTTCCATGTTGATCAGTTTGATTCCTTAAGATATAACATTTGCAGCCAAAGACATGAAGAAAATTTAGAGTTGGCTTCCTATTCTTGAACAATTGGTAGGGTGTCATGCACTTTGCTTGATGATCTCATGCATAATCCCATTCTCTTCACAAAATGATCTCATCACAGAATTCTTGAACTCAGTTCCATTGTCACTCCTGATTCTTACTTTAAAGTCAGGATGATTGATGACTTGCCTTATGTGATTAATGTAATTTCACTACCTTCATCTTTGGACTTAAGAAAATATGTCCAAGAGAACTTTGAGAAATCATCCACGATTACTAGGCAAATTTTTTTTCTTGAGATAGACAACACATTGACCGGTCCGAACAAGTCATGTGCAACAATTGCAAAGGTTCTTCAATTTTTGAATCAAGCTTCATTCTGAATGATGCATTGATCTGCTTTCCTTTTTGGCAGGCATCAAACAATCTATCCTTAGTAATCTCTACTTGAGGAATACCTCTAACCAGTTCTTTCTTGACAAGTTCATTCATGGTCTTAAAGTTAAGATGGGACAGTTTCTTATTCCATAGACAACTTTCATGTTGACTTGATTTACTGAGAAGACAAGTTACTGATTCTGCATTTGATGAGTTGAAGTTAGCTAAGTACACATTTCCTTTTTTAACTCCAATGAGAACCACTTTGTTGCTCTTTTTGTTTGTCACAACACAAGCTTCTGAATTGAAAGTAACTGAGTTGCTCTTGTCACAAAGTTGGCTGATACTCAACAAATTATGCTTGAGTCCATCCACCAGGGCAACTTCTTTAATGATGACATTATCTTTTGAAATCAAGCCATATCCCATAGTATAACCTTTACTGTCAACTCCAAAAATAATACTTGGGCCAACTCTTTCCTTGAACTCAGTGAGCAGGGTAGAATCTCCAGTCATGTTCCTTGAGCAACCATTATCCAGATACCAAAGATTCTTTCTGTTTCCCTGCACACATCAAAATCAAATCAAGTTGATTTTGGTACCCAAATTTCCTTGGGTCCTGCCTTGTTAGCTTTTTTCTTTGGTTTCTTAAGTTTGATCTCATTTGACTTGGGAATTTCTGATTCATCCTTAGTCATTTGAGTTGGACCTTTGAAACCAGTTATTAGAACATAATTATCATTCATATTTTGATTAACAGGAAAAGGCATGCTATTTGCAAACATGTTATTCTAGTAAGGCATGCTAAATGGCATTTGAGGCATACCAAATACAGCATAATAAGGATTAGGTGCAAATGGCATATTAGCAAATTGTGCATTTATATTCTGAGTAGACATAGCATTCATAGGCATGGTAGGCATGACAATAATGTTGGGAAAAGAAGAAGTTGCAGACATGGGAGTAGGCATGGCAAACTTGTAATTAACAGACAAATGATTAACACTACCACACTTAAAACAGATTTTTCTTGGAGCATATTTATCAGGTGTATAGTTGTTATGTTTGTTAATTCCTACTTTCCCATTTCTATTGTTTTTCCTTTTAGCTTATATTTTAACTCAATCTTTTCTAGTCTGTCATTCAATTGCTTGATAGACAAATGACCAACATTAACTTTCTTTTCCTTCCTGACTTGACTTGATTCTCCTAGAATAAAATTTTTAGAAACTGATCCATATTCCTCATTCAACTTAGCTAGCTTAGCTTTGCTAACTGGTTTACTCACAGCCGACGGATGTGGCTCCTTGTCACTCGACGGATAATCCTTTTGATTATCCGACGGATGATTTTCATCTTCCGTCGAGTCCACATCTGTAAGCAATCCTTCAACCAAGTTGGACTCAAGCTTCTATTTACTTTTCTTCCAGGCTGCATCACAAAAGGACTCAATACCTTGAACTTTAGTGATTTGAGCATGAACATCTCTAGATGATTTCAATGCCTTAATCACTTCTTGTTCTCATTCAAGCTGCTTCTTTAAAATCTCTTCTTTCTTCAAGGACTCGGTTAATTCATCCTTAGAAATCTTACACTCAATTCTCAATTTCTCAAATTCAATAAATTGAGACTCTAGCACATTATTCTTCTCACTTAAAAACAATTTATTTTCTTTCATTTTAGCATTTTCCTTAGTAAGGGACTTAAGTGTAACACGCAGGTGATATAATTCTGTGGATATGTCATTTATTGCATCATTACACTTAGCTTTAGATAAATGTGCTAGGTTAGTGGTGATTACCTGATTTCTTGAAGAACTTGTTTCTGTTTCATCAGATTTGGCCATTAGGGCTAGATTGACATAGCTTGTTTCTTCATCTTCACACAATCCATCTGCAACCCAGTCATTCTCCTGTGTGATGAAAGACCTTTCTTTTTGTTTGAGAAACTCAAAGTATTTCTGTTTATAATCAACTGGCTCAAACTTCTTTTTGTTGGAATTAGACTTTCTACATTCACTAGAAAAATGAGCAGCCAAGCCACATTTGAAACACTTGACTTTTGACTTATTAACCATATTTCTGTTTGGCTTAGATGCTCCAAAATTCTTCTTATATTTGAGCTTGGAAAATATTTTGGATAAGAATGCTAGATGTTCATCAATATCATCCATATCATCTTGGCTCAATTGGTCTTCATTTTCAGCTACCATCCCCTTACCTTTGTTTTCACAGACCTTTGATGTAGACTCAACAGCTTCTACCTTCATCTCTTTCTCCTTCTCTAACTCAGAAACCAGTGCTATGGACACTCCTTTCTTCCTTCCTTTCTCCATCTTTTCATCTTGCTCTATTTCAAGCTCATAAGTCTTCAGGATGCCATACAGTCTCTCCAAGGTGAACTCCTTGTAATCCTGTAAATTTCTCAAGGAGACTGTCATTGGCTTCCACTCCTTTGGAAGAGATCTAAGGAATTTGAGGTTAGAGTCTTTTGTGTGATATACTCTTCCATGCAACTTCAGAGCATTTAGTAGCTTTTAAAATCTACTAAATATATTAGTATGAGATTCACTTTCTTCACAGTGGAAATTCTCATATTGCTGAATCAGTATCTGCATCTTGTTCTCCCTTATTTGCTCAATACTATCACACATAATCTGGATTGTGTCCCAAACCTCTTTGGCTGTTTTAGAGTTAATGATGTTATGAACCATATCACCATCAACTCCATTGCACAATATATTCATGGCCTTCTTATCCTTCCTGGGTTGCTCAATATCAGGGTTTGACCATTCATGCCTAGCTTTTGGAACAGATGGCTCATTGCCAGTTGCAGCTCTCATTGGTACATGAGGACCTCTCTCTATGCAGTCCACATAAGCCTCATCTTGGGAAAGAAGATATAGGTGCATCTTCACCTTCCAGTGGTGATAGTTGTCTTTGTCAAGAAATGGAATCTTTACTCCAACATCCTTTTTCTTCATCTTGTTGTTTGTTGTGATTTTTATACTCTTTGTTCTTCGAGAGCTTACTTTGATACCAATTGTTATTCCCTAACAATACAACAAGAATTACAGAAGGGGGGTTGAATGTAATTCTGGCTACATTTTCAAATTTAAAGAATGTTCTAACTTGATAAATATAACAGTGTTTGATTAGCAGTGGTGCAGAATAAAAGAGAGATAAAAATCAAAATACTAAGTAATAAAAACACAAGCTTTTAAAAATTTCTGGTGGATTTGAAAGCATCCACCAGATATATATATATATATATCAAATGAAAACCTTGTGAAGCTTTGAATAGCTCACAGCTGCTTACAAGTTTGAACAACTAAACTACAGAGAAATTCTTACAGAATATAGCTTGATATGTTTCTATGAAAAATAAGCTTGCTTAATTAATTGTTCTACTTGCTATACTTGGTTTATATATCACCAAGTTTACATGACAACAAGACAAGATAAAAAAACAAAACATATGTAGTCTAAATCCATGCTACTTCATTACTCTATTCCAGCATCTTTGAATATCTTCACAATTGCATGGAAATGGTAATACTTCTTTGTTCTCAAATTCCTGCTTAACAGGCTGCCACATTCCTTTTGCAAACACCCAACGTATGTGATTGTGTTGTCACTGTCAACAACTATTTGAATTTGATCATCTATCGGGACTATGTTTGTCATTCGTCGGGAGCTATGTTGATCATCCGTCGGGAGTTTTGCAGATCATCCGTTGGGAGTCTATTTGCCAATTGACTCTATTTCACTTATACAGAATTACAAGATATTTCATATTTACAATTAGTCAACCTATTATGTAGATCAATCTAGTAGTCAACAGGACTTACAGAACCCTAAGCAATCTATTTTGAATAATACTTGATGTTTGCAGAAATATGCTACAATACTTATTTGTTACATAAGCTACTCACTCGATGGATGTCAATCTGTCATCCGTCGGGACTGTAAATTTCATCCGTCGGGACTATATTAGATCATCCGTCGAGTGCTACAAAATTCACTAAGTTAAATCTAATAAGGTATTTTGTTTAACTTATCATCAAGTTCACAACATATTCCTAACAAACTCTATGCCTTTAAGTTCACAATTCTATTGTGGTAACTTAGTTAAGTCAAACCCAATAGTCAAAAGTATCAATATACTTCAACACATCTCCTACGATAGATTGGAGTACTTCGCTTAGGCGAACCCACTCCTTATCGATCTAGGGTTAACGCATTTGACTTATTGGAAGGCATCCGATCAACTCAATATTGACTTTAGGGTTTTGTTAATTTTAAAATCTTGAGTCATTACAGATTTTATCTTGTTGAGCAAGCATGGCATGAATGTCTTATCTAATACATACATCCTTAATCTAATTAAGCATGCATCTTTATTAACTAATCTACACATACATTCATCATATGCGCATATATATGTAAAGTGCAATAAATAAACGTGGTTGGTTATGGCTTTATCCTATGTCATCTTCATCAAGATAATGACAAAGATCTAGGTTAATCTAAGATGAAAAATAAATACAAGCTAACTATGACATGTCTTCTTTCTTGTATTGCTTCCCTGGATGGCCTCCATGTGGGATTACCCTTGATCTTCAAATATTCATGTCTTCATGTACATTACAAGAATGAAATATAAAAACTAATCTAATGAACTTACAAGAAGAACTCGAGTTACATTCGAGATTTAAAAATTATAAGATTAAACAACATGCAAGCCGTATTTTAAAAAACCAAAACCATTAACCTAGGGTTATAAGCCATAACCATCCACCATGCTCAATTAACACATAAGAACATGTTAAAACACATTATATGATCTTAACATAAATCATTATCTAATCATAAAAACAAAATATGGAAAAAATTAGAAAAATCAGAATTAAATTATGAAAACATTAAATCACTGATTACAGGGTCTTAATGATGTCAAACGCCTTACAGATCAGTCGATCATAGCTTTAGCTATCCGTTTCATTCAGACGCTCGATTCCATATGAAATAGCATATTCGTTCACCAAAATCAGACACCAGAGACAGATTTTAGCAAATCCGCTGCATCCGATTCATAATCATATCAAATATGATTCTTATAATAAGAACAAACACAAAATATGTATATATCAGTATATATACAGATTATATAATCATCATATGATTATACAACTCTTATGAATATCATATATTCAAAACATATACATACATGCGTATATATAAACATATAACATGTAAAATATACAAAATTGCATACATAACAGTCATGGGATATTGTATATATGTTATCATCATAAAACCAGTAAACATATAAATGAATTAAACGCTTTTCACAAGTAGCTCTGATGCCATTCTTGGGTTTCTAGCACATAAACGCAACCAAAACAGTAATTAAAAATGTAAAAATCAGAATTTTCGAAACCCATCGCATAATCCATGCGAAAAATAGATATTTAATTCGTACATCAGATTATTTACCTTAAGAAGCTTTACAAATTGGTTGACTAATGGAGATCCAAAGCTGGTTCTATCACCACGCATCCCGCTCTCGCAATCTACGCTCTATCGGTATCGACACGAATGCTCGAATGCAAGGATTGAATGTGTACTAGCACAAACTTGTTTCTTCTTGCTCTCTCCATCTTCTCCCTTGGTGGCTAGGGTTTTAGTAAAAGTCATGCTTACAAAATCAGCCACACAAGAGATATTATATAGAGAGTGTAATAAGAATTATAACTCTTAACTAATTAGGAGTTATTATTAATTCGAAATTCCTATTTGTATAATAATTAAGTCACACTTAATTATTTAAAGAATGAATTTCATAATTAATATTAGTAAATTCGAATATCAATATTTATCTAATTAATTAAGTCATACTTAATTAATATTATAAATAATTAGAATTACTTTATTATAATTTAAATCCAATTTAAATTAAATAATCCTTCAAGCATTCTTAGTATGTGACCCTATAGGTTATTATTACATTGGCAACGAATTTTAAATCTAATTTAAAATCGTAAATAATGAGCGGCATCTAGTAATACATCATTGCTACCCAAGTAATAATAATTGAACCGGTGATCGATTAAACCTTTCATGAATAATGTACAATATAATATAATTCCTTTAACCACATATTATAGATTAAACTAGAGGCATGTAATGTGTCATCCTCATCAATATTTAATCCAGGTTTCCTTGATCAATGAGTAGGCTATCATATCAAATCAACATTTGAGCGTGGCCACACATTTCATAGTCTAGCTCACACAAGAGGCCACTAATATCACTCCTAAAATAGGAGGGTTAAATCCCATCTAGATCATTCATATTTCTCATACGATTCATAATATACCCAATGTCCACTTTCATCATTACCCGGTCAAGGATAACTTTTAATGGAATCAATTTATATTAATTTTCATATAGAAATATAAGAGAAAAGTTCTATGGAGACCATTTTTTTATCGGAGACCTTGGAGACCACATATGTTCTGCAATTAAAACACTATAAAATATATTATTTTGTGAAGTATGTTCTACGAGTATCACTAATTCATTAAAATTATTGAAGATCATTTAAGTTTAATAAGTAGAATGTGTATGTTCTGCAAGCTGAACAAATGTTCTGCAAACTTAACATGTTTTGCAGAATAAAGTATTTTTGTAATGTTTTACATGCAGTACATATATGATATTCAAGATTTTGAATAAAATAAAGATCTTTGTAGAGCAAGATTCACAAATAATATGTTTTGCAATGTTTTTATACAATATTTAACTTGCAGAACACAACTGGTCTCCAAGGTCTCCAAAAAAAGTGGTCTCCATAGAACTTAACCCAGAAATATAATGACTTCAGGTCTAAGGACCATTACATGATGATCACTATACGAATTACTTATGACACAACATACATGTAGAATCTCACATCGGGTCTGTCCAACACCATGCACCTATACATATGCCTGTGTCTTTGACTTTAGTATCACTATACATATGATCAATGAGATGTGATCATCAGTTAACAAACACACTAGTCTTAATGCATTATTATCTCCCCTTAATAATAACACTCGACCAGGGACCTTTAGGAATATTGATACTATTCTCATAATCTCATTTCTAAGTCACGTACTTAGAGATATAAAATTACATATCATATTCCAAGGATATTTATTAATCTAACATTTATATCACAGTAAATCAAGAATTAATAAACTATACAGGGAATAATCGATAGAACATAAACATTAATAATCCTAATATCTTAAACTAAAACATCATAGTACTGTCTCTAGGGCACAAACACTAACATTATGTGCCAGGGCTCTGCCCCTAACTGTTGCCCACAGATACCTCCGTGTACTTCTTCAAGAGCCAAATGTGCCTCATCAGGTCTGAGACATCTTAAATAAGAAACCACGTAAGATATTTTGTAAAGAATCCTATTGATCAAGGAATATCTCAGTGCTCGAATAGCCAATTTTCGTGCTTCAGTCACATCTTTTGGCAGCCAACCAGTTTGAATATGGACTTTAATGAGATCGATCCATGATGTCCCCAGCCCTATAGGGGCTACAAGCTTAACATTAATGCTCTGCATTTTCAAAACGCGGAAGTACACATTTCCTGAACTCTTCTCTATCTCCGATGAGGTGAACTTAGACAACGCATCTGCCTTAGCATTTTCCTCCCTTGGAATGTGCTCAATATGGTATTCATCAAACTGAGTCATCACAGCCCTTACTAGATGGAAATATCTAGCCATTGTTTCATCTCTTTCCTCAAACTCTCCCTTGACATGGGATATGACCAGCTTTGAATCCCCACAGACTTTCAAGTTCTTGACCCTCAACGTTCCTGCTAGGCCGAGGCCAGCTATCAGAGCTTCATATTCAGCTTCATTATTTGTGGTTGGGAAGTCTAACTTCATGGCATATTCGATCAAGAACCCATCTGGACTTTGTAAAACAAGCCCAGCTCCACTCGAATTTGTTTTTGATGCTCCATCAAAATAGAGAACCCAATATTCCTTTTCTTTAACGCCCTCTTATTTGTCTCATTTATTGCTTATACTTGATGTTGAATTCTCCCAATTCTATTGCCCATTTAATCAGTCTCCTACTAGATATGGGACTGTGAATAATGTTTCTCAAGGGCTGATTTGTTAGCACTTTAATTTTATGAGCTTGGAAGTAAGGACGTAACTTCCTTGAAGCCATCACCAGGGCTAAAGCAAACTTTTCATTAGTTGAATAATTTAACTCAGCTTCATGTAGAATCTTACTGACATAATATATGGGTTTATGGACTTTAAGTTCCTCCTTAACTAATACATCACTCAAGGCATTCTCTAAAATAGCCAAATATAGGTACAAAACCTTATTCAGAGCTGGCTTGGACAACAACGGGGCTTGAGCCATATACTTCTTTTATCCCTCAAACGCTTCATGACTTTCCTCAGTCCATATGAAATCTTTCACCTTTTTCAAGGATTTGAAGAACGACAAGCATTTGTCTCCAGATTTGAGATTAATCGCCCTAGAGCCGCAACTCTTCCAATGAGTTTCTGAACATCCTTTATGGAACGCGGTGGTTCCATATCCAAGATAGCTTTTATTTCATTGGGATTGGCCTCGATTCCTCTCTTGGAGACAATCAATCCCAAAAACTTTTCAGATCCTACTCCGTCAGCACAGTTTGCAGGATTTAGCATCATTTTATGATATCTTAGCACCTCAAAAACTTCCCTCAAATGGGTTATGTGATCAGTCTTCACCAAACTTTTGACTAACATGTCATCCACATACACTTCCATAGTTTTGCCAACAAGATCCTTAAAAATCTTATTAACCAACCTTTGATAGGTAGCTCCTGCATTCTTGAGTCCATAGGTCATAACAAGATAACAAAAGACACCAAAGTCAGTGATAAATGATACCTTTGGGATATTATACTTATGTATCTTAATCCGATTGTATCCACTAAATCCATCCATAAAACTCAGGATCTCATGGCCAGCAGTGGCATCTATCAATGTATCTATCCTTGGCAACGGGAAACAATCCTTGGGGCATGCATCATTCAGATCATTAAAATCCACACACATTCTCCATTTTCCATTAGCCTTCTTTACCATTACAGGGTTTGCTAACCACTCTAGAAATTGTATTTCTTCAATAAAACCAGACTCCATGAGCTTTTCTCCCTCTTGCTTGTTTTCCTCCTGCCTCTCAGGGGAAAAACTCATTTTCATTTGCTTCACAGTCTTCCGATTTGGATCTACGTTCAGTTTGTGAGTGATCAGTTTCAGGTCTATGCCAGGCATATCAGCTGCTAACCATGCGAAAACATCGCTATTCTTTTGTAAAAATTCACCAACTTCCCTCTAAGGGGCTCCTCTAGTGACGCTCCAATGAAAGTTAATTTCTCAGGATCCTCGGGAGCCAAAGGAATCGGAACCAAGTCTTCTGCTGGCTTCCCTCTTTTCTCATCATTTTCATGGATATCCAAATCTTCAATAGGCAAAACCTACCCCCAACTCCATCAGCCCTAAGAGAGGCTACATAAAAACTCCTTGCCATCTTTTGATCTCCCCACTCTTCTCCAATCCCATTCTGGGTGGAAAACTTCATCACTGATTGGTAAGAAGAAGGGACTGCCTTGAAAGCTTGTATTCCCATTCTTCCCATGATTGCATTGTAAGTTGATCCAACATTTACCACTACGAAGTCTAACATCTGTGTTGTTTGTCTTGGTTCCTCACCTATGGTCATCGATAACTTAATTATCCCTTTCACAGGCCATTCCACTCCAGCAAATCCATATGTCGGCATATCAGTTGGGGTCAATTGAGAATCATTGTAACACATCCTTATAAAGGTATCATGAAGCAAAATGTCCACCAAGGCACCATTGTCTACAAGGACCCACTTTACTGGATTGTTCCCTATTATCGGTGTTGTGACCAGAGGATCGTCGTGTGGAAATTTAACACCTTCCAAATCAGAATCATCGAACGTCATTGTCACTCCTGTCCTAGCCCTCTTTGGAGCTTCCCCAATAATATGTATAATTTCTCTAGTATAAGCTTTCCTTGAGTTTGTGGAAGAACCTGCAGCAGTTGGTCCTCTAAAAATTGTATTTATCACTGGCCCTCGGGCTCGTGGTCCTCCAAAGATTGCATTTATAACTGGTCCCCTGGGCTGGGGATTTCGCCTCTGATCGTCTTGATCCCTCCTACGATCATCAAAATTCTCTCTTCCATTGTTATTCCTATCTCCTCCATCTCCGGTATACTTGCTCAGCCTTCCTATTCGAATGAGAATATCTATCTCATCTTTCAATTGCTACACTCATCCCTGTCATGACCATCATCCTTGTGAAATCTGTAATATTTGCTCTTATCTAGCTTGGTAGGATCAGTCTTCAGGGGCTTAGGCCAACGAACATCTCTATCTTTATCGATCTCTATCAAGATCGGACTTCTAGGAGCGTTCAACTTAACATATTCGTTGAACTTTTGTCCTGATCCTCCCTTCTAGGATACTTGTTCTTAGCAATATATTCCAGATCAGTCTTTCACTTCTTGCCACCAGTAGGCTCGTTGCTCACTACTGTCTTTCTCATGCTTTCCTACACTTTGATGTACTTCCCGGCCCTGTCTTGGAGTTGTAACATGCTTTCTGGGGGTGGGGGCTTGGCTAACGATATCTTGAAGAACTCGTCTTTAGTTCCCTGCTGAAGTTCTATCATGGCTACCTTATCATCAAGGTCTGGGACCTTCAAAACTTCCTTGGTGAAATGATTCAGATAGTCTCTCAAGGACTCTTTTATTCCCTGCACAATGCTCATGAGGGATGCCAAACTTTTCTCGTGCACTCTCCCACTGATGATATGCATAATAAAAGCTTGAATTAGCTCTCTGAAGGACCCAATAGAATTCGGAGGCAAACGGCTATACAATCTTTGAGCCATTCCCAACAGGGTTTGAGAAAAGGCCTGACACTTAATAGTGTCGTTCACGGGTTGCAGCAACAATGCATTAGAGAATATCCTGACGTGGTTAGCGGGATCTCCAGTGCCATCATAATCTTTGATGGTGGGCATCTTAAACTTCCTTGATATATGGGCATTCATTATCTCTTTAGTGAATGGTGGAGTGGGATCATCAGGATCTCCTAGGGGCAGAAGATCACTTGGATCAGCCCTTAGGATAACAGTCCTTCTTTGCAGCGGACCGGCTAGGTCTATGATTGGGGGGGGGGGGGATTTCTCCTCCTCGGAGGTAGTGGGGGTCTTGGGGTCAAGTGCACCTCCAGGTCACGCTTCAGCCTTTGGATCTCAGCCTCGTGAGCCCTGATTCTCTCATGCACTTTTTGGGGACTCGTCCCTCGGGTACTCCCAGGATGCTGATTGCCATCAGACATCGGCTATTTACCAACACTGCCCCTTCTTGGAGCCATATCATCATCTGAAGATTCAGAGTCTCTCTCAGTGTAAGGCCCAGAGAATTCTTGATCCTCCGGAATAGGAGCCAAACCGCGTATGTAGGGGGCATCTGCCCTTGTGCTTCACTCTGATTTTTATATCCACTTCCTCCAACCTCGGGGTACAGGGGCATCCCATAAGGGGGGTTAGTGGTCACAATAGTGGAATATCGATACCCAACGGGTCGAGGATACATAGGTGCATGTAACTATTGAAACTGGAAATTCATCCCTTGAGGAGCCGGGGGATTCGTCCCTTGTAGAGCTGGGGGATTCGTCCCTTGTGGCTGAGGCTAGGTTGCCCTCATTGGGGTTCCTCCTTGGGTAGAGGCGTAGGACGAGTGTGGGGGTATCTCGACCGTTGACAAAATTGTTTGAGTTGTTCCAGCTGGTGTTCCTTCAGGGGCACTGTTTCCACTCCGTGTTATCGCAATGGTTGTTGTTACGGTCCCCACAGACAGTGCCAAATGTTATGGATTAAAAACTAAGGTATGGTAGCTCTAATCTCATGAACCGTGCATGTCTACCATCTGTATTTACTACTAGGGTTCATGACCTTCGAGGCTCGATTTGACTGCTCTTGTGTCTCGTGACTCGATCTGCATTAACAAGATGCCTACGTACCTTGCTAATTGCCAAGGATCAAGTAAAAAAATGTACTTCTGATTTGGTGGGGCTGACACCCCTTAAATAGATGTTAGGAGTCTTTGAATTGGACTAGAGTTAAGAGACTGGGTGGACAAGTATCTGAATTAGGATGGACTTTGGAGTCCTAGGAAGTAGGAAACTGATTCCTTGTCATATGAGAGCTCTTGGAGGCCAATCTCCAAGGAATTGTGCCCTTATCTAGACTTTATTTATCAGCCGACTTATCCCTTATTAACTAATTAAAAATTAATTAATATTCAAGGTTTTTGGCCCTTTTCTAATGGGCTTTAGTGTTAGCCCAATTCTGGTAATTAATGCGATATTAATTACACAATCATGGTTTATTTTATTCCCGATCAGAATGGTTTTATTAATTCCAAACTTCGGATATGATATTTAACTTCAGATATTAATACAGGTTTTACTCACCTCTTGTCGGGCCGATGTCTGTTATAAATTTCAATCCTATTTGATTCCAGGAATTTGAAATTTGTAATACGAATAGGAAATTATATGTAGATATATATGAATTCTTATATCAATTGGTGTAATATTTTCTTGAGTCGATATCCGTTGTAAACTTTAATTCGATTGTTAATAATTTAAAGTTTTATATACATTATTAAATTATGGGTATTTATATTAACTTCTACGAAGTTTTCTTATGTTGATATCAATTTTTAATTTCAATTCGATTAAACTTCATGAATCTAAAATATCAATAAATATGAAATTTACTATATTAATATCGATTTGTATCACATTTTCTTGGATTGTTACCCATTATAAATTTTATTCTTGATTTCAGGAATATGAAATTTCGAATTCCAGCCCGATCGAAAATAATAAAATTATGTATCCGAAATCATGCATCCAATGGATAGAATGTTTGTTATGTAAATTGAATAAGAATAATTATTTGTAAAACTTTAGCACCACTAAGTATTTATATTCGTATTCAACTTGAAAAATGTTCTATCTCGTATTCAACCTAAAATAAGTTTTGATTTTGTTCTCTAATTTTTTTTTTATTTTGTTATATCTCGTATTTAACTTAAAAAATATTTTAATTTGTTCTATCTCGTATTCAACTTAAAAAGGTTTTAATTTTGTTCTATCTCGTATTCAACTTAAAATAGGTTTTATTTCTTGTCTAAAAAATAAGAAATAAAAAATGAAGTTTTGATTTTTAAAAATCTCGTATTCAACTCAAAAAAGGTTTCGATTTGGTTTTATCTTGTATTCAACCTAAAATAAGTTTTGATCTTGTTCTCTAAAAAAGAGTTACTAAAGAAAGAAGTTTTGATTTCAGTATTTTAAAAATGGAGTTTTAGAAAAATAAATAAATATGATTCGAGCGATTTAAGAGCTTCCGTAGGGTTTCCTTTATATATATAAATAAGATTTAACTTAGTTGAGAAATGAGGTAAAATGTTTTTAAAAAAATTCTAAATATGATTAATTTCTAAATATTTATTATATTACATATAAATTAGAATAAATAAATTCTAAATAGTATTAACTTCTTATTATTTATTATCGTATCTATTAATTTTAATAATCAAAGCTTAAATTGGATTGACTTCTAATATTTAATATATTCCATGTTAATTCGAATGTATATAAGAAAATTTAATTTTATCGAATTAAAATTGAGGAGCTCTAGAAAATAGATAAATAATTTTCAGATGATTATGGAGCTCCTAGGGGTTTTCTAAATATGATTGACTTCTACATATTTATTATCTTTCATATTAATTCGAATTCGGATAAAAAAATACTAAATATGATTGAGTACTAAATATTTATGATCTTCCCTATTAATTTGAACAAACAAATTCTAAATTGGATTAACTTCTAATTATTTATTACATTTCCTATTAATTCGCATGTATATAAGGAAGTTTTAATTTTTTAAAATAAAAATTTAGTAGCTTTAGAAAAAAAATATGATTCGAGCAATTCTAGAGCTCCCGGGCCCCAGGAGCTCCAAAACCGTCTGTAATTATTTATCTATATTTCTAGAGCTCCTTTATTTTAATTAAATAAAATTAAATTTTCTTATAAACATTCGAATTAATAGGGAATATAATAAATATTTATAAATCAATCCTATTTAAAATTTGTTTAATTGAATTAATAGTAAAGATAATACATATTTATAAGTCAATCATATTTAGAATATATTTAAATAAATTTTACCTTTTTCTTATCTAACTTAAATCATAATTTAATATTTAAATTTTCAGTTCAAACTTATTATATAAAGGGGTATATACATTCGAATTAATAACGAAGATAATAAATATTTAAAAGTCAAGCTTATTTAGAATTTATTTAAACCTATTTTATATTTCTCTCAACTAACTTAAATCGTAAATTATTATTTAAATTAAACCTACTACATGAGGGAGTATTCTGGATATATATAATGTAAACCTTCGTGAGCTCTAATACGAATTACATTTATCTAAGCCGCGCGGCGCAGCGGCCCTAAAAATATTTTTAAAAAATTTAACAGGAAGATTATTTAATAAAAACATAAACTATAACTAAAAATAATAATTATTCATAATTATTGTCCATTTTGTGTCTTGCTTTGTTAGGCCGACACATGTTATAATATATATACCATAACAAAGTGGTGTACATTTTTCTTCATGTATCACATCTTTATAAGCCGATAATAATCGTACTAATTATGACGTTTTGTTAGGTTGACGCCTGTTGTAATAAAAACAGATTAATTAGATAAATTCTAATATAAAGTAATATTATAATTTATATAACAATTAGTTTGATCCGCTCTCCTGTCGAACACAATAACATTAAAAAATTATTATAATTTAGATAAAAATTAGTTTGAGCCCCCCTTCCGTCAAACACATTTTTAATAAAACAATTATTCAAATTTAGAGAAAATTTAGTTTGTGCCGCATTCACGTCAAACACAATAATAATAAAAAAATATTTTAATTTAGATTAGAGTTAGTTTGATCCGCCTTCCCGTCAAACTCAATACTAATAAACAAAATTATAATTTAGATAAAATTTAGTTTGAGTAGTCCTCCCGGCAAATACAATACTAATAAAAAAATATTATTATTTAGACAAAAAATATTTAAATAATTAAAAAATAAACAAATGCAAACCTCTACAAATAAATAATATTGTAATGGATATCTTTATATACACTCAAGAGGCAACATCCTGCAAAATTAAATAAAAAAATAGTGTTACGATAAACAATTTTAAAGATTTGTACATCGAGGGTCTTTCAACCCCTTTTAACTCCCATGACCATGGGTGTTTCCTGACTCTTTGCATGCAGAAAAACTGTTTAAGTATCATACATATTTGAAGAATCTTCATTTATATAGTTGTTAAAATTTATTTTCTTTTCTATTTTGAATATGTTAGTAGCAACTTATTTTTCTTTTGTATTTTAAATAAATTAAAATAGGGTTTTAATTGTTATAAGTATTTGTTGTTTCGAATACGTCAATAGCAATTTTTTTCTTTTTAATTAATAAAAATAATTTTTAATAAATATACCCTTACCTAAAATTTAGGACTTTATACTCGAGAGGGGACGACATGCAAAATTAAATAAAAAAAGAACGTTACAGTAGACAATATTAAAGAACTTGTTGTAGGTGGGTAGGGCTAGTTCGTAAGCTAACTTCCCAATATGTCTTAGTATCTCAAAAGGTCCAATGTATTTTGGGCTTAGCTTTCCATTCTTTCTGAACCTCATCAATCCTTTCCATGGGGATACCTTTAGCAGTACTAGGTCCCCTACTTCATACCCTTTCTCCTTTCGGCCTAAGTCAGCATACTTCTTCTGTCTGTCTTGGGATGCTACCAACTGTCCCCTGATTAGATCCACTATATCTTTGGTCCTTTGGACCACCTTGGGTATGACCATCTTGCGCTCTCCAACTTCATCCCAGTATAAGGGAGATCAGCACCTTCTTCTGTATAGGGCTTTGTAAGGCGGCATTCCAATACTGGCATGAAAGCTATTATTATAAGAAAAATCGATTAATGGTAAGTGATCATCCCAACTTCTTTTAAAGTCTATCGCACAAACTCATATTCAGTTGGGTTCCCGTATATTCCTGAAAGATCCTCCAAAATCTGGAGTTGAATCTTGGGTCTCGTTCTGAGACGATGAACGCTATGACTCAATGTCGTGTCATTATTTCCTTAAGGTAAATGTCCACCAGTCTATCGACTGTGTATCTCTCATTGATTGAAATAAAGTGAGCTGATTTTGTTAGTCGGTCTATAATTACCCATATGGCATCGTGATTGGCTTTGGTCCTTGGCAAGCCTACAACAAAATCCATGGCTATCTGTTCCCATTTCCATTCGGGATTCTCCAGGGTTCGTAAAAGTCCATGGTTCTCTGGTGTTCTACCTTTACTCTCTGGCAAGTCAAACATTTGCTTACCCATTCTGGGACATCTCTTTTCATGTTGGGCCACTTGTAGTATTCCTTCAAATCCCTATACATTTTGGTGCTCCCCGGGTGAATGAAATACCTTGAACTATGACTTTCATCTAAAATCTTATCCTTAAGCTCTTGAACATTTGGAACCCAAATCTTCAGGAATATCTCATTATTCCCTTATCATCTCTCTCAGTATGGATCTCTTCTCCAGTCATTAACTCTCTGCCTTCATTCATCACTTTTTCTTGGCACACACTGATCTTTTCCAATAACTCAGGCTGCATTGCAATCTCAAACAGCTTTTTGGTACCGGTTCTAGTACATTCAATTTTATTTCCATTTTCTTAAAATCTCTTATCAACTCTTCCAAAGACATTAATATCTTGAGTCTCTCCTTTCTACTAAGGGCGTTAGTCACCACATTGGCTTTCCCTGGATAATAGAGAATCTCACAATCATTATCCATGATTAGTTCTAACCATCTCCTCTGGCACATGTTGAGCTCTTTCTACATAAAAATGTATTTGAGGCTCTTATGGTCTGTGAAGATCTCGCACTTCTCTCCATACAAGTAGTACCTCCAAATATTTAAGGAAAAAACTATTGCCGCGAGCTCAAAATCATGGGTAGGATATCGAATTTCGTATTCCTTCAGTTGTCTCGACTTGTACGCGATTACCCTGGCGTTCTGCATAAGCACGCACCCTAATCCCTTGTATGACGCATCACTATACATCACAAAATCTCCTTTTCCGTCCGGTAACGCCAATAAAGAGGCCGTTATCAATATTTTCTTCAATTCTTGGAAGCTATTCTCGCATTTCTCTGTCCATTCGAACTTCTCAGGCTTACGAGTAAGTCAGGTTAAAGGGGATGTGATCTTCACAATATCCTGAACAAACCTTCAGTAGTAGCCAGACAATCCTATGAAAATTCTTACCTCTGTGGGGGTGGTTGGCCTTTCCCAATTTAAGACCGCCTCTATTTCGGAGGGGTCGACGAATACTCCTTCCTTGTTGATCACATGCCCTAAAACTGTACTTTCTTCCGCCAAAATTCGTACTTCGAGAATTTCGGCATACAACTGTTCCTCCTTGAGTATTCCTAGATCTATCCTCAACTGCTCTACATGTTTTTCCTCGATCCTCGAGTAGATCAAAATATCATCAATAAAGACTATCACACAATTGTCCAAATACTTCTTGAACACCCTATTCATTAAATCCATGAAAGCCGCTGGGGCATTGGTTAATCCAAAGGACATCACCAAGAACTCATAGTGTCCATACCTAGTACGGAACGCCGTCATTAAAATATTTTTGGGTTTAATCTTTAGTTGATGATATCCAGTCCTCAGTTCGATCTTAGAAAATCAGACATCATCCTTCAACTGGTCAAACAAATCATCTATTCTGGGTAACGGGTACCTGTTCTTTATGGTTAGTTTTTTCGACACTTGGTAGTCGATGCACAGCCTCATGCTCCAATCTTTCTTCAGAACGAACAATAGTGGAGCTCCCCAAAGAGACACACCGGGTCTTATCATACCCTTTTCTAATATTTCCTGTAATTGAGCCGCTAATTCCTTCATTTCTAACGTGATTAACCGGTATGGTGCCTTCAAAACTGGCGTCATCCCTCGGGCCAACTCAATAGAAAATTCAATCACTCTATCGGGAGATACTCCTAGAAGGTCTTGTTGGAATACATCTTCAAATTCGTTGACTACCGGGATGTCTTGCAGGTTGGCCACCTCCCTCTGGGTGTCCACCACATAGGCTAAGTAAGCCTCATTTCCTTTTCGTAGCATCTTTTTGGCCTGGGCCATGGTCAAAAATCTTTGGGCGTGTCTCTTCCCTTTAAATATGACTCATTTCTTCCCTAGGATATTCAACTTAACTTTCTTCCCTTTACAGTCTATCTGCGCATTATTTCTAGATAGCCAATCCATTCCCAAAATTACATCAAATTCCCCTAATTTAAAAGAAATCAGATCAACACTAAAAGATTGTTCCCCTATGCCTAACTCGCAGGAGGGGTGAATATGGTTAACGGGGATAACTTCATGGTTGGCTATTTCTACTTGTAAGGATTCTATCAAGTGTTCAGCTTTAAGTCTTAATTTATGTGCAAAGCCCTTCGATATAAAACATTTAGTTGCTCGCGAATTAAATAAAACATTTGCACTGACTGAATTTAGAGAGAGGGTACCTGATATCACATCTAAGTCTTTCATAGCATCCTGAACTGTCATGTTAAAAGTCCTTGCAGTAGGTGGCTAATTGGAAGTAGCCCGGCTTGCTCCTGAAGTCGTTGGTTTGTTCATTGGGCATTTCTTCTTCCAATTACCCGAGCGTCTACACTGATAACAAGTGGTGGTTGGGCGGGAAATGGGGGTTGGAGAAGTTCACTTGTCTGAATAGTAACCCTCTCGACCAAACTTAAAGCATATTACCGGCTTCCCTTTACACTCCCCAGAATGCATCCTTCCACAAATGTTACATGCTGGTAATGGGGGTCGAGATTGGTTGGAATAGGACACTCTTGGCTTCTGGACGCTCTGGCTCACATTCACACTCACGGGTTGCCTAAACCCAACACTTCTTCCCAGTAGGGACACTTTTCCTTGATTAAATCTAGTTGGGAAGCTCCCTCCTGCAGAGCCCCCGATACTTATGCTTTTCCTCTTTATTCCTTTCTTCTCTCTTTACTTTTGCATCTGTTCACTTCTGAAATCTTCAATGTTGCCTTTTTCTCCATAGTGGCATAGTCTGTAAGCTCAAGAATTTCCACCCTATTCTAAATCCATTGTTTCAGTCCCTGTTGAAATCTCCAAGCTTTCTTCTCATCGATATTCACAAACTCCAGCATAAACCTTGATAATTCAGTAAATTTAGCTTCGTACTCTGCTACAGATAAGTTATTTTACTTTAGCTCCAAGAACTTGAGCTCTATCTGGTTCTCCATAAACCTCGGGAAATACTTTCCCAGAAGCAATTGACTGAACCTCTCCCAGGTTATAATAGCATTTGTCTCCACATTTTTCTTGGCCTCCCACCAGTAGTTGGCCTCTCCTTTCAGAAGTTAAGTAGCTAACACATTCTTTTGTGCATCATCGATATTATGAATCTCAAAGGATTTCTTCATTTCCTTTAGCCACGCTCTTCCCTCAATTGGTTCGGGTGATCCGTGGAACTCAGGGGGCTTAAGGGACTTAAAAGCCCTGAAAGAGTTTGCCACAACATTATTGTTCCCTTGAGGGGGTGGGTTCGGTTGGTGTTCCAAGTTCTGCCTCAATAGTTGCATGAACTGCCCTGTGGGATCCATGCCTGGGTTCGCTACTTTCTGCTCAACCTCAGCTTCTCCCTCTTCAGCCTCTATTTAAAATCCTCCAACATCAAATGTTTCATCCTCCACTCCATACTGGGAGTTATCCTATTTAACATAATCCTCATCTTCCTCTTCATTATGTTCTTAGTTTATACCATCTTGGTTATGGCTTTCCTGGTACTCAAACCCAGGGTTTGCCCTAGTTCCAATTCTTCTTGGTGGCATTATACTGATAAATTTTGGAAAATTCAACGTTAGGTCACAATAAGATTGTACCACACACAGTCGTTCTAATATGGATAACGTATCTCAAAGTTCTATATAAATAAGATAGTTCTAGTCGCAAGAAGTGCAGTAGTTATAAAGATAAAAATAGTGATCTTGTCACCAAGGAACTGAGCTAAACTAAAAGGAAACAAATATATACATAATAAAAGAAATACATAGTCTGAACTGGTAAAAATACAACAGTGCTACAGTCAGCTGCCCAAAAGTGAAATGCACGAGTCTATCTGTCTAGTCAGAGAAAGGGATACTATATACCAGTCAACTATCTCGGAAAATTGGCTCTTACTAAGGCCTCTAATAACTAGACGACTAGACTACCACATCACTGGTCCTGAATCAATCACGAGAGCAGGTCAACTCCCACACTCTCCCTATCGCACGATGGAAAATGTAATCGGCCTACCTCCTGGATATCCTACCATGTCTGTCTCCATGAAGTGATTGGAGCCTCGCACGAGCCAGAAGCTCGATCCTAGTCAGCTGTCTCCTCAAAGATCGGGGGATGGTAGCTCTAATCTCATGGACCGTGCACGTCTACAGCTCTTTTGGCCTCTAGCTCTCTCCTGGAGTCATCCAACCTGACCTCATCAATGGCCACCCGTGAACCCAGTATGTCCTCAACAAAGCCATGAACCAACGAGGACTTCCTATGAGCAGGGTCGAAGGGTGGGGAACCTGGAGCTACTAGGGGTGCATCATTAGTCTGTATGGGCTCTGGAGTAATAATCTCAAAACCATCATCATAGGTACTCAAGGATAGTGGTGGAGGGGTAGGAGCTCTATCCACAGGGAGTGAGGGTAGGTGGGTACCATGATACTCTACAATATTACCAATAGGCTCCTAAGTAAGGGCCTCAACATCCTCAGCAACTGGGACCTCATCCGAGTCCTCATCATCAGAAATCTCAATAACCTCTGGCTCTATCTCCTCCGAGGGGTCCTCCTCATAATCCACATAAGCATGTGGCTTAGTTTCCACCATGGGATCCTCCTCATCAGTCTCCTTAATGATAAGGGGCTCAGTACCCTCCGAGGGGTCCTCCTCCTCAGCAACATTCTAATCAGGCTCAATCAAATCCTCAACACATAGCAATGCCTCATCGTGCTCCTGCTCATACATCTCTCGATCCTCTACCTCGTTCACCTACACATTAAATGAACTACGTTACTATCATGATACTTATAATATAGTTTCCGTAAGGGTTTTAACTATCAGTGATACTTTAAGTAGGCGACTATGAACTTAGAAATAGTTCTTATTATCTTTGTGAATTTATTATTATACCATCGCATCATCTCCGAGGTTTATAACGCTTAGCTCTGATACCATTTCTGTAACACCCCCAGATCTGGGGTCGGGGATCCGGGTCATCACGGTCTTTCTTTCCATTCATATCACTTAACTTAATTTAAAATAAATAACCCCATGCTGTGACCCCATAATAACACACAACAAAACAAGTTATAGTCTCAGTGATGATATTGAAATAAGTACAAGTCATTGAAATCCATAAGTTAAAAGTTATTAAAAACCAAAATGATTACTTAATAAGTTTACAGTTTGTTTCCATTATATAACATAAGTTATAATTATACATAATTTGATTGCCAAAAGTAGAATGCCTAATTTAGAGATAGATCTACCTCTGAAGCTATGACAGCTATGATATCAATGGGAAGATGTGAGATGCTTCCCACGCTCTTGTGTTGGGTCTGCTTGAGTCTGGCCATCCTTCCTAACTATTGTTGTGTGATGAAGAAATGAAGCAAGAGTGAGCATTACAGCTCGAAAGATAATATATAGTTTAATCAATAATGCAAGCATCTGAATCGATAACTTACTGAAATTTCTTATCGATTATAAGATAATTACTTACTGGATATAAGCTTAAAAGATGAAGTTAACAAAATACTCTAATATACTTATACCCTTTTTGAAAAACTACTTGAACTACCACTGTTCAAAGTACAATAGTTTTCCAAAGCTCATCATATAGAAGGAGCTACAAGATAAAACTTGTTTAAAATCAATCTTTCAAATATCATTAAAAAAAATTAAGTTACGAGATACTTCATTAAGCCCCGATATATATATATATACACACACATCTATATATATATCTCTCTCTCATACACTCCTCTATTATGAAAAGTATAAACAGAGTTGTGATTTCCAAGAATTTTAGAAAGAAGAAACTTTGGCATAAACCTGATATCTTGTTGATCAGGCAAAAATATCAATCAAGTAACCTTTTATACTAGTAGATGGATGAATCTCTCATCGGTCATCACCCTGGCCATATAAGGACCTTGTGCTGGACCGCCACCCGACCTCTTAAGCGTTGATGGACTGCCACCCAGCCACTTACACTTTCATGGACTTCCACTCAGCCCATGTTGCCTATGTTGACGCATTTTGATTGGGCTTACTTCCCGAACGTTAGGCAAGTAATCAAACTCTTTTATTAACTTAGAAATTATGTTGTGCCATAAATATGCCACGAAGCCGGATCACTTAGGTTTTAAGCGAGTATTTAAATCCCCCCTCGGAAGGGAAGATTTAAATTAAAATCGAGTTTTTGGGTCTTCTCTAGCTTTTAAAAACATTTCGAATACTTGAAAACATTTTTGAAAACGTTTGGAGTAAGGGTGATTTAACAAAATAAATCAGTACCGATATATTAGAAAATATCTGAATATTATTATATAAATACTATTCCTATAAAGGATAATCTTTATAAAAATAAATAAAGTAAAAGTTTTTGAAATTGATACTTGAAACGAATAATAAATAACAAAAGATATACTTATATGAAAGTAAAATCTTTATCTTAATAATCTAAAATAATGTTTGATTATTATTCAAAATTATCGAATATACCTTATTCGATTAATAGATATGGAAAACTATATGTATACACATATATAGTTTATACACGGGGGTATCGCCTCCCAGTTTAAGAAAATATTCAATGGGTCTCCTATACTAAGGGTATACGTAAATAATTCATATCTCTAGCATTGATATTATATAGTTTATAAGAAATTGAATCCACAAAGAGATATCAAGATTCTGAAACAGACATGCATATATATATATAGAGAAAGTAAAGTTCTATGGAGTCCACCTTTTAATTGGAGTCCTCGAAGTCCATCTATGTTCTGCAAATAAAATATCTTCTAAAACGTGTTATCTTGCAAAACATGTTTTACAAATATCATTACTTCAATAAAATCATGCAAATCTCATATATTTACAAGTACAATATGTATGTTCTATAACATGAACATTTATATTCTGCAAACTAAGCATGTTTTGTAGAATAATATATTTTGCAACGTTCTACTTGTAAAATCTATGCAATCTGCAAGATTTTCAATAAAATTGTGATATGTATAGAATATCATTCGAAAAATAATACGTTCTGCAACAGTTTAAGCTATATTTTACTTGCAGAACATATATGGACTCCAAGGACTCCAATGAAATAGGGGACTCCATAGAACCTAACTCAGAGTCTTTCTCTCTCTCTCTCTCTCTCTCTATATATATATATATATATCATCAACATACTTCAATATATCGCAAGACATTGTTAATAACAACCATGCACTTATCACAAGATAATGCATCTATATATTTACATCACAACAACAGTATACGGGTAGAAAACTTGTCGGAGAGACCAAGTTGGTAAAAGGCCTGGGGTGAGTTTGGTAACCTATAAATAACATATAAGTTAAAATCAAACCACGGTCGCTTAAGAAACTGGACTTTAACCATTTAGACCCTAACGTTCGCTTTTGCGCTTAACGATTTACATAAGTCACTCGAGTACCCTCAACTCTACCATTTTCATAAAATTAACCTTACATAATTAGTCTTTTAAGGGCCTTAAACAAGGTTTTAAAGTTAAGCGAGGGGTAACTGTCCGTTTGCGAAACGCCATTACTTAAAACGGTCGTTTCTCCTAAACGGTACATCGGATCTAAGTGAACCATATACTAAAAAGAAGCTTACGACATGATCTAGCTAAACATGGAAAAGTAACAGATTGGTCAGTGAGATCTCTAGTCTGAGAGTCATGCACAAATATTTTAGGAAAAATGGGCGTTACGACGGCTATGTTTACGAGTTTTCCAATTTTCTTACTACTCTAAAACCTCACCAAACCACCCACAATTACCAACAAAACAAAACCTCATCTAAAACACACCATTCCAGTGCATATTCTCAAGGTTTTTCATCTCAACCAACCACAATCATGTTCTAGTAACTATAAACAAGATTTATTCACCAAATCATTCAAAATTCAAATCAAACTACTAATAATCATAGATCATGCTTGTCATTGACAAAACTAACCATCAAACTCACTAATAAACTAAGTTATGCTAGGGTTTGAAGTTTATACATTCCTTGGTGTGTGATAAGTTGCTAGGAAGACTTAGGGAGCCTTGATCTAACCTCCTACTAGCTTGATATTTCCAAAGAAATCAAGAACACAAAATTAATTTCTAAACAGTACTATTCATCATCTTCTTCCATGAATTAATAGAAAAGAATGGTAAGTAATTGGAAGCTTGGATTCATAGGATATGCATAACTAACCACCAAGAAGCTTACATAAGTACCTTAATAATTAAAAATGAGTGTAGCTTGAGCTTTGATCTTTTCTTCCTTTTTTACTAAGTGCATTCTCCCAATATAATGTTATCTATTGAAATTCTCCAGTCAACTAATCATCATAATAAGAGTCACTACCCCATGATTGAAATATTTCCTATGCACATGTGAGATTCACACACACAAGGAAGGTATTGATGCGACAATTATTTTTAAACCATATCAAGGTCTATAACAATGGTTGGATCTTAGTCCTCAAATCCTAGTCTTAGGGAAACTCCAAGAGTGGAAGGAGTTTTTTACCTAAATCTTGGCCTAAATTTGGACCGAGGTAACTCTATATTCCAACAGTTCGGTCTAAATTTTGGCCCAAATTTATATATCAATATTTTATTCTTTCAACTATTAATATATTTTTATTTGTAATGTGTTGATATTAATTCACAAACCTATTAATTCAATTGGACGCGGAATGAATAAAATCATCTTAATTTTAAACTTAATAAATTTATTAAATTAGAAAAATATTACATTTAAACAAGAAAAGTGAAGTAAAATTAATATTATATTTAATTAACTAAAATAAAAGTAACAAATATTAAATTACTCCGAATTGGTATATTGTTCCCACAAATGCTCGATTAATGAATTTCCAAAAGCAATATGAACTTCTTTATTTTTAATGTATTATTAATTTAAATTAAAACAATTCATGGCGTTTAATATATTTTTTGTTAAATAACTATTATATATATAAGTTAAAGTTAAAAAATAATAATTAAAAACTACTTAATATATTTATAATAACATTCAATTAACAAATTATTGAATATATAAAACATAAAAAGATAATATTTTATTATTAAAAAGATTTAGGTCGGTGAATAGTGTTGGCCTAAATTTAGGCTGGCACTATTCACTGGCCTAAATTGGAACGGGGCAATAGACCACTGTTGGGTAGATTTGGACCGAAATCGGTCCAAATTTAGGCCAATAGGCCGCTCTTGGAGATGGCCTTACTAGCTTATCTTTGCATTAAGGCAAAGATTCTAGATCTGTGGTATATTTCATTATGCTATGATCTATGGATTATTTGATGATTCTAAAACTTAATGGTTCATTGAATCTGATAAATCTTAAAAGAGTTCAGAAGAAATCTTTGATCCCTAATGGCATATCATTGATCATTGATTATCTTCCCAGAATTCAAATGAGAAATCATATATTATATAATAGTCTTATAAGGTATACTTCTTCATGGAAGTTGAGAGATATCAGGAATTCTGTCACTTAAAAGAATCCTAATTTCCCCTCTCAAAAGGAACAATTCTGAATATCTTGACTGAGAGTTTCCATCCTTGAAGGTGGAAGGAAACTTTTCTATGAAAATGATTTTCTTACAGGTACAGTTGGATGTTTGGAGCTTTGAGTGAGTTACACGGTGTAAGACTGAGTGACAAACACTTGAGTGTAAAGTGAGGTGAAACACATTGTGAGATGACTAAACAGAAATTACACACTTGCACTGTGAGAAAATGGTTACCATAAATAATCTCTTCACTTGGTTGATTGATCCTAAGACTCTACTTTGATACATTTTGAAGGATTACTCAACAAAGGGGAAAAATTATAAAGAGATTATAGAGACTCAATAGTCTTTCTGAAACTAAGAAGGGGAGTTTCTGACTTTATCATACCAAGGTGGGGATTCTTCAACTTAGGTGGGGATATTATTATTCTAAGTTCCAAAATTTTTTTATGAGCTATATGGGAAGATCTTAAATTTAAAGATTCTATCTACAACTTTATATAAGGGAAAGAAGAATGTATTTTGTGTCGAAGCTGAAGGTTTATAGAAGATGTAGAAGGTATAAGTTACTATTATTTCCAAGTCCAGAGATGAATGTTGAAAGCTGATTGAAGACTCTTGGTTATGGTTAGTTGAGATATCCTCCAAACTGTGGCTTCTCCATTATTATATGAACATCAGGTGTAACAGTCAAATATGGAGAGATTGTTGAGAAAGATTGAAACTGTATATATAACTCAACATACTGGTTTGGATAACTCAATATAGAATAAATGACTTAAAAATAATCTATATTCCATTAGAATCAGTGCATATTGTTTATTGGGCATATACATGATGATTTTGGTAGCTACAGTGAAGAAGACGTCAACAGAGATCCGTATGAAGTTCATTAACATATTCAGGAAATGGAGGAATAAGGTTGAAGTTATTTGAAGCAGTTATCAAGATCAGTGTGAAGAACTCATGGACTATTTGTGAAGTTGATTATATCTGGTAGAAGACTTGACAATGATTTGAGAAGATTAAAGTACGAAGGCCTGAGAGCAAAACTAATCATCTATGAACCAGAGCATTATATTAGGTGTCAGTAATTCGTGAAAGAAACTAAGTACTGTCACTAGGAAGATTGTTAAGTGAGGATTCGTATCTGGATATGCAGGTTTTATTATTTATACAAAGACTCAAGAGAGAAGACTTGAAGACATGACAGCTTAAAGATTGCAATGCTCTATAGAAACTAAGTCAAAGTGATCACTACCTTGTAGTAGGAGTCACCATGGCCAGTATATTGATTACCAGATACAGTATCCTTGAAGTACTATTCAATATCCCAGTACAGGAATTGGTTTTGACTTAGTAGGAACATCAGAGAAGAAGCTAGAGCAGAAACTATCTCCAAAAGTGCCTGTTTATAACTCTTGGTATCAACTTAGAATTATTTCCATATCAAAATAATTCTACGGCACTGAGCGGTTCATACAAGGGTAGAAGAAGCTCTAAAATCCTTCAAAGGCATTTAGTTGTTCATACTAGATATCCAAGGGGAGATCTAGTCGCTAGTTAGGATATATTGCAAGTCAGAAAAGCTTCTAAGGCATTTAGTGGTTACCAGAGTGTATTCCTCGTACTTGCATTCATAACTAAGGGACAAGGGAAGACCTTAATTGCCACCTAGCTTACCCAGGGCATTCCATGTGCAACTTAGCCTTATAAGAGGTACTTGGAGTCGTAACTAACTCCTAGCTACCATGAAGTCGCCACTCAAGCTACCAAGGAGCCTTCTAGAGAGCATGGTTTGCAAGTAAAAGGGATTTCAAGGCTAAGCTCATCTCCTAGCACTATAGACGCAAGTAAGGCATCCCTTGCTTGTATCTGGTTTCAACCTAGTAAATACTAAGGAAAGAATCGCCTAGAGTGCGCAAGTAAAGAAGAAACCTCTCCTAAGGGACGCAATTGGCTGATTTGCAAGTTGTCATATTTGAAATGCTTGGATATAAAGAAGCCATGTGTCCTTTCTCTCTCCTTCCTACCTACCATCTATATAAACAATTCTAATGCAATTCGAATTTTATCTCTCCATTCTTGAATAGTGCGAAGCTATTGCAAGATATTATCAGCACACCAAAAAGATTGATTTGACAAGGAGAGGTCATGCCTAATTTGATTCACACCATTTAAAGTCTTACAAAGATAATACACTAATCATTTAAAGCTTCCTTGATTGTGTTGTTTATTATTTGATAGGACCTTTAGATCTTTAGAGGGATAAGAAGAATCCTAATTTGATAGCTTATTGTATTAGTTCTTTTTGTACTTGTTGCTTCGAATCATTTGATTTTGAGTTATAAGAAAACCCCCTTGGTATTTATACTTTGAATTAAAGCATGTTTACCTAAAAATCTCTGCGTTTGTTTATTTTGTTCTCAAAGTTTCATTATTCGCTGCATTATTCTGTGAAAAATAAAAACATACATTCACCCCCTATCTGTATGTACCTTTTGGACCTAACAGAATCTAAGTCAAACTTTAAAACTGAAAAGTGTGAAAAAGTTCACACCAAGTCAGTAAATGTTGGTTTAATGACTTAGAAACAACTTAAGAAAAAGTTAAAGGAAGTCAAAATGAAAAACAAGGAGAAACATTCTAGAAAGAACATAACTGGGAAAGTAGGTGTCTAAGAAGAACAAATACAAACCTATTCCTAATGCACCTAGAAAGGTATGTTTAAATTGTGGTAGTACTAATCATCTTGTTGTTATTTGCAGGAAGAATAAAGGGATAAATACTGTTCCTCCTAACTCAGAATTTAGGAATAGAACAATTAGATATAAACCAGAAAATCCATGTTTTCATTTTGGTAGTGTTTAACATTCAATTTACACATGTAAAGAGTGTCACAGTTTGTACTATGATTAATATGAACTGAAACCCTGTTCAAATAAATTTAAAGTTGTTCTTGTATGTGCAAACTATGATATTAAGAATGTTAGCATAAACTCTGATTCAAAGTGTTCTTCTGTAAATGTTAACAAACTTAAAAAGGCCAAAGGATCCAAGCAAGTCCGGGTCCTTAAAAACACTAAATAACTATTCAATAGATTGAAGGGCATCAGGAAAAACTCACTAGTCTTGGACAGTGGATGTTCAGGACACATGACTGGAAATAAATCCCTTTGATTAGAGTTTAAGGAGGAGGATGGCCCAAGTGTTTCTAATGGAGATGACAACTTAGGAAAAACTTTGTGATATGATAAAATAAAACTTGAAAACTTACTAATCATCATTGAAGATGTAGCTCTAGTTGCAGGACTCAAGCTTAATCTGAATAGTGTGTGTCAAATATGTGACAGAGGGTACCATGTGACTTTCTATGAAGAACATTATGAAATTATCAGTAAATCAGATGGCAAGGTTGCAATGATTGGTTATAGACATGGTAACTTATATGAAGCCATGGTCTCCACAAATTTTGATAGTTCTGATAGTATCTGTGGAAGACAGCTAAAATTGGTATAAAAAACTTTTTCATCTCAGTTTTAACAACATTAATGAACTAATGAAGAAATATCTTGTGAAAGGATTACACAATGCAGTATTTACAACTGATGGCTTGTGTGACTCATGCAAGAAAGCCAAATTAAGGAAATCATCTTTTAAGAGTAAAACTGAATTCTCAATTTTTGAACCATATCACTTACTTAATATTGATCTTTTTGGTCCAGTAAATGTAATGTCTATTACAAAGAAGAGGTATACACTTATAATTGTTGATGAATATATAAGGTACAAATGGGTGTATTTTCTGCACACCAAGAATGAAACTCCATCCATTCTTCTTGATCATGTAAGGGAACTGCAAAAAGGATCAATACACAAAGTAAAGATCATTAGAAGTGACAATGGAACTGAATTCAAGAACAACTCTATGAAAGAATTATACAATTATATAAGGATAAAACAAGAATTTTCTTCCCCTGGAAATCCACAACAAAATGGAGTTGTTAAAAGAAATAACAGAACTCTTATAGAAGCTACAAGGACCATTTTTAAGGAAGCAAAATTTCCGATCTATATTTGGGTTGACGCTGTGCAAACTGCATGGTTCACAAAAAATGTAACATTGATAAACAAGCATAGAAAAACACCATTTGAGATGGTGAAGGGAAAAAGCCAAATTTGAAGTAGTTTTACATATTTGGCTGCAAATATTTTGTTCTCAAAACTCATCTGAACAGCTTACTAAATTTGATCTAAAAGCTGATGAAGGCATTTTTTATATCCACTGTCAACAAAAGCCTTCAGAGTTTATGATATAAGAACAAGGGTGGTCATAGAATCTATTCATGTGTTTTTTGATGACAAGTAGATTACATGTCTATAAATATTTAAATTTGAAAATGAAGTACCATATGTTGAACAGTTAAATCCTAATATTATAACAAATCTTGATGTTACTCTTAACTCTGATGAGCCACATGTCAGTGATAATACTACATATACTGAAGCAGATGTTGAGGGGGAGAAATATTATTAACATTAAGAGTCAAATAATTCAAATTAAAAAACATCAGTAGATACTCCATTAGATTCTGATTCCTCAAATACTGATGAAGCAAATACTGATAATACTGGAAGCACTGATTAAGAGGAGCTTTAGGAAATAGTGATGGTACACGAAAAAGTGAAACTAAAGAATTCATTGATCAAGGGTGAGGTTCTACTAGAAGAAGTCAACTTCCCTCTGCTAGAAAATGGACTAAGTCACATACACCTGACTTAATTATTGGAAACCATGACAGTGCTGTCAAGACCAGAAAAGCCGCTCAAAATAAATGTCTCTACCATTCTTTTCTATCTCAAATTGAACCTAAAAAAGTGGAAGAGGCTCTTTAAAATTCTGTTTGGATCACAAATATGTAGGAGGAGCTCAATGAATTTGAAAGGAACAATGTCTGGATATTAGTACCAAGACCAAAGAACAGATCAATAGTTTGTACAAAATGGGTGTTCATGAATATGACTGACAATGAGTGGTAGAAGAAGCTCAAAATTCCTTCCAAGGCATTTAGTTGTTCATACTAGATATCCAAGGGGAGATCTAGTCGCCACTTAGGATATATTGCAAGTCAGAAAAGCTTCTAAGGCATTTAGTGGTTACTAGAGTGTATTCCTCGTACTTGGATTCATAACTAAGGGACAAGTGAAGACCTTAATTGCCACCTATCTTACCTAGGGCAGTCTATGTGCAACTTAGCCTTATAAGAGGTACTTGGAGTCGCAACTAACTCCTAGCTACCATGGAGTCGCCACTCAAGCTACCAAGGAGCCTTCTAGAGAGCATGGTTTGCAAGTAAAAGGGATTTCAAGGCTAAGCTCACTATAGTGCCCTAGAGGCAATACATTATTCTTTTAAATCTTTATGTCAGTTGATTATTCAATAAATGTATTTATTATGACCTTAATTACTGCGATATTTTGTTAGCATAATAAATGTCCTTAGAATCATGATACAAATTGTATAGTTTAAGTACATGACTTGAACTTGAGATTATATAATATATCATATTCTTAAAGGTCCCTAGTCGAGTATTATTATATTGGACAATAATAATACATAGATAGACTAGTATGTTGTTTGACAAGATAACCACATCTCATTGGTTATAAGTATGGGGATACTAAAGTCAATACATAGGTACATGTGAGAGTACATAGTACTGGACAGACCCATAGTGAGATTCTTCATGTTTAATAAAGTCATAAGAAAGACTCACAGTGATAATGGTGTAACGATCCTTTGACTTGAAATCATTATATTTTTATACGAGGATTAATATACTTTGACTACATTAAAAGTTACTTTTGATCGGGTGATGATAAAAGTGGACATCGGGTATATCATGAGTCGTATGAGAAATATGAATGATAGATAAAGGATTTAACCGTCCTATAATTAGGAGAGATATTATTGGCCTCTTGATTGAGTGAGATTATAAAAGCATGGCCATGCTCAAATAATGATTTGTCTTGATAATCTACTCATGGATCAAGTAAACCCGGATTAAATGTTGAAGAGGATGACTAAATACATGCCTCGAGTTTAATCTATAATATGTATGGTTAAAGGGATTATATTACACGAAAAACATTAATCATGAAAGGTTTTATCTAATCATGATTTAATTATTATTTAATTGGGTAACAATGATGTATTACTAGATACCGCTCATTGTTTATAATTTTATTATAGAATAAAATTATTGCCAATTAAATAATAGCCTATAGGGTCGCACAAATAGAGCACTTAATGGAATAGCTAATTTAAATTATGGATTTAAATTAATTGATGATTATTTGAATTTTATTATAATTAAGTAAGACTTAATTGAGATAATATAAATTCGAATTAAAAGGAATGTTTTTGCCCATAATAATTAAGTATGACTTAGTTATTAATTAAATAATAGAAATTCATTTTTATTATTTAATCCAATACCTACTAGGGTTGGGCTTTGCTGTTATGGGCCTTTTTAATCAGCCATTATAAATACATAATGATAGGTTAAAGAAGCTAGTACGTTTTTGAGAAAACCCTAGCAGCAAAGAGAGGCAGAGGCAATTCAGATCGTCAAGAAGGAGGCAAGTACATCCATTCCGTAGTCAAGTTCGTGAGACGTTCTTGAAGGTGCTCGTGTGGATACCATAGAGGTGTTTCTCCGAGAGGTAGACACAAAGCGTGATAGCTAGGATCTCCGTTGAGTTCGTGAAAGTTAAGCTCTTGAAAGGTATGATTCGTTATCTCCATAATCTGCCCATAATTATACATGGATCCTGTTTTTGGGTTTCAAAATTTTATGTTTTATTTACATTTATCCGTTGCGTTTTATGCCTACGGAACCCAATAATGGCATCAGAGCTACATGTATAAGGGGCTGATTTGGTTACGTGTTTACTGTATTTTTACAAGTATGCATGTGTGATGAGTTTGCCATGATAACAGTTATGTTATATGAGTCTGCCATGATAACAGTTATGTTATATGAATGATATGATGAATCTGTTAATAATGTATATGATGATACTAGTATGTTTATGATCTGCCATAACTCATATGTATGCGATCTCTTAAAATATGTATACTGATACATGTTTTTGGTAACTGGGATATGGATCGTGTGTATACTGATACATGCTTCTGGAATAGTATTCAGATACATGTTTTGCTAGTATTCTGATACTTGATTTTGCAAAAATTTCCGCCATCGGGGGGCTCGCTGCCCCCCCCCCCCCGAACCCCCCCAGCTGAAGGGTTTTTAGCACATAAACGCAGCGAAAATGTAAATTTAATTCTTAAAAAAAAACGAAACCCTCCGCAGGATCTATGCGAAAAATAATATTTAATTCGTAGTTCAATATGTTTACCTTAAGAAGCTTTATGTTAATGGAAAGATGGAGGTCTTTAATGGCGATCCAAAAACGATGAACGGAGATCCTTAGCAGCTGCTCCTCAAGTGTGAAGCACTCCACTGGTATCCACCAAGAAAACGATGTAATGAAGGAGGAGGAGATGGAAAGAATTAGGGTTTTGTAAATCTTTTTGGTTGAGGAAAAAATAGGGTCTATAATAGTATATTTATAGGCAAAATTTTCAGCTGAAAATTTTACCATAAAATATTATTATTATTAACCCTTTATTATTCTCACTAATAATTAAAACACCTTTTAATTATTAATCCTTTTTCTTAACTCTTTAGAAATAATTCTGTCACTTGATTTAATTTCCAAAAATTAAATTCTTAATTAATAATATTAAGAACTTTTTCTTAAGTAATTTATAATCAATTAAATCTCCTTTAATCAATTATTAAATTTACCAATTAATTATTTATTTCATAAATAAATAATTATCAGCCATTATTAATTAATTTTTCCACCATTAAATCATTCTCTTTTATGGTGTGACCTTGTAGGTTCAATATTAAGCCGGTAGTAGAAATAAATAATAATAAAACTATTTTATCATTATTTATATAAATTCTCTAATTCATTAATATGATTAATTAATTAATCATATTTATTCTACATCGTGAGGGATACTTCTCAGCATATCGCGACTATCCGGATAATACGAATTCACTGCTTAGAATACCAAGAACCTATTCAGTGAGTAGTTACCGTACAATTAATTCCTTCTACCCTGCAATGTCATGATTAAATACAAGGCATGGAACTTGTGTTAAGCCTATCTTATTTAATCACTTGCTTTCCCATTCAATATGCTTAGTTCTTTTTAATGTAAATTAGAAACTTCTTTCTAATTTCATTCACTCTAGCCAGAGATTCCTGGACTAACATAAGTGGATCAGAATTGAACATTCTCTTCCTACACTGGAAGGGATAGATCCTTTATTGATCATACACTATCTTCGTGTACAAATTCCTATACCCAGTAGAGCCCTTATAATTGTCCCTTGAGACTAAGAACTAAACCAAAGCATAGTTCAGTGTACACAAGATGACTATGATGACCTCAAGTCTAAGGATACTTGTACAACTATCACTATGTGAACAACTGCTGACACGTGAATGAACTCCATCAGTTATTCAGCTGTGTGAGTCATGTTCAGTGAACTTATTCTATAATAAGCACCTACATACTACCTATAGTGTCACCAGACAAATGTCTATGAGAACAGACATCCTTCATAATGAAGCAAACATAGTATGTACCGATCTTTGCGGATTATTAATTACCAGTTAGTAATCCTACGACCAGGAACTATTTAAGTTTAGAGTTATCATCTTTTAGGTCTCATTATTATGATCTCATCACAATCCATAAAAAGCTTTACTCTAAACTGTGGTATATCTTATTTAAACATTTAAATAGATAGAGCCCGCAATAAAAACAAAACAAGTCTTTTATTAATATCAATGAAATCAAAACAGATTACATAAAAGTTATTCCTAAATCCTCATACATGATTGGACTTAGGACATATCTCTTTCAATCTCCCACTTGTACTAAAGCCAATCACTCTGGTATCTAATACCCATCGTGTCTTTATGACGATCAAAGTGACTCTGAGAAAATGGCTTTGTGAGTGGGTCTGCTACGTTGTTATGTGTGTCAACTCTCTCGACGTTGACATCTCCTCTATTTTCAACTCAGATTCACCACCAAAAACAAGAAAAATGTCCTGAGTCCTTCGCAAGTACTTAAGGATGTTTTTCACTACTTTCCAGTGGTCTTCACCTGGATTGGACTGATATCTTCCCGTCACACTAATTGAATAATCAACATCAGGCCTTGTACACAACATCGCGTACATGATAGATCCTATTGCTGAAGCATAAGGAATCTTACTCATACGCTCTCTTTCCTCAGGTGTCTTAGGAGACATTTTTCGGAAAGGGACACTCCATGGCTCATCGGTATGAGACCTCTTTTGGAGTTTTCCATGCTAAACCTTTTAAGTACTTTCTGGATGTATGTACCCTGGGTAAGAACTATCATTCTTCTAGATCTATCTCTATAGATCTTCATACCGAGAATGTAGGATGCTTTTCCCAAGTCCTTCATGTGAAGTTCTTTGATAGCCATACTTTGACCGATTGTAGCATCGGTATATCATTTTTTTATAAGAAGTATGTCATCTACATACAATATAAGAAATGTTACCGCGCTCCCACTAACCTTCTTGTAGACACATGGTTCATCTAAGTTTTTGATAAAACCAAACTCTTTGATTGTCTCATCAAAACGGATGTTCCATCTACGAGAAGCTTGCCTTAAACCATATATGGTTCGCAGCAGCTTACACACTAGGTGTTCATTTCCCTTGGAAAGAAAACCCTCTGGTTGTGTCATATACACTTCCTCCTCAAGTTCCCCATTGAGGAAGGTCGTTTTCACGTCCATTTGCCAGATCTCATAGTCATAGTAAGCAGCAAGCGCAAGCAAAATCCGAATTGATTTTAACAGGGCTACAGGCGAAAAAGTTTCATCAAAGTCAATCCCTTGCCTTTGTTTGAATCCTTTTGCCACGAGCCTGGCCTTATAGGTCTCCACCTGGCCATCTGCTCCAATCTTTCTTTTGTATACCCACTTGCACCCAATAGGCTTAACACCTTCAGGCGCCTCAACCAGAGTCCATACTTGATTGGTATACATAGATTCCATTTTGTATTTCATGGCACTATGCCATTTCTCTGAGTCAACACTACTCATAGCCTCATTATAGGTCACAGGGTCGTCATCATCAATGATTGACAACTCATTGCATTCTCAATGACAAGGCCATAATACCTCTCAGGTTGGCGAGACACTCTCCCTGACCTATGAATGGGCTGTTCCACAGAAGGTTGTTAAGTCTGAATAGGTGTTTCCACTTGATCCGTAGTAGTTTGTGCTTCTTGAACTTCATCAAGTTCAATTTTGCTCCCACTGTTTCCTTCAAGGATAAACTCCTTTTCCAAGAAGGTAGCATGTCTGGAGACAAACACCCGATGATCGGTGTAAAAGTAATACCCCAAAGTCTCTTTAGGATATCCCACAAAATTACATTTTACGGATCGAGATTCCAGCTTATCTGGGTTAACTTTCTTGACATAAGCTGGACATCCCCAAATCTTAACATGTTTAAGACTCGGTTTCCTTCTTTTCCATATCTCATATGGTATTTTAGGAACAGATTTGGAAGGCACCTTATTCAGTAAATATGCTGAGGTTTCCAATGCATAATCCCATAGGAATACTGGAAGATTCGCATAGCTAATCATGGACCGAACCATGTCTAACAAAGTTCGATTTCTCCTTTCAGATACCCCATTTAACTGTGGCGTATATGGAGGAGTTCACTGGGAGACTATACCATTTTCTTTGAGATAATCTAGAAACTCTCCATTCAAGTATTCACCATCTTGATCTGATCGAAGAGTTATAATACTGTGTTTGGTTTGTTTCTCCACTTCATGTTTATATTCTTTGAACTTTTCAAAGGCTTCAGACTTGTGTTTCATCAAATACACATATCTGAATCTAGATCTATCATCTATTAAGGTAATGAAGTACGAAAATCCACCCATGGCTTGCGTAGACATTGGTCCACATACATCTGTGTGTACCAATCCTAGCAAATATGCATCCCTCTCTCCATGTCCACTAATTGGAGATTTGGTCATTTTACCCAACAGACAAGACTCGCATGTAGGATATGATTCAAAATCAAAGGGGTCAAGTAACCCTTCCTTATGCAATGTCCGCAGTCTATTTTCACTAATATGACCTAGCCTACAGTGCCATAAATAGGTCAGATTTTCATCATCTCATTTTCTTTTATTAGTTTATTCAATCTGAAGTAAATCATGCTCTACGTCATATACATACAGACCATTATTTAAAATGCCACGTCCAAAAAGAACATTATCTCTAAGGATAGAACATTCATTATTCTTAATAATAAATGAAAAACCATCCACATCCAACATAGGAATAGAAACAATATTCCTCACAATAGAGGGAAAGTAATAACAATTATTCAAAATAATAGTCTTGCCCGTAGGCATATGTAAACTAAATGATCCTACAGATATGGCCGCAACCCTTGCTCCATTGCCCATACGTAGAATCACCTCATCTTTTTCAAGAGTCCTACTTCCCTTTAGTCCTTGCAACGAATTGCAAATATGAGAACCACAGGCGGTATCTAATACCCAAGTAGAAATTTGACCTAGTGACATATTAACTTCGATCATGAACATGCCTGAATCATATGCGGTAGTCTTACTACCCTTCTTCTTCTTCAATTCTGCAAGGTAAACCTTGCAGTTCCTCTTCCAGTGCCCCAACTTGTTACAGTGAAAACAAACAGCTAAATTAGGACCAGTCAACTTGTGAGCATCTAGTATGCTCCGGAGTGATAGTGCAGAAGACATGTAGAATATAGTAAATCTGTAAATGATAAACACATAACAACACTTAGCAAATATTCAATTTCATTTCAAAACACTATATGAATCGGGTCTTTATTCATAAGTGTCTCCCACTAGTTTATCTAATTTTTTCAACCCCCTAAGTGAAAATTAAGCATTCATAATGCTAATGGGAATAGGGATCCTACATTCCATCACACAACCTCGGCTGTGGCACGAAACGTCATGTGATGTTCAATAGGCAGACAAATCTTGTCAATTACATCTTATGTTATTCCCTAATATAAGTTTAGCCTCTTGAATAATTGAGTCACGGTGTGGCACGACAAACTCAATATTCTAAGTCAAGTCTAACCCAGCATTTTGTACAATTAAATTAGTCTCCAACGGCCCACGGCTGTAACACGTACCGACCTTTAGATTCTAATTCAATGTACACATCTCTATGTAATAGACAAGTATTTCTTATTTCGAAATCAAAGCCCTCGGCTGTAGCACGAAACGACAATGATTTAAAAATAAGAACCACTTTCTACCATGTTGGAAGGCTATGACCGACACAAGCCCGTTGTGTCATTGGCCAATTACTACATGATATTATTTAATTTTAGAGGGATTATATTACGTTACAATCATAATCATATTATAAAGAGATTCTTCCTTTTAAATTAAATATTTCAAATCAATAATCGATAATCAGTTGATTCCCAGATCGGGTGGAGCATTGTCAAGAGGCGTCACTTAATAACCCTTTCTTACAGATAGAGATCTATTGTTGACAAAATTATCCTTTCTCTCAATATTCAAAATTCATATTCAATTACGTGTTTCATAAACACAAGAATCTCATGATTGTATTCATAATATTTATTGTTAAGGCAAGAAACGATTCATATTCTAGATTTTCTAGAGCACGCCTTATTTTGATTTAAGTTCACCTAAATCTATCATTGCATGGTAAACATAGGCATATATCTCATATATAAAATTAAATAAATAAGTAAATGTAAAGTGCAATAAAGTAAATGTGTTTGGTTATGGCCCCATCCTATGTGATCTTTATCAAGCTCATGATAAAGATCAAGGTCAATCTAATATGGTGATGGAAATAAATACAACTACTTATTACATAAGTCTTCTTCTTTGTTTAGACTTCTTGTATGCCTCGTCTTCTTCTTTGTATCACCTCCATTGGATAGCCTTCTTGAGTCTTCAATTACATTACATGATTGAAAGTAAAACTAATCTAATGAACTTACAAGAATAACTCGAGTTACATTCGAGATTTATGATTACAAAGATTGACGACATGCAAGTCGTATTTAAAACCAAAACCAAAACCATTACACTAAGGTCGAAAGGCCATAACCATCCACCATGCTCATACAACACATAAAAGCATGTTAAAACACATAATTTGATCTTAACATATCATATTATCCATGATCTAATCATAAAAAGAAAATATGACAAAAATCTGAAAAATCAGAATCAAATCAGAAAAACAAGAATCACTGTTTACGGGCAGTAAACGACGTCAAACGCCTTACAGACGAGTCGTTGATAGCTTTTACTATCAGTTTTGTTCAGAAGCTCGTTTACCTATGTAATAGGGTATTCGTTTGCGTAAATAGGACACCAGACCCAGATTTCAGCAAATTTGCAGCAACCAATTCAGAATCCGTATCTAATATGATTCTCATAATTAGAACAAATATAAATCATGTATATATCAGTATATATACAGATTACATAATCATCTTATGATTATACAACTCACATGAATATCATATATTCAAAACCATACATATATAAGCATATTAAATCAACATCAAATCATGGCGAATCACGTACATGCTCATATATCGAAAACAGTTAAACACATAAACGAATTAAAAACTTTTCGCAAGTAGCTCTGATGCCATTGAAGGGTTTTTAGCACATAAACGCAGCAAAAACATAAATTTAATTCTTAAAAAAAATGAAACCCTCCGCAGGATCCATGCGAAAAACAATATTTAATTTGTAGTTCAGTATGTTTACCTTAAGAAGCTTTACGTTAATGGAAAGATGGAGGTCTTTAATGGCGATCCAAAAATGATGAACGGAGATCCTTAGCAGCTGCTCCTCAAGTGTGAAGCACTCCACCGGTATCCACCAAGAAAACTATGTAATGAAGGAGGAGGAGATGGAGAGAATTAGGGTTTTGTAAATCTTTTTGGTTGGGGCAAAAATAGGGTCTATAATAGTATATGTATAGGCAAAATTTTCAGCTGAAAATTTTCCCATAAAATATTATTATTATGAACCCTTTATTATTCTCACTAATAATTAAAACACCTTTTAATTATTAATCCTTTTTCTTAACTCTTTAGAAATAATTATCTCACTTGATTTAATTTCCAAAAATTAAATTCTTAATTAATAATATTAAGAACTTTTTCTTAATTAATTTATAATCAATTAAATCTCATTTAATCAATTATTAAATTTTCCAATTAATTATTTATTTCATAAATAAATAATTATCAGCCATTATTAATTAATTTCTCCACCATTAAATCATTCTTTTTTATGGTGTCACCCTGTAGGTTCAATATTAAGCCGGTAGTAGAAATAAATAATAATAAAACTATTTTATCATTATTTATATAATTTCTCTAATTCATTAAATATGATTAATTAATTAATCATATTTATTCTACATCGTGAGGGATACTTCTCAGCATATCGCGACTATCCGGATAATACGAATTCACTGCTTAGAATACCAAGAACCTATTCAGTGAGTAGTTACCGTACAATTAATTCCTTCTACCCTGCAATGTCACGATTAAATACAAGGCATGGAACTTGTGTCAAGCCTATCTTATTTAATCACTTGCTTTCCCATTCACTATGCTTAGTTCTATTTAATGTAAATTAGAAACTCCTTTCTAATTTCATTCACTCTGGCCAGAAATTCCTGAACTAACATAAGTGGATCAGCATTGAACATTCTCTTCCTACACTGGAAGGGGTAGATCCTTTATTGATCTTACACTATCTTCGTGTACAAATTCCTATATCCAGTAGAGCCCTTATAATTATCCCTTGAGACTAAAAACTAAACCAAAGCATAGTTCAGTGTACACTAGATGACTATGATGACCTCAAGTCTAATGATACTTGTACAACTATCACTATGTGAACAACTGCTGACACGTGAGTGAACTCCATCAGTTGTTCAGCTGTGTGAGTCATGTTCAGTGAACTTATTCTATAATAAGCACCTACATACTAGCTATAGTGTCACCACACAAATGTCTATGAGAACAGACATCCTTCATAATGAAGTAAGCATAGTATGTACCGATCTTTGCGGATTATTAATTATCAGTTAGTAATCCTACGACCAGGAACTATTTAATTTTAGAGTTATCATCTTTTAGGTCTCATTATTATGATCTCATCACAATCCATAAAAAGCTTTACTCTAAACTGTGGTATATCTTATTTAAACATTTAAATAGATGGAGCCCGCAATAAAAACAAAACAAGTCTTTTATTAATATCAATGAAATCAGAACAGATTATATAAAAGTTATTCCTAAATCCTCATATATGATTGGACTTAGGACATATCTCTTTCACCAGCAACCTCACCGCGGAGGTCGATTCGTGTGCTTAGGGTTTCGTTTTTAATTTGTGCTTATGACATATGCTTTACTTATTTATTATTCTTGATTGGATCATGATAAGTGATAAATAGTATGTCATCTTTATATGATCTATCATGTTCTTTAATGGTTACTTGAGCATGGTGCATAGTTATGGCCTTAAGACCTTAGTTGTAATGGTTTATTCTTTTGGTTTGTAATAAATATGACTTGCATGTCATTTTCTATTTGTAGTTGTTTTATCTCGAATGTAACTCGAGTTCTTTTGTAAGTTCATTAGTATAATTCTTAATGTAACATCCAAGAAGGACAAGGGAAAGAGGAGGCATCCTATGGAGGCCAAGGAGACAATGGAAGCAATAGAGAAGACATATGTAATAGTTATTTTTACACCATAGATTGACCCTGATCTTTTCATTAGCCTGAAAAGATCACATAGGATTGGGCCATAACTATTGCATGTTTACTTTACGCACTTTTCATATGATGTATAAATAGTATGTGTAGAGTAGAAAATGCATATTTTAATTAGATTAATGATGTATGTATGTATTAGATACATCACCCATGCCATGCCTTTAAACAAGATAAAATCTATAACGACTCAAGATTTAAAATTAACAAACGATCATGAGATTCTCGTGTTTATGAAACACGGAATAAAATACGAATTTTCTTTATTTCTGACATGGGGCAATTTTGTCAACAATGGGTTCATAGAACTTGTAAGGCTGTGGGTTTTAAGCGAGACCGATGTGACTCCTCCACTACCTGGAAATCAAACCATTGACGAGTATTGATTTGAAGTATTTTATTCAAGGAAAAATTGGGAATCTCTTTATGATGGGATCATGATCGTTCTAAATTAAAAATCCCTAAGTAAAAATATTAAGTTTTAATCAGATGCTTTCCAATGAATGAACACTCATTAAATCCTAGATCCATAAGGGGAAGGGCTGTCAGTGGCAGGGGACTCCTATCTATCGTGGTGAAATGCGGCGAATATAAATGGTTATATTCGGACGTTGTATCATTGGGTCTAACTTAACTGAGTCATCATAATAAGGTGAATATAAACGGTTATATTCAACTATTATGAACTTAGAAGCATAGAGTTTGGTTAAAAATATATTAGATAGATAAGATCAATTGTTGTTCACCAAATTATCCAAGAATTATATATGATATAATTGACAGCTGTTGTCTACCTAAATAATCATATTTTAAGGATACTAGTGGTTGACTTAGAACTTGACGAAATTTGGATCTTAGCTCACTAGAAAGATTTATGGGATATACTTTCCAAATTAATAGTTAGGGCTATTAATTTGATAAAAAAATAGTGGGAGATATATTATGAATATATCATAATCATATGAACATAAAATTTTAACTCAGACAATCTAATGTTTATTTTGCGCTTTTATTATTGTAGATACTGAGTAATGGCAAACAATATAAATACACTATCCGTACGTTTAGTCCTTGAGAAGGACAAGCTGATAGGAGGAAACAACTTCCTAGACTGGCAGAGGAATTTGAGGATTATCCTCAGGCAGGAGCGCAAGCTTTATGTCATTGATATTCCTTCTCCAGGCCCCCTTCCTGAGGGTGCTACTGCTGATGAACGAGCAGCACGCACAAGGGATGAGAATGATGCAAATGATGTTGCATGTCTTATGTTGGCAACTATTAGTGCTGAGCTTCAAAGACAGCATGTGCATATGGATGCATATACTATCAATGAGCACTTGCAAAGCATGTTTGCAAGCCAAACTCGTCAAGAAAGGTTCAACACGAGTAAGTCACTTTTTAATTGCAAACAAGGGGCGAGTGAACCAGTTGGCCCACATGTTCTGAAGATGATTGGTTACATTGAGTACCTTGAAACTTTGGGTTTCCCGATTGGTCCGGAAACTGGTATTGACCTAATCATGAATTCTTTGAACAACAAATTCACTCAGTTTATTGTGAACTACAATATGATTGATTTTGACAAAACACCTACTGAATTGTTGCATATGTTGAGAACATATGAGACCAACATGAAGACAGCTGAACCTGCTCCCATACTGATGGTAGGAAATAAAGGTAAGGCCAAAGGGAAGGGAAAATGGAAGGGTAAGAAGAAGATTGGATCTGGTTCTACACCCAAGCCAAAGTCAGGTCCCAAACAGGCTTTAAAGCCTAAAGGTGGTGTGGCCTAGGGTGAATGTCACTACTGTAAGAAAGATGGTCACTGGAAGAGAAACTATCCAATTTACTTGGAGGATCTGAAGAAAAAGAAAGCAGTTCAGATTTCTGGATCAGGCATTTATGTTATAGAAGTTAATTTGTCTATTTCTACATCTTGGGTATTTGATACTGGATGTGCTTCTCACATTTGTATAAATGTGCAGGGCCTGCAGAGAAGTAGAACTTTGGCTAAGGGAGAAGTGGGCCTAAGAGTAGGAAATGGAGCAAAAGTTGTTGCTTTAGCTGTAGGGACTTATTATTTATCTATACCCTCTGGGCTTGTTTTAGAACTAGAAGATTGTTTTTACGTGCCTGCGATTCGCAGAAATATTATTTCTGTTTCTTGTTTGGACAAGAAAGGTTTTTCGTTTACAATAAAGAACAACAGTTGCTCTTTTGCTTTGAATGATTTAACCTATGGTGTTGCGCGTTTATTTAATGGTTTATATGTTCTTGATTTAGATAACCCTGTCTGTAATATAGAAAACAAACGACTTAAAATGAATGACTCAAATCAAACATACCTCTGGCGTTGTCGTCTAGGCCACATAAATGAGAAACGCATATCCAAATTACATAAGGATGGATACTTGGATAAGTTTGATTTTGAATCATACCAAGAATGCGAATCTTGTTTGCTTGGTAAGATGACTAAAGCCCCTTTCACTGGTAAGGGTCAAAGGGCCACTAAATGCCTGGAGCTAATACATAGTGATGTATGTGGCCCAATGCGTGTAATGGCTAGAGGAGGCTACTACTACTTCATAACATTTACTAATGATTTAAGTAGATATGGATAAGTATATATTATGAAGAACAAATCCGGTTCTTTTGAAAATTTTAAAGAATACAAGGTTGAAGTAGAGAAGCAAATTGGCGGAGATGCAAGTATTTAGATCTTACGATCCGATCGTGGGGGTGAATACTTAAGCACCGAATTTAGAGAGTATTTGAAAGAGTTTGGTATTGTATCACAACTCACTCCGCCAGGAACACCTCAATGGAATGGAGTTTCAGAGAGGAGAAATCGCACCTTGTTGGACATGGTGCGATCGATGATGAGTCATGCAGATCTTCCAATTAGTTTCTGGGGTTACGCTCTAGAAACAACGGCTTTCACACTTAACCGTGTTCCTACTAAGAAGGTTCAAAAGACTCCATATGAGATATGGAAGGAGAAACGGTCAGACATGAACTTTATGAAAGTTTTGGGATGTAAGGCGTTTGTGAAACGTCAAGAATCTGACAAGCTTGGACCTAAATCCGAAGAATGCATTTTTGTAGGATACCCTAATGAAACAAAGGCGTATTATTTTTATAGTCCTTCTGAGCAGAAACTGTTTATTGCTCGAGATGCTGTCTTCATGGAAAGAGATTTTGTTTCCAAAAGAAACAGTGGGAGAACTATAGATCTCGATGAAGATCGAGAACCGGAAAATAGCATTGAACCTGAAGTGGAACAAGAGCAGAATAATGATAATACTCAACAAACACAGGTTGTTCATAGATCTGGTAGATTTCGCGATGAGCCAGAGGGATATGGATTTCTCATGACTCGGTGTGGTGATTTGATGCTCATAGATGAAGATGAGCCTCTCACATACCAAGATGCTATGAACAGTCCAGACTATAAGAGATGGCTTGAAGCCATGAAATCCGAGATAGATTCCATGTACGAAAACCAAGTATGGACTTTGGTTGATCCACCTGAAGGGGTAAAACCCATAGGGTGCAAATGGGTTTTTAAGAAGAAAAAGGGCATGGATGGAAATGTTCAGACCTATAAAGCTAGGCTGGTTGCAAAAGGTTTCAAACAAATTCATGGTATTGACTATGATGAAACTTTCTCACCAGTGGCTATGGTCAAGTCTATAAGGATTTTACTTTCCATTGCAGCATTCCATGATTATGAAATCTGGCAAATGGATGTCAAAACAGCCTTCCTTAATGGAAGCCTTGAAGAGGATGTGTACATGACACAACCTGAGGGTTTTGTCGATCCAAGGAATGCTGGCAAGGTATGTAAATTGCGTCGATCCATTTATGGATTGAAGCAATCCTCTAGGAGATGGAATATCCGTTTTGATGAAATAGTCACAGAGTATGGCTTTGTTCAAAACGAAGATGAATCGTGTGTTTACAAGAAGGTTAGTGGGAGCTATGTGGCATTCATAGTACTATATGTTGATGATATACTACTAATGGGGAATGGCATACCTTCTCTAAAGGCTGTTAAGACTTGGTTAGGGAGCAATTTCTCCATTAAAGACTTAGGAGAGGCATCCTACATTCTAGGAATAAGGATCTATAGAGAAAGATCTAGAAGGATGACCGGTCTAAGTCAGAGCACATACATTGATAAGGTTTTGCATCGTTTTGGAAAGCAAAATGCAAAAAGGGGATATATCCCCGTGTCTCAAGGGATAACGATCTCTAAGGACCAGTGTCCGAAATCATTGGATGAGAAGGGCCACATGAATAAAGTTCCATATGCTTCAGCAATTGGATCTATCATGTATGCAATGGTATGTACTCGCCCAGATGTCTCGTATGCTTTGAGCATGACGAGCAGATACCAGTCTAATCCGGGTGAAGGTCACTGGACGGCAGTTAAGAATATTCTTAAGTACCTGAAAAGAACTAAAGATTCATTCTTGGTGTATGGAGGAGAAGAGAAACTCGTTGTAAAAGGTTACACCGATGCAAGTTTCCAAACAGACAGAGATGATACTGTATCACAGTGTGGTTTTGTGTTTTGTCTAAACGGAGGTGCTGTAAGCTGGAAGAGTTCAAAGCAAAAAACAGTAGCTGATTTTTCAATGGAGGTTGAGTACATTGCAGCTTGTGAAGCAGCTAAAGAGGTCGTTTGGATTCGAAAGTTCATTTCTGATTTGGGAGTGGTTCCATCGATCACAGATCCCATTGACCTATACTGCGATAATAATGGAGCCATTGCACAGGCTAAAGAACCTAGATCACACTCCTGGGCTAAACATATACTCAGGAGATTTCACCTTATTTGAGAGATTAATGAAAGGGGTGATATACACATATGTAAAGTGCACACAAATGATAACATTGTAGACCCACTGACCAAAGGCTTGTCGCAGCAGAAGCACGATGGTCATACTAGTTCCATGAGTATTAGATATATGGGTGATTGGCTCTAGTGCAAGTGGGAGATTGTTAGTGTAGGTGCCCTAGAGGCAATACATTATTCTTTTAAATCTTTATGTCAGTTGATCATTCAATAAATGTATTTATTATAACCTTAATTACTGCGATATTTTGTTAGCATAATAAATGTCCTTAGAATCATGATACAAATTGTATAGTTTAAGTACATGACTTGAACTTGAGATTATATAATATATCATATTTTTAAAGGTCCCTAGTCGAGTATTATTATATAGGACAATAATAATACATAGATAGACTAGTATGTTGTTTGACAAGATAACCACATCTCATTGGTTATAAGTATGGGGATACTAAAGTCAATACATAGGTACATGTGAGAGTACATGGTACTGGACAGATCCACAGTGAGATTCTTCATGTTTAATAAAGTCATAAGAAAGACTCACAGTGATAATGGTGTAACGATCCTTTGACTTGAAATCATTATATTTCTATACGAGGATTAATATACTTTGACTACATTAAAAGTTACTTTTGATCGGGTGATGATAAAAGTGGACATCGGGTATATCATGAGTCGTATGAGAAATATGAATGATAGATAAAGGATTTAACCCTCCTATAATTAGGAGAGATATTATTGGCCTCTTGATTGAGTGAGATTATAAAAGCATGGCCATGCTTAAATAATGATTTGTCTTGATAATCTACTCATGGATCAAGTAAACCCGGATTAAATGTTGAAGAGGATGACTAAATACATGCCTCAAGTTTAATCTATAATATGTATGTTTAAAGGGATTATATTACACGAAAAACATTAATCACGAAAGGTTTTATCTAATCACGATTTAATTATTGTTTAATTGGGTAACAATGATATATTACTAGATACCGCTCATTGTTTATAATTTTATTAGAGAATAAAATTATTGCCAATTAAATAATAGCCTATAGGGTCGCACAAATAGAGCACTTAATGGAATAGTTAATTTAAATTATGGATTTAAATTAATTGATAATTATTTGAATTTTATTATAATTAAGTATGACTTAATTGAGATAATATAAATTCGAATTAAAAGGAATGTTTTTGCCCATAATAATTAAGTATAACTTAGTTATTAATTAAATAATAGAAATTCATTTTTATTATTTAATCCAATACCTACTAGGGTTGGTCTTTGCTGTTATCGGCCTTTTTAATCAGCCATTATAAATACATAATGATAGGTTAAAGAGGCTTGTACGTTTTTGAGAAAACCCTAGCAGCAAAGAGAGGCAGAGGCAATTCAGATCGTCAAGAAGGAGGCTAGTACATCCATTCCGTAGTCAAGTTCATGAGACGTTCTTGAAGGTGCTCGTGTGGATACCATAGAGGTGTTTCTCCGAGAGGTAGACACAAAGCGTGATAGCTAGGATCTCCGTTGAGTTCGTGAAAGTTAAGCTCTTGAAAGGTATGATTCGTTATCTCCATAATCTGCCCATAATTATACATGGATCCTGTTTTTGGGTTTCGAAATTTTATGTTTTATTTACGTTTATCCGCTGCATTTTATGCCTACGGAAACCAATAAGCTCATCTTCTAGCCCTATAGATGCAAGTAAGGCATCCCTTGCTTGTATCTGGTTTCAACCTAGTAAATACTAAGGAAAGAATCGCCTAGAGTGCGCAAGTAAAGAAGAAACCTCTCCCAGGGGACGAAAGTGGCTGATTTGCAAGTTATCATGTTTGAAATGCTTGGATATAAAGAAGCCATGTGTCCTTTCTCTCTCCTTCCTACCTACAATCTATATAAACAATTCTAATGCAATTGGAATTTTATCTCTCCATTCTTGAATAGTGCGAAGCTATTGCAAGATATTATCAGCACATCAAAAAGATTAATTTGACAAGGAGAGGTCATGCCTAATTTGATTCACACCATTTAAAGTCTTACAAAGATGATACACTAATCATTTAAAGCTTCCTTGATTGTATTGTTTATTATTTGATAGGAGCTTCAGATCTTTAGAGGGATAAGAAGAATCCTAATTTGATAGCTTATTGTATTAGTTCTTTTTGTACTTGTTGCTTCGAATCATTTGATTTTGAGTTATAAGAAAACCCTCTTGGTATTTATACTTTGAATTAAAGCATGTTTACCCAGAAATCTCTGTGTTTGTTTATTTTGTTCTCATAGTTTCATTATTCACTGCATTATTCTGTGAAAAATGAAAAACATACATTCACCCCCTAACTGTGTGTACCTTTTGGACCTAAGAGAAATCTAAGTCAAACTTTAAAACTAAAAAGTGTGAAAAAGTTCACACCAAGTCAGTAAATGTTGGTTTAATGACTTAGAAACAACTTAAGAAAAAGTTGAAGGAAGTCAAAATAAAAAACAAGGAAAAACATTCTAGAAAGAACATAACTGGGAAAGTAGGTGTCTAAGAAGAACAAATACAAACCTATTCCTAAAGCACCTAGAAAGGTATGTTTAAATTATGGTAATACTAATCATCTTGTTGTTATTTGCAGGAAGAATAAAGGGATAAATACTGTTCCTCCTAACTCAGAATTTAGGAATAGAACAATTAGATATAAACCACAAAAACCATGTTTTCATTTTGGTAGTGTTTAACATTCAATTTACACATGTAAAGAGTGTCACAGTTTGTACTATAATTAATATGAACTGAAACCCTGTTCAAAAAAATTTAAAGTTGTTCTTGCATGTGCAAACTATGATATTAAGAATGTTAGCATAAACTCTGATTCAAAGTGTTCTGCTGTAATAGTTAACAAACTTAAAAAAGCCAAAGGATCCAAGCAAGTCGGGGTCCTCAGAAACACTAATTAACTATTCAACAGATTGAAGGGTACCAGGAAAAACTCACTAGTTTTGGAAAGTGGATGTTCAGGATACATGACTGGAAATAAATCCCTTTGATTAGAGTTTAAGGAGGAGGATGGCCCAAGTGTTTCTTATGGAGATGACAACTTAGGAAAAACTTTGTGATATGACAAAATAAAACTTGAAAACTCACTAATCATCATTGAAAATGTAGCTCTAGTTGCAGGACTCATGCTTAATCTGATTAGTGTGAGTCAAATATGTGACAGAGGGTACCATGTGACTTTCTATGAAGAACATTATGAAATTAATAGTAAATCAGATGGCAAGGTTGCAATGATTGGTTATAGACATGGTAACTTATATGAAGCCATGGTCTCCACAAATTCTGATAGTTCTGATAGTATCTGTGGAAGAGGCTGAAATTGGTATAAAAAACTTTTTCATCTCAGTTTTAACAACATTAATGAACTAATGAAGAAATATCTTGTGAAAGGATTACGCAATGCAGTATTTACAACTGATGGCTTGTGTGACTCATGCAAGAAAGCCAAATTAAGGAAATCATCTTTTAAGAGTAAAACTGAATTCTCAATTTTTGAACCATATCACTTACTTCATATTGATCTTTTTGGTCCAGTAAATGTAATGTCTATTACAAAGAAGAGGTATGCACTTATAATTGTTGATGAATATGTAAGGTACACATGGGTGTATTTTCTGCACACCAAGGATGAAACTCCATCCATTCTTCTTGATCATGGAAGGGAACTGCAAAAAGGATCAATACACAAAGTAAAGATCATTAGAAGTGATAATGGAACTGAATTCAAGAACAACTCTATGAAAGAATTCTACAATTATATAAGGATCAAACAAGAATTTTCTTCCCCTGGAACTCCACAACAAAATGGAGTTGTTGAAAGAAATAATAGAACTCTTATAGAAGCTACAAGGACCATTTTTGAGGAAGCAAAATTTCCGATCTATATTTGGGTTGAGGCTGTGCAAACTGCATGGTTCACAAAAAATGTAACATTGATAAACAAGCATAGAAAAACACCATTTGAGATGGTGAAGGGAAAAAGCCAAATTTGAAGTATTTTTATATATTTGGCTGCAAATATTTTGTTCTCAAAATTCATCCTGAACAACTTACTAAATTTGATCTAAAAGCTTATGAAGGCATTTTTTTAATATCCACTGTCAACAAAAGCCTTCAGAGTTTATGATATGAGAACAAGGGTGGTCATACAATCTATTCATATGTTTTTTGATGACAAGTAGATTACATGTCTATAAAATTTATATTTGAAAATGAAGTACTATATGCTGAACAGTTAAATCCCGATATTATAACAAATCTTGATGTCACTCTTAACTCTGATGAGCCACATGTCAGTGATAATACTACATATACTGAAGCAGATGTTGAGGGGGAGCAATATTATTAACATTAAGAGTCAAATAATTTAAATCAAAAAACATCAGTAGATACTCCATTAGATTTTGATTCCTCAAATACTGATGAAGCAAATACTGATAATACTGGAAGCACTGATTCAGGGGAGCTTTAGGAAATAATGATGGTACACGAAAAAGTGAAACTAAAGAACTCATTAATCAAGGGTGAGGTTCTACTACAAGAAGTCAACTTCCCTCTGCTAGAAAATGGACTAAGTCACATACACCTGACTTAATTATTGGAAATCTTGACAGTGATGTCAAGACCAGAAAAGCCACTCAAAATAAATATCTCTACCATTCTTTTCTATCTTAAATTGAACCTAAAAATGTGGAAGAGGCTCTTTAAAATTCTCTTTGGATCACAAATATGTAGGAGGAGCTCAATGAATTTGAAAGGAACAATGTCTGGATATTAGTACCAAGACCAAAGAACAGATCAATAGTTTGTACAAAATGGGTGTTCAGGAATATGACTGATAATGAGGGCATTATAAAAAGGAATAAAGCAAGGTTGGTTGTAAAGGGTTATTTATAGCAAGAAAGCATTGATTATGATGAGACATTTTCTCCAGTTGCAAGGCTTGACGAAATTAGAATCATTCTAGCCTATGCTGCTCACATGAAGTTTAAGGTGTTTCAAATGGATGTGAAGAGTGCATTTTTAAATGGGGAACTTGAAAAGGAAGTAATTGTTGAACAGCCTCTAGGGTTCATTGATCCAAAATATCCAAACCATGTCTATAAGTTGGTGTTAGGTCACACAACATTGTAGAAGGGGGTTGAATACAGTGTTAATACAATCAAATCGATTTAACACAAGTATGTAAAAAAGATCAAGTATATTGGATAAACTCGGTTACAATAAGAACTGTTGTTCTCTCTCAGTGATGAATAAATATCACTAAGAGCTGCTAGGTTACAATATATAATCTTCTCGATAATGATAACACATATAGTGTAAACCCTAAGTCTGTGTTTATATAGTACACAATTACAAGATAACTTCTAATTGATATGGAATATAATTCTGTCTCCTAAAATATATCAATCAGATATCTTCTACAAGTCTTCCAGTCTTCTAACTATTTCTATGCATATCTTCTTTTATTTAGTCTCGATCTTCTACTGTAAGTCAGCTTCCTTCCTTATATGAAAGTCTTCCCACACTTAAGTTCTGATATGATCTTAAGTTCTGATATTAAGTTATGACTTCCAGTGATTTTAGTAAGTCCTGATTTGTCCTATTGTTAAGTTTTGAAAACTAAACATGAATCATATTAGACATGACATCTCAAATATAACTAACAATCTCTCCCAACTTGTAAATTATGCAAAATATACAAGTTAATAGATTTGATGATGTCAAAAACATTTAAGTACAAATACAAATAAGAGTTTAACTAGATAACTAACTACAACTTATAGTCCTTGTAGCTTTTACCAATCTCATATAGTCAATCTGAATCCATAATGATTCTTGACAAAGCTTGATATCAGCTTTTCTTCTTTAATCCTCAAGACTTGAGACATTGTAGTCTTGACTTGCTTCATTTCTTCATTCTGATTTCTAATCTGATAGATTGCAGTCCTTAAAGCAGAGATATGGTTTCTTTCTAAACCATCATTCAGTCTTATTACCCTAGGATGAGAAGAATCTTCATTGTAGCATAGACATTTCTCATTCAGTTACACTTCAATCTTAGCAGGATTCTTCTTCATTGGAATTTCACTTCCATAATTTTCAGCAATATTAGGAATTAAATCTGTAACTCTTGAACCAGAAATTCTTGCTTTATCTCTGATGGTCTTCAATATGAAGTTTGACCATCTCCTGGTAATATCAGACTTTACATGTAAAAGGTAATGAAAGAATTGAAGTTCTTTCAGTTATTTGTTTAGCACATCTGATTCTAACATCTGATATGTCCTTCCATCTTCAAGAAATAGAATCAGATTTTCCTTGACATTGTGCTTGTCATGAGCATCCAGTATCACTTGAACAGAGATAACCTTATCAAGGTGTTTATGTGTAACATCTTCAAGAGGTTAATCAGTTAAAAGAAATGGATCTCTAGTAAGCACTTCAACTCATGTTTTGATCTTAGCTTCATCAGAACCTAGTCTAGCTCTTTCTCTTGCTTCTCTGGCTTTCAATCCAACAATCATGAAATTAGATAACAATTGGCTTTTCTTTGGATCTGATGGTTTGACATTTTTCCACAGAAGTTTTTTTTGTCAGCTACTTTTATCTTGTTCAAATCAACTTGAGCACTGTCAGAGGTTGATAACTTGATGATTTTATCATAACTTGTTGTTTCTGTTGTAGCTTGAAGTTCTTCACTCTGAACAACTTGAGCCTTGTCAGAAGTTGTCTTTGATTATTCTGAAATCTTCTTTCTTTTCAGAGTTTGAACATCTTTATCTTCAACAAGATTATCATCAGTAACTTGAATCATTTTGCACACTGGCTTTATCAGAATTTGAGGAATTTTCATCTCCAGTGGCTTGGTTGGTTCATCAACTTTTCTTTTCCCTATGTCTTTGGGATCAATCTCAGAATGTGATCTTGTTTTGGGCTTTGATGCCTCAGTATGTGACTTCTCCTTGATCACAATGCCTTTCTCCTTAAGCCTTGGAGGTTTCTTTGTAACAGAATCTTTTGGCTTTAGATTTTTCTTTTCAGCTTTAAATCTAGCTTCTTCTTCCTTGAGATTTTCTAAATCCATTCCTGGATTATGCTTCAAAAATAATCTTCTAGCAATTTCCTCATCACGTGTCTGAATCTTGGGATCCTTGCAATAGATAGTAGTCTGCTTTTCCTTGAGCTTCAGAGTTTGCATGAACTTTTGAGAATCTTGACTTCCACCTTGTATCAGAACATCAGGCTTTGTCATCAGACTTTGCTCATTAGAACTTAATATCAGATTTTGGGTTTGATTACTTGCTATCAGATTTTGAGTTTGAGCAGCTTCAGAACTTGTCTTCTTTTGAATAGAAGATTTGCTTGCATCAGTAATTAATTTCCTTGAAGAAACCTTGCTGCTCTGCTCTTTACCTTGAACTTGACCTCTACCCTTGCTAGGGTTTCCCTGGTCATCAGCTTCATCATCTTTCTTCTTCAGTATTTAATCATTAGAGCATTTGGACTTAACTATCTTCTCCCCCTTTTTTTGGCATTATCTGATAGTAGGAGTGAGAGAATAAGTTCAACTGAAGATTGGATCTCATCCAATTGAGCCTGTTAAGAAGCTTGATTAGCCAAGACCTCAGAGATTTGGGTCTGTTGCTTCTCTTAAACTTTTTCAATTGCTTCTACCTTCTCAAGTGTAACTCAGGATATGTCGATTCAAAATTAACATTTGTTTGTCAAATCAGCATAAACTACTAGTAACCACAATTTTAATCAAAACATTCATCAAGAAATACAGTTCAAGTAGATGAAGTAAAGATTAACCGGCTTCAATGAGAACATTCACATGCACATAATACGAGATAAACAAAGACTAAATCTTGCAATCAACAGAATTTTCATTAAAATATCAAAAGAGTATATTTTATGAAATTTGTAGATTACATGCAAAAGATTACAAGATAATCCTAGTCTAAGATTAGTTCCTCCTGCTGCTGACAACTAGCACTGCAAGACGGATGATCCGTTATTGCTGAAGAAGAGACCGTTCTTCTTCCAAGCGATCAAGATGGAGTTGATAGTCCATCTCAAAGAACAAGAGATTTGTCCGAACCTCTTGTGGAACTAAGTTCCATATCTCATCAGGAATGGCAGTGATGTGCCATTCCTGTTCCCAATCACCACAACTGAACTCGACGTTGAAGTTTTTATAGTTCATAAACACGTTTACAAGAACCATATTTATGAAGGAGGAAAATTGTGAGAATTAAAATAGAGAGAATGATTTTGTATGAGAATAGAAGATGATTTTTCTAAGATGAAATGGCGGTTAAATAGCCAATGGAATATCAACGGACTAGAGGACTGATTAATGATTAAGTGTAGAGTTAACTTAATAAGCGTCTCCCTAGACCGATGTGTAATAACTTAGGGAATATGTGAACAGTCAATAGTTAAAGCAGTGGTTAATGGGCACGGGAAATAAGTAATAATTACTGTGCACATGCAGTTTTTCAAGACAAACACGTTTACCACTAACATAAATGATTATGACTGTTTTTATCTCACCTAATTATATTCTGATTAAATATGACCGTTTCAGTATTTACCACAAATAAGTCAAGTAAAGAATAATGCCACGTAAGCATCAGAGTGTTCATCAGGATTTAATATCAGAACTTGACTATTATCAGATTTTAACAGTCATCAGAACTTGGCTTCTGTACTCTAAAAGTGAATGTCTGTTTCTGTGATTCTTCATACAAATACTGATTTGTTTCTTCAGAATTTAATCATCAGAACTTCCATCAGAACTTGTCCTCAGAATTTATGCATATGACACTTAACTGTTTATTTGAAACAACTTGATTACCACAGTAATTTTCATCATTCATATGGAGTGAGAGTGTGTGCATTAGCAAAATATTAGATAAAGATTAAAGTCTGATATACTTCAGTACATCTTATAAATAAGGCATAACTAAGAAAAGTGCTTAAAATATATCATTAATAATGAAGTCTACTATAGGATAAATTTGTGCATGACTCTACCTCAACTGTTTGTGCTCATATTATGCATCTTTTAGAATTCTTTTTCACAGTGGCTTCTTAGTGTAAATGAGTCACAACTGCTATCAGAATTTATGCTATTATCAGAGTATTTCTCCAGTAATCAGAGAATGTGAAAAGTCACCAAGAAAAATGTATTTGCTTTTCTAATGCATATTACTTAATACCAGCAATGCACTTGGGTCTTCCCTTCCACATATTTACTCTAGATCTCAAAGGAGTACCTGACTTTCATTTTCTTTTCTTTTCTTTTCTTCAGATAAGTGAGGCTTATCAGCATTTAGTTCATCCTTAAGATTTACTGAAATCAGAATTTGAAAGATAAGAAGCAAGAATCTAGTTTGTGACTTAGTAATAAGATACACAAAGTAAATTTGACTGAGCTCAAAATTAGAATTTGCTTGTGTTAATGAATTTCCACATAAACAACTAATTCAGACATGGGATTTCTAGTATGTTAAAGACTACTAGGTCAGCATCTAGCACAGTAATCCTCATTGGATTAAATAGTCACAGAACATTCAAATCACTATCAGAGTATATAGATCCACATAAGATAATAATCAGCATTTAATGTATTAACAGTTTAAGCACAGATTACATGAAGATAAGACAATCTGTAAACAGTGATCATAAAGTCTGATGTATGAGAAAAAAACTAAGCAGATTTAGAGAAAGAACCTGAAACCATTCCAAGTTCATTTACCAGTCTTGTAAAAGTAGCTTCATATAGTGGTTTTATGAAGATATCTGCTAGTTGTTGATCTGTTGTAACAAAATGCAATTCCACTGTACCTTCCATCACATGTTCCCTTATGAAATGGTACCTAATACTGATGTTTTGTCATTGAGTGTTGAACTGGATTACCTGTCATAGCAATAGCATTTTGATTATCATAGTAAATAGGTATTTTAGAAAATTCTAACCCACAATCCAGTAACTGATTCTTCATCCAAAGAATCTATGCACAACAGCTTCCTGCAGCAATATATTCTGCTTCTGCAGTTGATGTGGAAATTGATTTATATTTCTTGCTAAACCAAGAAACCAATCTGCCTTCAAGAAAGTGGCAGCTTCCACTAGTGCTTTTCCTGTCTATTTTGCATCTTGCAAAATCTGCATCTGAGTAACCTATTAGCTTAAAATCTGATTCTCTAGGATACCACAATCCTAGATCAGCTGTACCCTTGAGGTACTTGAAAATTCTTTTCACAGCTATTAAATGAGGTTCTCTTGGATCAGCCTGAAATCTTACACAAAGACAGGTAGCATACATGATATCAGGTCTACTTGCAGTTAAATAGAGTAAAGAGCCAATCATACCTCTGTAGTTAGTATATCTACTGATGAACCAATATTTTATCTAACTTGGTTGCAGTGGCCATGGGAGTGGATGCAGTTGAGCAGTCTTGCATTGCACATTTCACTAGTAAATTTCTGGTGTACTTGGATTGACAGATAAAAGAACCTTCTTCATTTTGCTTGACTTGAAGTCCCAGGAAATAACTAAGTTCTCCCATCATACTCATTTGATATCTTGACTGCATTAGCTTTGCAAGCCTTTCACAGAGTTTGGCATTTGTAGAACCAAATATGATATCATCAACATATATCTTGACCAAAAGTAAGTCCTTTCCATGGTTGAGGTAGAATAGTGTTTTATCAATTGTTCCTCTGTGAAATCCACTTTCCAGAAGGAATTGAGCTAAAGTCTCATACCATGCTCTTGGAGCTTGCTGAAGGCCATAAAGTGCTTTATCAAGCCTGTAGACATGATTTGGAAATTTTGAATCTACAAAGCCTAGAGGTTGTTCAACATATACCTCTTCTTCCAATTCTCCATTGAGAAAAACACTTTTCACATCCATTTGAAAGACTTTAAACTTTTTATGAGCAGCATAAGCCAAAAAGATTCTTATGACTTCCAATCGAGCAACTGGTGCAAATGTTTCATCATAATCAATACCTTCATGTTGAGAGTAGCCTTTAGCAACCAGCCTTGCTTTGTTCCTTGTAATTATGCCATCACTGTCAGTTTTATTTCTGAACACCCACTTTGTGCCAACAACTGATCTGTTCTATGGTCTTGGTACTAGGGTCCAGACTTTATTTCTTTCAAATTTAATTAACTCTTCCTGCATTGCTTGCACCCAATCAGCATCTTGAAGAGTTTCTTCCACTTTCTTTGGTTCAGTCTGAGATAGAAAAGAATGATAGATACATTCATTTGATGTTGCAGTTCTAGTTCTGACACCTGCTTCAGGATCTCCAATTATTAAGTCAGGTGTATGTGATTTAGTCCACTTCCTTGCAGATGGAAGTTGATTTCTAGAACTGGATCCTCCCCCATGATCCATGCTATCTCCATCAGCATTTTCTGATGCCCCCTTGTAGTTATACTCTATGAAACTTTAGAATTTGAGTTGGTTCCTTCAGGATTTGAAGAATCAGAGTTTCCAGAATTATTAGAATTTGGCTCATCAGAACTTGACAAATGAACTTGAAGAGCCAGTGACAGGTTATGATGCTTCTTGAGAGTCTTTAGTTGTGGTAGGATCTTCAGCTTGCTCCAACTGAACAGGTGCATTTTCCTTTGGTGTTGTTACCACAGTTTCAACGACATCAGAACTTAACCTGTCAGAACTTACATGATCAGAGTTCAAGTCATCAGAATTTACAGTATCGGAGTTTAAATCTTTATTTTCAAATCTCAGCTGATCATGATAATTGAAATCTTCAAGTCCAGTAATCTTCTTATCATCAAAAGATACATTGATAGATTCCATGATAACCCTTGTTCTTAAATTGTAGACTCTAAAGGATTTTGTGGAAAGTGGATATCCAACAAAAATTCCTTCATCAGCTTTTAGATCAAATTTGGACAGCTGTTCAGGATGAGTCTTAAGAATAAAACACTTACAACCAAATACATGAAAATATTTAAGATTTGGCTTCTTCTTCTTCACCATCTCATATGATGTTTTTCCATGCTTGTTTATGAGTGTAGCATTCTGTGTAAAATAAGCAGTCTGCACAGCTTCAGCCCAAAAGGAGGTTGGTAGCTTTCCTTCATCAAGCATAGTTCGTACAACTTCAATGAGAGTCATGTTCTTTCTTTCTTCAACTCGATTTTGCTGTGGAGTTCCAGGTGCAGAAAATTCCTGTTTGATTCCAAAATTTTTGTAGAACTCTTCCATGATTGAATTCTTGAACTCAGTGCCATTATCACTCCTTATAATTTTAACAGAATCTTTGATCAACTTATCCAGCTGTCTGACATGATCAGTTAGAGTAGATGCAGTTTCATTCTTTTTGTGCAAGAAATACACCCAAGTGTACCTTGTGAACTCATCCACTATAACCATAGCATATTTCTTCTTTGCAATAGACATGACATTGACTGGACCAAATAGATCAACATGCAGTAGGTGATAAGGCTCAAGAATTGAAGATTCAGTTTTGCTCTTGAAAGAAGATTTTCTTTGTTTTGCCTTTTGACATGAATCACAAAGGCCATCAGGAGCAAATACTGATTTTGGCAGTCCTCTCACAATATCTTTCTTTACTAGCTCATTTATGTTGTTCAAGTTCAAATGAGAGAGTCTTTTGTACCAATTCCAGCTTTCTTCAATTGATGTTCTACTTAACAGACAGATTGCAGAACCATCAGAACTTGTTAAAAGTCTGGCTTCATAAATTGTACCATGCCTGTAACCTTTCAGAACCACTTTGCCTGTAGAATTTCTTACAATGTCACAATGTTCATCAAAGAAATCCACATGATAACCTCTATCACAGATTAGACTCACACTGAGCAGATTGTGTTTAAGTCCTGAGACTAGAGCTACTGTTTCAATGATGACATTTCCAAGATTGATATTGCCATATCCCAGAGTTTTTCCCATGTTGTCATCTCCATAAGAAACTCCTGCGCCAGCTTTCTCCCCAAAGTTTGATAGCAGGGTTTTATTTCCAGTCCTATATCCTGAACATCCACTGTCCAGCACTAGGATGTTTTCCTGTTGCCGTGCAATCACAAAGTCCACTAATGATTAGTTTTAAGGACCCAAACTTGCTTGGATCCTTTGGCCTTTTTAAGTTTGTTAGCATTTGCAGCAGATTTAATTTCAGAGTTTATGCTAACATGCTGTTTATCAGAACTTATATCAGACTTTGCATCAGACCTTACACTAGAAGGAATTAAAGTAACTTTCTTTAAAGAAGGTTTTATTTGATAATCATAGTACAGACTATGATATTCCTTACAAGTATAAATGGAATGCCATAAACTACCACAATAAAAATAAGGATTTTGTGGTTTAAACCTAAAAGAATGACTCTTAACTCTTGATCTAGGTGGTAAAGAGTTTATATCTTTATTTTTCCTGCAAAAAGAAGCAAGATGGTTAGAGTTTCCACAGTTATAACATTTCTTTCTAGGCGCATTAGGAACAGGCATATAACTATTAGTTTTGTTCACACCTTCTCTTCCATTCCTATTTTTCCTAGCTTTCTTTACCTTGTTGACATTCCTAATCTCTTTCAGCTTATGCTTAAGCTGCTTCTTTATCATTAAGCCTATGTTGACTTCAGTTGATTTATCCTGTTTCAATTTGTCAGAAGTTGACTTTTCCTTAACTTCTGTCACAGACTCTTTCATCTTTTCAGAATCAGACTTTACAGTTTTTGCTACAAACTTAACAGGATTTACCATTGGCTTAGCAATCTGTTTAACAACAATTGGCTCAATTTGTTCAGTTCCTTTTTCACTTTTATCATCTCCATAACCTAAGCCCTCTTTCCAGTTTCCACTACTTAATATATTCTGAGTTGTTCTGCCAGAGTTTGTCCAAATTCTGATAATATCTCTTTCCTTTTCTAAGTCAGCTTTTAGAGATTCATTCAATTTTAACACTTCACCTCTAACGTATAAAGCATCATCTTTTTCTTTCTTAGTTTGATGAAGAAAAACTAACTCCTTTTCTAAATAATCATTTCTCTTTTTATAAGCAAGATTTTCAGATATTAATCTTTCGCATGTTAAAGTCTGATCTCTATAACTAATGAACATGGTTTTAAGATATAATCTCAACTCAGTAATATCATCAGTATGGAAGGCATACGTTGTTTGAGCTACCTTCAATTCAGCAGTTTCAGGACTACTATCAGCATTTGCCATTAGGAGTAGGTCACCTCATGTTCAGAATCTGAAGTGTCTGTCCAACTTTTCTTCTTTGCGACAAGTGCCTTGCCTTTGTCATTTTTTCCATTTTTGCAGTCAGGAGATATGTGGCCTCTTTCATCACAGTCGTAGCATTTGACATTTGAGTTGTCTCCTCTGTCAGACTTTCCTCCCTTGCCTTCAGACTTTCTGAAACCTTTCTTATCAGAACTTCCACTTTTCCTAGAAAACTTCTTGCCTTTTCTGAATTTTTGTGTACGCTATCTTTGTGATACCCTTTACCATAAGGGCACACAATTTCATCATCTCTTCATTAACATCTATTTTAGGTAAACTTTGAGTTTCTGAATCATCATCATCAGAATAAGATGACTCTGAATCAGACTTTATGATGAAAGCCTTTCCTTTGCCCCTTTTTGAGGCAGCCATTTTAGGAGATTCCTCCTCAGCCTTAAGAGCAACTGTCCTTGACTTTCTTCCATGCCTATTGCTTCTTTGATCCATCTCAAGTTCATGAGTCTTGAGCATACCATAAATTTTATCAAGAGTAGTTTCAGTAAGATCATAGTTAGTAGACTTCAAATCCCAACTTTTAGGAAGAGCTAAAAGGAATTTTAGATTTAAATCTTCAAGATAATATTCCTTGTCCACCAGTGACAGATCATTCAAGAGTTTGACAAACCTCTCATATAAGACAGTTTAAGACTCATCAGTTTTTGAGTCAAAGTGCTCATACTCTTGAGTGAGTATAGTCCTTATGTTCTTCTTGATTGCATCAGTTTCATGGCATCTTGTCTCCAGAGCATCCCATATCTCCTTTACAGTTTTACAATTAATTACCCTATTTGACATGACATTATCAATGGCACTATGCAGCAAATGCCTTACCCTTCCATCCTTGGAAATAGATGAGATGTCTCCAGCTGTGTCTCACCTTTCACCTTTGGTATGGTCTTTGCTGGTTGATCAGCAACTACAACTGAGAGCTTGGTAGGCTTATGTGGTCCTTCATTAATTCTGTCAAGGTATTCTAGATCTGTAGCTTCCAAAAACATAGTCATCTTCACTTTCCATATGGGATACTCAGAAGGTCTCAGTATGGGAACCCTAATTGTCTCATATCGACTATGGGTTTGAGTCTTTTGAGTTTCTTCAGTTTTGGTGGGCTTGGTTGGAGTTTGTGCTTCTTCAGACATGATTGTTTGGATCTTTACTATATGTGTGTTAACAGATAAGCTCTGATACCACTTGTTAGGTCACACAACACTGCAGAAGGGGATTGAATACAGTGTTAATACAATCAAATCGATTTAACACAAGTATGTAACAAAGATCAAGTATATTGAATAAACTCTGTTACAATAAGAACTGTTGTTCTCTCTCAGTGATGAATAAATATCACTACGAGCTACTAGGTTACAATGTATAATCTTCTCGATAATGATAACACATATAGTGTAAACCCTAATTCTGTGTTTATATAGTACACAGTTACAAGATAACTTCTAATTGATATGGAATATAATTATGTCTCCTAAAATATATCAATTAGATATCTTCTACAAGTCTTCCAGTCTTCTAACTCTTTTCATGCATATCTTCTTTTATTTAGTCTTGATCTTCTACTATAAATCAGCTTCCTTCCTTATATGAAATTATTCCCGCACTTAAGTTCTGATATGATCTTAAGTTCTGATATTAAGTTCTGACATCTAGTAAGTCCTGATTTCAGTAAGTCCTGATTTGTCCTCTTGTTAAGTTCTGAAAACTAAACATGAATCATATTAGACATGACATCTCAAATATATCTAACAGTTGGATAAAGCACTCTATGGACTAAAAAAGCTCTAAGAGTCTGGTATGAAACACTTGCTCAATTCTTATTGGAAAGTGGTTTTTAAAAAGGTATAATTGATAAAACTATATTTTATAAGTACGATGGGAAGGACTTGTTGTTAGTTCAGATATATGTTGATGATATCATATTTGGATCTACTAATGATAAACTCTGTGAGAGGTTTTCCAAGTTAATGCAGTCTAGATATCAAATGAGTAGATGGGAGAATTAAGTTATTTTTTGGGATTACAAGTCAAACAGACTGAAGAATGGATCTTCATAAATCAAGAAAAATATACCAGAAATTTACTTCAAAGATTTGGAATGCAACAACTCCCATGGCTACTGCAACCAATTTAGATTTATATAATGGTTCAGAAGTAGATATGACTAACGATAGAGGTATGATTGGCTCACTCCTATACTTGACAACTAGTAGACCTGATATTATATATGCTACCTGTCTGTGTGCAAGGTTCCAAGCTGATCCAAAGGAACCACATCTGTTAGCTATGAAAAGAATTTTTAAATATCTCAAAGGCACCATGAATCTTGGATTATGGTATCGTAGAGATTCAGATTTTAAGCTAATTGGATATTCAGATGCTGATTTTGTAGGATGCAAAATAGATAGGAAAAGCAGTTTAGGAAGCTGCCAATTTCTTGGTAGTATATTGGTTTCTTGGTTTAGCAAGTAACAAAAGTCAATTTCCACTTCAACTGCAGAAGCTGGGTATATTGCTGCAGGAAGCTATTATGCTCAAATTTTACGGGTGAAGAACCAGTTGCTAGATTATAGGTTAGAATATTCTAAAATTCCTATATATTGTGATAATCAAAGTGCTACTAAAATGATAGTAAATCCAGTACAACATTCTATGACAAAACACATCCGCATAAGGTATCATTTCATAATATAACATGTAATGGAAGGTACAGTAGAATTGCACTTTGTGCCTACAAATCAACAACTAAAAGATATCTTCACCAAACCACTTGGTGAAGACACATTTACAAGATTAGTGAATGAATTGGGAATGATCTCAGGATAGTTCTCAAAAAATGATGATTAAGTTGTGTTGTGTAACAGGAAAATGAGTGTAGAGTTTGGTATCTTTATTTATATATCAGTATTTCTTAAAGTCTGATAATTGTGTTAAACACTGATGTCATGTATTCATGTTATTTATTATTTATTAATTCAAATAGAGTGTTAAATCCTGATGTTTAAACTCTGAACGCCATTAGTTTTCAAAGAAAATGAATGTAAAACAACTGTATCTACGAACCATCGAGGAATACGAGAATCAAAATACAATTACGAATCTAAAATCCTACAAATTAAAACCCAAGTAAAAGGATTCAAAGCATAAAAGACTTATAAGAAAGGATTTACCTCATGAATCGCTTACGAAGATTTATTACGAAAACGAATAGTTGCATAATAAACTCTGATTATACAGTTAAGTACTGATATTGGTCAAACTTATGTGTTGACTAATAAACTTTGACAGTAGTTAATTAAATACTGATAATGGTCAAACTCCGATTGACCATTATACTCTGATGATTTTTCAATTAATTTAAAACTTATTTAAAATAATAGTTTAAATAATTACCTTTGATGTATTGTAGTGGGTGATTTTATGCTAATGATTTACAATGAATAGTTGGTGGCATGTTGTAATAACTCAAATTTTTTAGACTTTGTACAACGTATGATGAATAGTAACCCTGACGATCGGGGAAAACTTTTTAGCCCACAGTAAGTTATGCATGGGAAATTTAGTTTTTGAGTCGATATCGTGATTATACTTACCAAATGAGTGTGTGTAAATGTCATTAGCTTTCAAAGAAAATGAATGTAAAAATGACTGTATCTCAAACCATCGAGAAATATGAGAATCAAAATACAATTACGAATCAAAAATCCTATAAATTAAAACCGAAGTAAAAGGATTCAAAGCATAAAGGACTTATAAGAAAGGATTTACCTCGCGAATCGCTTACGATGATTAATTACGAAAATGAATAAGCGAACAAGCGAATATATAAGCAAATAAATAAAACGTATCAAGCTATGTAAACCATGCAAACTAACTAGTAAGGAAGTAACCGAGGATTAGAAACCAAATAGTAACCAATTCAAGGGCATAATAACCTAGTTAGGGCTAATAGTAATAGTAAGTGAAGTGCCTAAGCTAGCAACCTAGCATTAAAAACTAGCATGCTAGCAAAATTGGATGAGATTTGAAAATCCAACAAATATATACACAAAGATTATATCACTTATACAAGAAGCAACCAAGCAACACAAAAATTTTCTCTCTTCTCTCATCCAAACTCCATTCGGCCTTGAAGAAAAAAAGAAGAAACCAAATTTTAAACTCCAATTTCTAGCCATGGATAAATTCTACAATTAATTCCTAAGCTTCCTACATATCAAACTAAGGTAAGATAAATTTTTGAAAGCATTCCATTAAGATTAGGTGGGTAAATAAATCCATGAAAGTGATGATGAATAATGTCAAATAGTAACACTTCTTGATTTCTTGATTTTTATGGCAAGATTTAGGAACCTTAAGCACACCCAAGCTTCCCAAAGGTTCATCCATCAAGAAGAAAACTTTCCAAGCTTTTAATAAAGGTATAAATCTTTACCCAAACTTTGTTTAAGGTTTAAGTTTCAAGAAAATTATGGATCTTAGTTGTAAACCTAGTTTTATGGTTAATATGTTATTTTCTTGATGATTAGTTAGTTAGTTATTAAGGTTGAAGTTTTGGAATATAGAACTTGATTTTCTTCAGAGGATTAAGTTTTAAGATGATGGTATGGTGATTGTTCGTTGTTGATTTATGATTTAGAGCGAAAATGATACTCGAGTCGCGAGCGTAACGAGCGAATCATAACCTTAAGTTTTCTGCATAATTACAGAATGTATAAACTATGATTTCTTGAAAAATAATAATTACAAATGATAGATTTTTTTGTAAGGATTATTTAGGTGCTTGAATTGTTTGATTTTGATTTGCGGTTCAAAAGTTAAGCCCGTTTTAGTGAAAACGATTTACTCGATAAAAACCGCTACAAATTATAAACTTTGGAAATAGAAATGATTGACTTAAAGTAATCTAAAATCATGAAACTATTACAGATAGTGAAAAATGGAATTTATTAACTTCCATAAAAATTTTAACTGAAAAAATGGATTTTTCAATTTTATTAAAATGTCTGAGCCTAGACCACGCGTGTAGAAATCTTTAAGAATCGCAAGTGGAGCCGAGATGATGAAATGTAAAGTATATTAATGGATGTAAAGGATTATGAAAAGAAATCGATTATGATAAGTAATCGTACTTATTAAAATAATGAGATTAAAGTGAGTCGCGTGCATAAATAGTAAGTATCGCGTATTTAGAAAGTGACGATAAATACGAACGAAATCTAACGGAACGATAATTTTTCATGATTATAGATTTTCGGACGGACCCTGGAGCACCATCCATCTCGAAACACCCATGAAAGTTCATGAAACCTGTTCTATATGCTTTTGTGTTGTTAATATTGTTTTGTTATTTTCGTACGAATGTCATGTTTCCCATGATAGTAAATACGAGTTTTTACGTATCAATAACGATTGAGATTATGATGCATATATCATAGAATATTTTAACGTTATAGTAGAGTGTGATGTATAATTGTTGTAAGGCCCTCCAAACCTGTGGTATAAGCCTGGGGGTTACTAGCTAATCATCAAACCTGTACAATCTGATTAACAAATAATAAAGAAATAAATCTAAACCCCTTTAATACTAACCAGGATCTTTTTAGGTTGAAGTATGAAAACAAGAACCACTAACTACTTTATTACAAGCCAAATTCAAAACCTTACAAACTCTCTTTATTACAAACCATTGTCTAACCAGTTTTAAACTAAGTTCATCTTTTATTCAAACACACACACTAACTATCTACACTCCACATGGTCGGGCAACTCAAAGCTTTCTTCCTGGATTGGGATCAATATCTTGGGTATGAGAGGATACCAAGGCTTGACCCGCTTCTTTACCACTCGAGTCCTGATGGGTTTCATATTCCTTCTTAACTGAAAACAATAAGGTGAATAACAAAAAGGGTGAGCCAAAAATTGCTCAACAAGTCTGCAAAATATAAACAGTGCTTAAGCAGTTTAAGTGAAATGGTAAACTGGGTATATCTCCAAAGATATAGCCCCGCGAGAATAGAAAGAATGTCGTTACTGGCGAGTACAAATGAACTAAACTGGACATAAATTGGCATATATACCCTGCTGATCAGCCAGGATACAGTGTAGATCTATATCCCACTATATAGATCCCGTCGGGCACCCAGGCACTACGGCCCATCTCAAGAATCCGGTTATATCCCGGTCCTTAGGATTAGGTAAACTTAATCCCCAAAAGTATCACTATCCAGTCCATAGAGTAGCAACCGGAACAATCGGTATGCTTTGATATATTCTAATCACCAGAATATATCAATATTTATGAGTAACAATTGGAATATGAACAATGAATTCAAATGGAAAGAAGAAATCAAGAATCGAAATGAAATATGAACATGAATCAAAAGAGTGCAAGCGTGATAAGAATATGAAGAAATATCACTATTCTGAAATTAGAATAAGGAAAAAACTTGCCTTCTGCGTGACTCACTGCAAATATGTCACCTTCGTCTATCACCGACTCAACCTGCCTTGCTGGCTTAGCTTTTGTTAGAGAAATAGACTGGTTTAGTCATTTCGTACTTCAATTGCGTCTTGAACCGACTTCACATCATTCCTATTGTCTACCCATGCGCTTATGACTGACTCGTATATTACATATTAGCAAGTAAGACTCGATTAACCACATAATACACATAAGCACATAAGTATTTTTAATAGTTAAAATAATTTTTAGAATCAAATTCGACTCACTGATTGCTCAACTGATCATTATCTAACTCGTTTCCTATTTTTCGGAATTTTTCAAACAAATAACAAAGTCAACTAATATCTAGAAGAAATTAGGTCTTAGTAATTTTTCTATAATTTTTGGAATTAAAATGAATTTATTATGATTTACTAAAAATTATTTGATTAATTATCAAAATAATTAATCATTTTTAAATAATTAATAAATGATAATAAATAATTGAGAAAATAATTAAATCTGATTTTTAGAAAATATTTCTAAATTATTTATAATATAAATCAATTAATTAAATAATTAATTAACTAATTTATAAAATAAATAAAACTGATTTTTATTATTAATAAAAATTAAAATTAAAATTAAATCCAGAAAAACTTGTCAGAAAATGAATTCTGACAATAACGGATCAAAGGCGGGTTGAAATTGGGTCGGGATGAACACACCAGAAAATTCCCAGATTCCGGTAGGTTCCTCGGACGCCGGCAAACTCGATTCAGGCCAAAATCAGTACTGTTTGTACTGATTTTTACAGGGTTTCAACTCAAAACAACTTCCCCAATCTGATTCAGGCCAGAACAAACCACAAACATCACAGAATTACCATCTCCGGCCACAATCGTCATGAACTCCGGCCAAAATACAAAATCACAGAATCGTACATAAAATCAAACGTTCTATAGTGCAAACTGAAGCCAAGAACACAAACAATCGAAGCCCTACCATCTTAATAACCAAATATTCACAAAAATTACAGAGTTGTGATTTGAAAATTAAACATAAACCCTAATAATCGTGAATCAATATCCAGACATCGTTCATTCAATTAAATACCATGAATCGAGTGTAAATCATCTAACAAAGCTAAATCAATCATCAAAACATCATAATAACCCTAGAATCAAAAAGTCCCAATTCGAGTATAAACCCTAGAAATCGAAAATCAAAAACTACGAATCAAAACATGAAATTGATGCTAGAAACAGAAAGAACAGATCGAAACATTCGATTTGGGTACTTGCATCACATGATTTGATGAAGAAATCAGCTAAAAATCCTTGATTGATTCTTCGACCCGACTTGGTTCTACCCGATCCGGTTTGCAGAGAATTTTGATTAATTTCTGATTTTTAATTAATAATTATAGTTAATTAAACAAAAATTAGGCTATTTATAGTAGTAAAATTAATACTCCTAAATAAAATTAAGGCCCTAAATCTACACTTTTTAAAATTAATAAGCCCCTAATTTTATAATTTTTGAGTATTAAAATTTAATTTATAAATATTATATATATGCAGTATATATGCCAAAATTTCCCAAAAATTGTGAATAATGCAAAAATACAAAGAAATGGTATAAATAAAAGTCCTATAATTTTATAAAAATAAAAATGTGATTTTTGTGGGGGTTTTAACACCCAATGGGGTCCAGAAAAGTCATTTTTTGTAACGCCCTCCAAACCCGGGTCACAAGTTTGGGGATCACAACACACACATACCATATTTAAACCTGTATATAAAGTATTATATGCATTGACCCTTCTTTACACAACCACGGATCGCAACAGGTTAAAGTATGAAAATAAGCCACAACCTTAACTTTTATTACATCGTACCAAATCCCAACTAGTTCAACTTACAATTTCTAATGATACCGTTGTTACAATCTTGCATAACTCATCTACATTATAAAAGCTCCTGCTAGCTCGATCCAACTTAACAGGAAACCCTAGCTCGCACACTGGACAGGGAATCCTCATTACCAACACATTCCTTTTCAACTGTTGAAAACATAAAAAGTATTGCAAGAGTGAGATAACTAGCTCAGCAAGTCATAATAGCAATAACGGGGGTTAAACAATAACCAATTGAAATGATTCAGAAGAATCAAGTTTCTGAATAAGAAATGATTATTGGATATTCACTTTTCATTTTAAAAACCAAGGTTAGGCTGCTGATCAGTCACGCACTAACCCCGAGCAAGGCTCCCAGCTTTGCTCTATGTACTGGATCCAAGGCATGCATTGGCCTACTATGACCACGAATCTGGTCCGACCACGAATCTGGTCCATATTTATAAAACCATCCAATACTAAAACAATTCAAAATGATAACCAATGTAAATCAATAAGATGAATTATAAACAACCTTTATCTTGAAGCAAAGGGTGATTCACAATACCATAAAGGTATAACAAGGAATTCAAAAAGATTGGCTTTCAATCAAGGAAAGAATCAGAAAGTAGAAGACCAAGTGTTCAAGGGTTCCGAGGATTGGTCTTCTGTTAAACAAGGAATAATAGGCAGAAAATGAGCTGATTTAGTTAGTTCGTCCACTAAAAATCCATAGCAATATGTTCCCACTTCTACTCTGGAATCCTTAACGGTGGCAATAATCCACTTGGTCGTTGATGCTCCATTTTAACTCTTTGACATGTATAACATTTGCTAACCCCTTCTGCAATCTCTCCCTTCATATTTGGCTACCAATAGTTTTCCCTTAAATTTTTGTACATCTTGGTACTTCCTAGATGGATTTAATACTTAGAATTATGAGCTTCCTGTAAAATTTCATTCTTCAACTCTGTCACGGGTGGAATCCAAATTCTGGAAGAAAATCTAAGAGTACCTTGATCATCCTTCGAAGTGCATAACTCTTCCCCTACTAAGCTGTTAACATCCTGATCCTTTATCTTCTCTAACAACCCTGGCTGAAAGTTCATACTATTAATCTTTGTTTCATTTGGCTTACAAATTCCGACTTCCAATTTCAACTTCTAAAATACCTTTAGCAACTCTCCTAGTATAGTTAACTCATTCAATTTCTCCATCTCTGATTAACGCGTTTATCGCTAGATTTGCTTTTCCTGGGTGATAGTTTATCGTGCAATCATAGTCCTTGATCAACTCCAACCATCTTCATTGTCTCATATTAAGTTCATTTTATATATTTCAAACTTTTATGGTCCGTATAAATCTAACTGCTTTCTTCGTATAAATAATGTCTCCAATTCCTCAAGATAAATAATATTGCTATCAATTCCAAGTCATAAGTAGGATACTTCTGCTGATGAGGTTCCAGTTGTCGAGACGCAGATGTAATGACAGTATCGTGCTGCATCAGAACACAACCTAGTCCCTTATGAAACGCATCACTATAAATTACAAACTCTCCTTGATTGTTTGAAAGTGATAAAACAGGTGTCATTATCAATCTCTTCTTCAACTACTGAAAACTTTCTTCACACTTTTCATTTTATATAAACTTTTCACTTTTTTTGGTGTTTTTGGTCTCTCCTTATTCATAATAGCTCCAATCTTCACTAGATCCACTTTGATTCCTTCATCACTGACTATATGTCTTAAGAATTGAACTTCCTGTAACCAAGACTCACTCCTTGAAAACTTAGCATACCATTTCTCCCTTCTCAAAATTCCCAATGCAATTCTTAAATGCTTCGCAGGGTCCTTCGTTGACTTCGAGTAAATAATGATATCATCTATATACACAATTATAAACTTATCCAAATAATCCTTAAAGATTCTATTTATCAAGTCCATAAATGTTGTTGGTGCATTGGCCAATCCAAAAGACATTACTAGAATTTCATAATGACCGTACCTAGTTCTGAAATCTTTCTTCGGTACACCCTTAGGTTTAATCTTTCTTCGGTACGCCCTTAGGATCTCAAATCAGTATTAGAAAAGTACTTTGCTCCTTTCAGTTAATCAGACAAATCGTCGATTCAAGGTAATGGATACTTGTTCTTGGTAGTAAACTTATTGAGTTCCTGATAGTCGATACATAATATGATGCTTCCATCTTTCTTCTTAATAACTAACACTGATGCACTTTATGGAGATACATTAGGTCCGATTACTCTTTTTTCCAATAATTCTTGTAATTGCTTTGCCAATTCCTTTATTTCAACTGGCGCCATTCTGTACGAGTCTTTAAATACAGATTCCGTTCCAGGTGCTAAGTCGATTGCTAACTCAATTTCTCTATCTGGGGAAAGTCCTAGTAATTCATATGATAACACGTGTGAAAACTCATTGACCACTAGAATATCTTCAAGTTTTGCTGGCTTCTAACTTCTATTTATCACAGAATCAATATAGTGCTCACATCTTTGCCACAATAACCTTTTAATTTGAATCATCATTAAAAACTTTTTTACTTGCTCTCAACCTCTAAATGTCATCAAATTCTCATCCGGTGTCTTTAGACTTACCTTCTTATTACGATAGTCTATCTAAGTATCGCTATTGAATATCCAGTCCATTCCTAGAATAACATGAAATTCCCCTCTCTTAAACGGTATCAAATCAGCACAAACTTATTGCCGAAAATCTCAGTCTCACAATTGATACACAGTTGGTTAACATAAACACGTCCTTGATTTACTAGTTCTACAGTCATGATTTTATTTAAAAATTCATCTTAGCAATAAAATTTTGAGAAATAATGATCGAGTTGCTCCCAAATCCACTAATACTTTATCACATAAAGAATTCACAGTAAGCATACCCGCCGTCACATCCATATTCTAAATAACATCTTTCACAGACATATCATAAACTCTTGCCCTTGGAGACCCATTCATTATCGGAGTACATCCCTTGATTCTTAGCACATCACTGACTGGGGCTGGTGATTTACAATCTTTGCCATATGCCCTGGTTTCCCATACTTGAAACATATAAATCCAATAGCGGGAACTTTGCCCGCTTGATTCTTGGTAGATTGATTTTTGTTTGGAAAACTTTTGTAAAGAACAACAGTGCAACAAAACAACTAGAAGGATCCATAATTCAATAAATTTATACTTGAAAAAGAAAGAATGAATAATGATTTGAATGTGAATGAGAAAACCACATTGGTACTTAAGATGGTCAGTCTTTCATACCATATGGCATATAGCACATGATTAGGTGGCGTCCCACCCGACTCTTCATCATTCCAACAAAGCGTCTCACCATAACACTGCATGTCCCAATTAGAAAGCAAAACTTGAGGGGAAAAATAATTTTGAAAAGAATGTAATAATCTTCTTTTTCTTATCATCACACTGAATTTTTTAATGATAGAAGTTCATACGTATTCAGGAATCAAGAAGAATATACACTATAGTATTATAGAAAAAAATGATATCATTGGTCATCATCCACATTTCACTTATGTATACCTTCAGAGCTCGTTTGATCAATAGATCCCAATCAGTCATATGATAACTCCAGAGAATCTTCATAAATTGATCACTATGATAAATTTATATTTATTCAGTCTTGTACCTTTAGTGTCATGTCTCGACACTCAATATTTGAATAATTCGACCATAATTATGCTCTTACGGGATAACTTCATATTTCGTCTATGTGACATAGAATAACCACTGATCATTCAACATATCAAATCTTTTGCTAATAGGGTTCTTCCTTTAAAAATTTTTGGAAATTTGCTCAACCTTCTTCGATCATGCTCAAGTTTTTTTAAATCAACGAATTTTTTAAACACTAATAGTCTCAAGAATCGGATAAATAGTTTCTCCACACGTTAATTCTATTGTTAACCTTATCAAAGAAGATTTGCACTCTTCTATTGGGAACAATCGAAACTTCTCCGTAATAGCGGGTCCACTTGGCCCTCTAAGTTAACAAGACTAAGTCTGGAAACAAGATTCTTCTAGGTAATCTGGGTCTTATAACAAACAAGAAACTTAATTACTAATTTGAAAACCAAATTTTAAAATTTGTTTTATTCAAATGAATATTGGAAATTTTGTTAAGAAAATCTATTTCAAAAACTTGTTTAAAATTTTGAAAATTGCATATCCGATCATCAATACTATATGAGCTGGTTGTTGTCCTCCTTAACCATTACAAGGTATCAAATTAAAGAAACAATCACGTAAGGGTCCATTCACTTTAATCTATCTTTTATCCCTTATTGGATCCATTTTTCCTGCATTAGTCGATGAAAACTTCAGTTACCGCTGCATATTATCTTATTCGTAACTTCACTTCAAGGATTCCATACTGGTAATACTCCCATCATCATTTTTTCTGTCGTTAAGTACAACAGGTCTATCCAATAGTCAACAAGTCTATTTTATAAAATAAAGTCTGCTGATATCACATCACATCGCTACTATACATATAACATTCGTTATAACACCATCATTTAATTCCAAGAAAACTCAGGATTTCCAATCTTCTCAAACTCCCTTTAAAACTTATCTAGCCCACTCCACAAGATAATCATGGGTGGCATATTCACTAGTGGCTCCATTTAACCTGGTAGCTGCTATCCTCCAGAACACATGAATCTTCTCAATATTCACAATATGTTGTACCTCTTGAATCTGTCCTCGCAGGTGATGTTACTTTATAAGAAAAGTCTCAAACTGATGGTATGGAACATGGTGTGGGGTAAACATGAAAAGTTGCACTCACAGTTGAATGTCCGGTAGAACTAGGATCAGCATGAGGGGGTCCTCAAATAAGTGGTCTCACATCAGGGGATGAAAAATAACTTAAAGAGGTGCAGTTGTCACAACAGGAAGTAATACAACTAATACTGGTGGAAGAACAAGGTGTAAATCAAATCAGGGTGGAGATGGAGATCCTTGAACAGAAGGCTCTGAATGATCATATAGGATCTACCATTGCCGTTATCTGGAAATTACATTGCAAGATAAGAATCTCGAATCGCAACACGAATCATACCATAAACTTACTATACAGTCGCACTCAACCTCACGATGTCCTACTTTTCTATTTCTTATTCCTAATCCTAACCCTCTACCCAATCCTGACAAGCTAGGCTTGTTTCAGTGACTTATAACCTATAGCTCTGATACCAAACCTGTGACGCCCTCCAAACCCAGGTAAAAAATTTGGGGTTCACAACATACAATACATAAACCCATATATAAAATATTTAAGCAATGACCCTTCTTTATACAACCATAGATCACAACAGGCTAAAGTATGAAAATAAGCCACATCCTTGACTTTTTTTCATACTTTAACCTGTTACGATCCCTGATTGTGTAAACAAGGGTCATTGCTTATAACATTTTATGTACATGTTTATATATATTGTGTGTGTGTGTTATGAACCCCAGAATTTTGATCCGGGTTTGGAGGGCGTCACACAGGGAATTGATTTTATCGATAGAATTCGTTTAGAAACATGAATTAATCGGGCTCCGACGAATTTTTCTGCCGTCAGTGATGAGCCCGGGCGAGCTGATAGTGGACCTTGATGATTTATTCTAAGTCCTATAATAATAAAAATAATATTTAATTCATTAAATTATTTTTAAAATGACAATTAGTTTTTTTTATATATATCAAAGTCGGGTAGGTAATTTGGATTGTAAAATTGCATTGGTTGTGGTTGATTGCGTCGATTTGAATCGACTAGTGGTCCGATAAATAGAGGAACCGCTGCCCGATTTCTGAGAAATTAATTTTAGAAATACGGGAACGTATCCTGTATTATCGGGAATACCAATTGAACGTGTATACCTATATAATTATAAATATTTTACGAAACCTACTTTCGTATCGTGGTGAAACATTTTCAAAATATTCGACAATCCTATTTTCCGAAACGACAATTATATGTATTATAGTTTGTTTCTTCATCTTCATCCAATCCATCAACAGCCCAGTCATTTTCTTGTGTAATGAAGGCCCTTTCCTTTTGCTTGAGCAACTCAAAGTATTTTTTCTTGTAATTAACAGGCTGAAACTTTTTTTACCAGAATCAGACTTCCTGCACTCACTTGCAAAAAGACCTTCCAAGCCACACTTGAAACACTTGAATTTAGACTTATCAACCATGTTTTTGTTTGACTTAGCTGCTCCAAAATTCTTCTTGAATTTGAGCTTGGCAAATCTCCTCGATAGAAAAGCAAGATGCTCATCTATGTCATCCATGTCATCTTGGCTCAACTGTTCTTCATTTTCAGCTACCAGCCCTTTACCCTTGCTTTCACAGACCCTTGAGTTTGATGTAGATTAAACAGCTCCAACCTTCATCTCCTTTTCCTTTTCTTACTCAGCAACCAGTGCAATGGATTTTCCTTTCTTCCTTCCTTTCTCCATCTTTTCATCTTGCTCTATTTCAAGCTCATAGGTTTTTAAAATTCCATACAGTCTTTCCAAGGTGAATTCCTTGTAATCTTGAAAGTTTCTTAAAGAGACTGTCATGGGCTACCATTCCTTTGGTAGAGATCTAAGGAATTTAATGTTTGAGTCTTTTGTTTGGTAGACCCTTCCATGCAACTTGAGAGCATTCAGTAGCTTTGAAATCTGCTAAATATGTCAGTAAGTGACTCACTTTCTTCACAATGAAAATGCTTATATCGCTGAATCAAAAGCTGTATTTTATTCTCTCTTACTTGCTCAGTTCCATCACAAATGATTTGAATTGTATCCCAAACCTCTTTTACTGTTTTGCAGTTAATGATAGTTGTCTTTGTCCCGAAATGGAATTTCACTCCAACGTCCTTTCTAATCATCTTGCTGATTGTGGTGATCTTTACACTCTTTGTACTTCAAGAGCTTGCTCTGATACCAATTGTTATTCCCAAATAATGCAACAAGAATTACAAAAGGGGGGATTGCATGTAATTCTGGCTTCTTTTTCTGATTTTAAGAATATTCTTACTTAATATATAACTGTGTTTGATTTTTCAAGAAAGGAGGAATGAAAGTAAAATAGAAATCAAAACACAAAGCAATAAAATATAAGGCTTTAAAACTTTCTAGTGTATTTGAACTTATCCACCAGAGATATATATAAAGATGAGAACTTTGTGATGCTTGAATAGCACACAGCTGCTTACAAGAGAACTTACAGAATTACAGAGAGATTCTTAACAGATACAACTTTTTCTTTCTCTCTGAAAATAATGCTTACTCAGTTTGTTTGTTCTATTTACTACACTTGGTTTATATATTACCAAGTTACATGATAAAAAAGACAAAAAAATAAAACAAAGATAGTTTCTAGTCTAATTCCATGCTACTTCATTACTCTATCCAACATCTTTGAATATCTTCATAATTGCATGGAAATGGTAATGCTTATTTGTTCTCTAAACCCTGCAATTAGGCTGCCACATTCCATTTGTAAACACCCGACGCATATGACTGTGTTGTCACTGTCAACTGCTCTTTTAAATTATAATCATCCGTCGAGACTATGTTGATCATCCATCGGGAGCCTTGTTGATTATCCGTCGAGATCCTTTGTAGATCATCCATCGGGAGTCTTTCTGTCACTTGACTCTATTTCACTTATACAGAATTACAAGACATCTCATATTTACAATTAGCCAACCTATTCCGCATATCAAGCTAGTAGTCAACATGACTCAAAGAATCCTACAGCATCTACTCAACTAAAACATTGTTGTTTTCAGAAATATGCTACAATACTTATTGTTACAGAAGCTACACTCTTGATGGCTGTTCAGTTATAATCCGTCGGGACTATAGTAAAACATCCGTCGAGAGCTACAAAAATACCAAGTTAAATATAATAAGGTGTTTTGTTCAACTTATCATCAAGTTCACAACATATTCCTAATACTCTCCCCCAATTTATGTCTACTGGAATTGTAGCCATAAATTAAGAGAAACTTGATGATAACAAAACACCCTAAATGTACAGATTGAATTGTAGTAGATAAAACTAGTAAGTGCTACAATTTATTTGAAAATTGAACTAAGTAAAGTGTACAAAGAGTCCTCACAATCATTATCTAGGTGCTCCTCTAGTCTGAGAAGATGTTTCCTATTTCCTTGATTGTCTTGATTTCTTCCCAAGCTTCCAGTTGTTTTCTTCTATTTGATTTTGGAGTTGTCTGTGAAATTCAAATTCTTCAGCATTTGATAGATCCAGCTTTCCTTGCATTTCCAATAAAGTCTCATTGCTTGAGATGCTCAATTGGTCATCTAATCTGAAGAATCTTCTAATCCCTTTGTCATCAATGAATTCCAATAGCCAGTAAGGCCTCAAGTGCACTGTATTTCCTGTGAAGGGAATGGTTAGAGTTCTTGGAACTGCATTTGAGGCTTTTCTGCTCCTGAGTTCTTTTATCTTCTTTAGAACCAATTTCTTTGCTATCACATTGAATCCAAAATTTTTCTTGAAGGATGAGAAGATCTTTATCAAAACAGAACAACTTTCTTGAAGAATTCTGTGAAGGGGCCATATGAACTCTTTCCCACCCTTGTATTTGAACAACAGTCTTTCAGGGAGATTCTTGTGAGCATCAATTGCTCTCACTTCTTCTAGATCATCCATGTAGAGATTGATATATGAAAATTCCTTGATATCACAGATGTATAGATATCTCCCTTGTTGACAGTTGGTTTAGCTTTGGTTAAGGTTTTGGTTTTGAGTTTCGCAGGGTTGACCTTCTTGATTGCTCTTGTCTTTGTCTTCTTTAGCTTGTTGAAGATTGGTAAATTAAGTTCAAGAACAGGCAAACTTTCCTAGTCTATAGGCTCATCCTTGGGAACTATTGGCTCACCATGAAAGTTCTTTGTAGGATCGACCTTAAGTTCATCCTGCACTTCTGAGGGCTTGGATGTTTGAGTTGAAGTTGTAGACTATTTGGGAATGTAATCTTCCATCTTGTCATCATCAAAAACCAACATTCTTTTGGGAAGAATCTTGTATCTGAACTTCCTTTTCTGTTGAGGTTCCTTGTGCATTTTCTAATTTTGATCTTCAGCTACCACATGTTGTTTCTCAGAAATTTCAGTTGCAGTTTTCACAGCTTAAAGCTTGGCTACTATAGCAGCTTGTTTTTTCTTCTGTTTGAGTTTCTTAGCATCTAAACCAGTCTGCTTCTTTTCTTGCTTGATTCTCTCTTTTTCTTCCTTCTTAGCTTCTGCAAACTGAGGGTGTCCAGCCACCATACAAATTTCTTTCCCATTTCTGTAAATCTTAGCAATTCTTCTTTTTAGCACTGAGTCAGTTGGATATTTGAAGAATGCAATGGACCTTGCCAACAACTTCTTTTCATCTGGCCTTGGAGTCTCAAACATAGGATCCAAGGGATTTTTGTCGGATGACCTTGGATAATTCCTTTTGGGCTTCAAAACCAAGTTGGCTTTTGGAGACCTTATGGATGAAGGTTGGCCCTTTTCCAAATTGCCTAGACTCATGTCATTCAGATAAATCTGCTTGACTTCAGAGAAGTGATGAAAGGTCTTGTTTGGTTTCTCAATTGGACCAAATTTCTTTGTGATTTCTTCATCAATCTTCCTCCATTTGTCATCCAATTCCTTCTCAACTGCTACAACATCAAACTTCTTTAAATTTGTCTTTGAATCCAACTTAGCAACTACTATCTGGATCAGATCAATATTGTCCAACACCGGTGGCTTAGGAAAAGTAATTTCTAGAACAATTACTTGACTAACTTGTATGTTTAGCACATTCTCCCCCTCTTTGATTGACTCTCTTTGACTAACTGGGACAAGTGAATCTTTCTCCCCCTTTTTGTTAGCATCAAATTGAGTGGAGGTAGAAGTTTGTGCAACCACTAACTTTTGAAGCAACCGAGTTTGTTGGGCTTGATGTAAATGAATTGCAGTGATAGAAACTTCCAAGGTTTTGAGTCTTGTGTCCAAAGAGTCCACTTCACTGGCAAGATTAGATTTCTTTCCTTAGTTGTCTATTGATGTCAAGTAGGGTTGTGTTAGGAAATATAGCATCCAATCTCTCAGAAACATCCTTCTTCACTTGATCAATCTCTGTTTTAATTACAGTGACATCCAGATTGTGTTGAAGAGATTGAATTTAGTGCAGTTGAAGAGAATTGAGATGTGCTTGAAGTAGCTTCTTGGTGTTGGCATTGGTTGTAGCTTGAAGAGCTGTCTGATCTTGTTGAATGATATGAAAGAGAGTAGACTTGAAATGTTTCTCATCACATTCTTTGGAAAATGCCCAAGATGACATGCTAGATCCTGAGCAAGGGCTGACATCTCCCCCTATGTCCATTGAATCTCCTTCGTCATCATCTTTATCACCAAATAAATTCAGAACCACCAGTTCCATAGTCAACATCATCACCAGCTGTGTGTGGCATGGCTAAGATGGAATCTTTGGCTCTTTGCATGGAGGTTGTTGTATGCACCAAATTTAGCATCCTTTCAGCAGCCAAATTGTCCTGTTCAGCTAGAACTTGATAAGCTGAAACAGGGTGAGTAAATGCCTCAGGTTCATAAGAAACAGAATCTAAGACAGCTTGATATTCTTGCTAAATTAGTTATTTCTTTTCAGCCTCATTGACATCCATTAACTCACTTATAGTGGGCTCTTCCCATTCAGCTGTACCTGCTTTTCTCTCAATTTCTCTATGTTCTTGCATCAAGGGCTCCCCTTGGCTCACCACCCTCACACACTCACCTTCACCTACTAAGGTGGAACTCCCCTCACTCACTTTTGCCAGGCAGGAAGAAATAGCCTCCATAATTTCTCTCTTTTCCTCTCCTTTTGCCTGAGAGCAACTCAGCCTCTCACTCTGTTCACTCCATTCCATCAATCCTAGAAGTGACTGTACAACTACTAACTCATCTACACTTGTAACAATTGTTGAAAACTGAGCTTGTTTAGTGAGTATCGATGGATGAGGAACATCCATCGGGGTAGTAGTTAGGATAGCTGACGGATGACTGCTGTTAGGCACATCCGTCGAGATACAATCATTGGCCGACGGATGAACAATATCCACCGGAATAGAGGAAATGATAGAGTTTGGAGTTGAAACTATTGTGGAATCTGTGCAGATTGATGATAATTTAGGCACAGAAGTCTCAACAGTTCCTGAAAGAATTGGCAAGTGATCCAACAAATCATCTAGAAGATGATGCTCACTTGCACTGAATTTTGGCTTCTCCAACAGAGTTAAAGAAGGAGAATCAGGGATTGATGTGTGAATCATATCCACATCCAGAGAATTGGTGGGAAAGTTTTGTGTGTTTGGTGCTTCTATTGTTAAATATTTTGGCTGTGACCCCATATTTATTGGAGCCACATCAAACATAATTTAAGATGGTGCAGTGACTGAGTCTTTAGCTTCAGTTTGCACTGTGTGTGATCCTTGTGCATCCCCAATTTTTCTAGATTTCTTCTTTCTTGTATAAGTTTGGGGTGAATATGTGTCCCTAACCCTTTTGGCTTGTGCTCCTGGTTGGGAACTTGTTTCAATAGTAGCATCCTTTTGGGAGGATGAAACTAGAGATGTGCTAATTTCCTTATTAAGAACCACAGTTTGTTGGAAAACTGTGGTGTGGCTAGGTTTGGGTACACTTATCTCTCCATCCTTATTCTTAGGGTTTATTTTATGTTCACCCTATCCCTCACCAATCTTACCACCCTTCACACTCCCCTCTTTGGTTTTGGTGGATTTTGAAACTGACATCTTTTGAGAGACACCAGAGTGTAGTTTCTTTGATTTGGATTTTAAAACTTTGGATTTTGTGGCTTGAGTAGGTATCTGTTGGGTCATTGACACAGATGCCATAGCCAAAGTCAATGGAAAAGAAATTTGATAGGTAGAAAGAGTAGAGACAGAAGTACTTACCTCACTTACCTGGGGGTCTTTCATTATAGGCAAATAAACAAGGGGCACTTCCTTGTGATGATCAGCCATGTATATGCAATTACTCTTCTTTCTTGAACACAACAATTCAGTTTGTTGGTTGGGTTCTCAATCAAAAGATCCTCACAAATATGGTTAGCAATAATCATAAGGAATCTAGTATAATAAACATTCCTAGATCTCTTTTTAATCTCCCATAACTTGTAGCCTAACTCAAACATGACAGCATCACTAAAATTTTAGTAAGTATCATTAACCGGCATGTAGAGCATGTTAAGCATAGTAGTATTTACGGAATTAAAGTTGCTTATTTTACCAGAAAACACTTTGGTAACTACATCACACAAAAAACTCCACTTTTTCCTAAGACCTAGCCTCCGAATCTCATTTAACTTAGTGGTGGGAAGTGCATAGCCAATAGTATTAAGCAAGTTAACTAAATCAACATCTGTGTGTGGTTTAGTAGTAGTGTTATCAGGAATTTTAAAGCATGCTTGAATAGTGTCATTGTTAATGCAAAATTCCTTACCTTTAATGGTGAGAGTTATAGTTTTGTCAGTTTCCTGATAGACAACAGTAGTCCACATCTCCTCCATAACTTCACAGTAGATTGTGGGTGATTCTAGCATGGCATAACTAAGCTTGCATCCCTTCACAAAATCCATCATTTTGTGATAATCCTCATAGGATGGAATTTTTTTGTTCACAAGAGCTACGAAATTGTTTTTCTCATAAATAAATCCTGACTGGGACACGATCTTGACTACTGGTGCCATTGTTAAAGTAAGGAAATTTGCAGAGAGAAAGAGAATTTTGCTTTGAGGAAGAAAAGAGCAGTGAATTGCAATAGAGAAAGATAAAAGCTAAAATAAACTTGAAGTAAGGCTTTTATGTATTCTCATATAAAATGGGATAAAAATTAAAGGTAAAAATTAAAGACCCAATGAGAATTTCCCAAAATAGCCGTTTAAAAGTAAAATAAACTGTCAATTATCCGTCATAGACAATTCGACGGATGAGAATAAAGCAATTATCCGTCGGGTTTAACATAATCCAGAAAAGTAATTGATTTTTACCAAGCCATTCTATTTCGATGGATGATCAAATTTGATGGATAAAGAACATCTGTCTAGATGTAAAATTTGACTTAGCTAAATTTTCATCCAAAACTGAAAGATCAATTAAATTTCTTGTTGCATTCCAACTTGCAAAATTATCACAAATAATTTAAGAATAATTAATCATACCTAACTCACTTACCAACCTAGTGAAGGTGGATTCATCAAGTTGCTTGGTAAAGATATCTGCAAGTTGCTTCTCACTTGGAACAAAATGAAGTTCCATAGTACCACTCATTACATGTTCCCTAATGAAGTGATACTTGATGTCTATGTGTTTTGTTCTTGAATGATGTACTAGATTTTCAGTAACGGCAATTGTATTTGTGTTGTTACGGAATATAAAAATTATGTTCACTTGCAAACCATAGTCCAATAATTGGTTTTTATCCATAGAATCTGTGCACAGCAACTACCAACAATAATATATTCAGCCTCAGTTGTATAAGTAGAAACTGAATTTTGCTTTTTACTAAACCAGAATACTAGCTTGTTTCCTAGAAATTGACAGGTTCATGTAGTGCTTTTTCTATCAATTTTGCACCCTGCATAGTCTGCATCTGAATAACCAGTTAGATCAAAACTAGAATCTCTAGGGTACCAAATGTCAAGTTTTGGTGTTCCCTTGAGATATCTAAAAATTCTCTTAATAGCTACTAAATGAGATTCTCATGGATTAGCCTGAAATCTAGCACTAAGACAAGTAGCAAACATTATATCTGGCCTACCAGCTGTTAAGTACAAAAGTGAGCCAACCACGCCTCTATAGCTTGAAATATCCACAGACTTTTAAGTAGTATTTAATTCAAGTTTAGTTGTAGTGGCCATGGGAGTTTTTGCAGATGTGCAATCCATTAGATCATACTTCTTTAAAAGATCATAAAAATATTTGGTTTGACTAATAAATATTCAATCACTAACTTTCTTAACTTGTTAACCAAGAAAGTAAGTTAGTTCTCCCATCATGCTCATTTCATACTTACTTTGCATCAATTTAGAAAATGTTTTGCAAAAAATTTCATCTGTAGAGCCAAATATAATGTCATCTACATAAATTTAAACAAGTATACTAGAGCCATTAATAATTCTAAAGAATAAAGTTTTATCAACAGTACCTCTTGTGAAGTGATTTTCCAAAAGAAACTTTGATAAAGTGTCATACCAGGCTCTAGGTGCTTGCTTCAGTCCATAAAGTGCTTTCAAAAGATAGTACACATGATTTGGAAAACTTGTATCTTGAAAACCAGGAGGCTGACTTACATAGACTTTCTTCTCCAAATCTCCATTCAGAAAGGCACTTTTGACATCCATTTGATAGACTTTGAAATTGGCATGGGCTGCATAGGCTAAGAAAATTCTGATGGCTTCAAGTCTTGCAACAGGAGCAAAAGTTTCATCAAAATATATTCCTTCTTGTTGACAGTAGCCCTTAGCTACCAATCTAGCTTTGTTCCTGACAACTATGTCATTTTCATCCATCTTGTTTCTAAATATCCACTTGGTGTCAATTGGATTATTTCCTTTAGGCTTGGGTACCAGCTTCCATACCTTGTTCTTTTCAAATTGGTTTAGCTCCTCCTGCATAGCTAGAACCCAATCAGGATCCAACAGAGCTTCTTCTACCTTCTTTGGTTCTTCCTTTGAGAGAAAGCTGCTATAAAGACATTCTTCTTAAGTTGCTTTTCTTGTTTGAACTCTAAAAGATGCATCACCAATTATAAGCTCAAAAGGGTGATCTTTAGTCCATTTTCTCTTTTATGGTAGATTAGTCTAGATGAAGAGGCCTCATTATTGTCCTGATGATTAGTAGAGTTTTGATGATCAGAAACTCCCCCTGAGTTTATGGATCTTTGACTTGAAGATGGGGTTCTTTCTGACTGTGATCTTACTTGACTTTCAACTCCTATTGAGGGATCAACGAATGTTGTTCTTTGCCTATCAACGGATGATGCAGATTGTCTTTCGATGGATGATGCACTTGGTCTTTCGACGGATGTTGAATTATGTGCTTAATTAGTTGTAGACTTTTCTGCATTGTCCTTCGACATTGGTTCTTGATCACTATCATCATCACTATCTTCACAAATCATCTCCATATTGTCAAATTTGAGGCTTTCATGGAAATCTCCATCTTGCAGTCCTTCAATCTTTTTATCATCAAACACAATATGTACAGATTCCATAACAATATTGCTTCTTAGATTGTAGAATCTATATGCTTTTCCAACAGCATATCCAATAAAAATTCCTTCATCTGCGTTGGCATCAAACTTTCCATGTTGATCAGTTTGATTCCTTAAGATATAGCATTTACAGCCAAAGACATGTAGAAAGTTTAATGTCAGCTTCCTATTCTTGAACAATTGGTAGGGTGTCATGCATTTTGCTCGATTGACCAAAGAAATATTCTGAGTGTAGCATGTAGTATTCACAGCTCCAACCCAAAAATATGTTGGTACCTTTGATTCTTCTAGCATTGTTCTTGCAGCTTCAATAAGAGATCTGTTTTTCCTTTCCACCACTCCATTTTATTGTGGAGTTCTAGCTGCAGAAAACTCATGCATAATCCCATGTTCTTCACAAAATAGTCTCATTACAGAATTCTTGAACTCAGTTCCATTGTCACTCCTAATTTTTCTTACTTTGAAGTCAGGATGATTGTTGACTTGCCTTATGTGATTGATGATGATTTCACTAGCGTCATCTTTGGATTTTAGAAAATATGTCCAAGAAAACTTTGAGAAATCATCTACAATTACTAGGAAATATCTCTTCTTTGAGATAGAAAACACATTTATTGGTCCAAACAAGTCCATGTGGAGTAACTGTATGGGTTCTTCAATAGATGATTCAAGCTTCTTTTTGAATGATGCTTTAATCTATTTTCCTTTCTAGCAGGCATCACATAATCCATCCTTTGTAAACTCTTGAGGAATACCTCTAACCAACTCTTTCTTGACTAGCTCATTCATGGTCTTAAAGTTTAGGTGGGACAGCTTCTTATGCCATAGCCAACTTTCATCTTGACTTGCTTTACTTGGAAGACAAGTTACAGAATCTGCATTTGTTGAGTTGAAGTCAGCTAGATACACATTTCCTTTTCTTACTCCAGTGAGAACCATTTTGTTGCTCATCTTGTTAGTCACAACACAAGCTTCTGAATTGAAATTGACTGAGTTTCCCTTATCACAAAGCTGGCTGATACTCAACAGATTATGCTTGAGTCCATCCACTAGGGCAACCTCTTCAATGATTATATTATCCTTTGAAATCAAGCCATATCCCATATTATAACCCTTGATGTCATCTCCAAAAGTGATACTTTGGCAAGCTCTTTCCTTCAACTCAGTGAGAAGGGTAGAATCTCCAGTCATGTGCCTTGAGCACGCACTATCCAAATACCAAAGATTCTCTATGTTTCCTTGCACACATCAAAATTAAATCAAGTTGATTTTGGTACCCAAGTTTCCTTGGGTCTTTCCTTGTTAGCCTTTTTCTTTGGTTTCTTAGGTTTGATCTCATTTAACTTGGGTATCTCAGATTAATCCTTTGTCATTTGAGTTGGACCTTTTAAATTTTGTGCAGGCACAATATTAACAGGCATTGTAGGCATGCTAGGAAATGAAGGAGGTGTAGACATATGAGTAGGCATAGCAAGTTTGCAATTAACAGACAAATGATTAAAACTACCACACTTAACACAAATTTTTCTTGGAGCATATTTATCAGGTTTGTAGTTGTTATGTTTTTTAATTCCTACCTTCCCATTTATGTTGTTTTTCCTTTTTGATTCTGCTTTAACCTCAATCTTATCTAATATGTCATCCAATTGCTTGATAGACTGATGACCAACATTAACTCTCTTTTCTTTTCTCACTTGACTTGATTCTCCTGGAACAAAGTTTTTAGAAACTGATCCATATTTATCATTCAACTTAGCTAGCTTAGCTTTGCTAACTGGCTTACTTACATTCGAAGGATGTGGCTCATTGTCTTTCGACGGATAATCCGTTTGATTATTCGACGATTAATTTTCATCATCCGTCGAATCCACATCTGTTGAAAGTCCATCGACTAGATTGGAATCAAGCTTCTCCTTGTTCTTTTTCCAGGCTGCATCACAAAAAGACTTTATACCTTGAACTTTAGTAATTTGAGCATGGACATCTCTAGATGATTTCTATGCCTTAATTACTTCCTGTTCTCGTTCAAGTTACTTTCTTAAAATCTCTTCTTTCTTCAAAGATTCAGTTAATTCATCCTTGGTAGTTTTACATTCAATTCTCAAGTTTTCAAACTCAATGAATTGAGACTCTAGCATATTATTCCTCTCACTTAAAAACAAATTGTTTTCTTTAATTTTAGCATTTTCCTTAGTGAGAGACTTAAGAGTTACACGCAAATGATACAGCTTAGTAGACATGTCATTGATGGCATCATTGCACTCAGACTTAGTTAAATGTGCTAGGTTAGTGGTGATTACCTGATTACCAGATGAACTAACTTCCGTTTCATCTGATTTGGCCATTAGGGCTAGGTTAATATAGTTTGTTTCTTCATCTTCATCCAATCCATCTGCAGCCCATTCATCTGTATAATGAAAGCCCTTTCCTTTTGCTTGAGCAACTCAAAGTATTTTTGCTTGTAATCAACAGGCTCAAACTTCTTTTTACCAGAATCAGGCTTCCTGCACTCACTTGCAAAAAGACCTTCCAAGTCACACTTGAAACACTTGAATTTAGACTTATCAACCATGTTTCTGATTGACTTAGCTGCTCCAAAATTCTTCTTGAATTTGAGCTTGGCAAATCTCCTGGATAGAAAATCAAGATGCACATCTATGTCATCCATGTCATCTTGGCTCAACTGTTCTTCATTTTCAGCTACTAGCCCTTTACCCTTGCTTTCACAGACCCTTGAGTTTGATGTAGATTCAACAGCCTCAACCTTCATCTCCTTTTTCCTTTTCTTGCTAATCAACTAGTGCAATGGATCCTCCTTTGTTCCTTCCTTTTTCCATCTTTTCATCTTGCTCTATTTCAAGCTCATAGGTTTTTAGAATTCCATACAGTCTTTCCAAGGTGAATTCCTTGTAATCTTGAGAGTTTCTTAAAGAGACTGTCATGGGCTTCCATTCCTTTGGTTGAGATCTAAGGAATTTAGGGTTTGGGTCTTTTGTTTGGTAGACCCTTCCATGTAACTTAAGAGCATTCAGTAGCTTTTGAAACCTGCTAAATATATCAGTGAGTGACTCACTTTATTCAAAGTGAAAATGTTCATATTGCTGAAAAAAAAGCTTCATTCTGTTCTCTCTTACTTGCTCAGTTCCATCACAAATGATTTGAATTGTATCCCAAACCTCTTTTGCTGTTTTGTAGTTAATAATATTGTCAAACATATCACCATCAACACCATTAAATAGTATGTTCATGGCCTTTTTATCTTTCCTGACTTGTTCAATATCTAGATCAGACCATTCATGTCTGGGCTTTGGAACCGATGGCTCATTTCCTGTACAGCTCTCATAGGAACATGAGGACATCTCTCAATGTAGTCCACATAGGCTTCATCTTGAAAACGAAGATGTAGGTGCATCTTCACCTTCCAGTGGTGATAGTTGTCTTTGTCCATAAATGGAATTTTCACTCCAACCTCCTTTCTAATCATCTTGTTGATTGTGGTGATCTTTACACTCTTTGTACTTCAAGAGCTTGCTCTGATACCAATTGTTGTCTTAATATATAACTGTGTTTGATTTTGCAAGAAGTGCAGAATGAAAGTAAAATAGAAATCAAAACACAAAGCAATAAAATGCAAGGCTTTAAAACTTTCTGGTGAATTTAAACTTATCCACCAGAGAGATATATATAAAGATGAGAACTCTGTGATGCTTGAATAGCACACAGCTTCTTACAAGAGACTTACATAATTACAGAGAGATTCTTAACATATACAGCTTTTTCTAACTCTCTGAAAATAATGCTTACTCAGTTAGTTTGTTCTACTTGCTACACTTGGTTTATATACTACCAAGTTACATGATAAAAAGACAAACAATTAAAATAAAGATAGTTTCTAGTCTAATTCCATGCTACTTCATTACTCTATCCAGCATCTTTGAATATCTTCATAATTACATGGAAATGGTAATGCTTTTTTGTTCTCTAAATCCTGCAATTAGGTTGCCACATTCCATTTGCAAAAACTCGACGCATGTGACTGTGTTGTCACTTTCAACTGCTCTTTTGAATTATAATCATCCGTCGGGACTATGTTCATCATCTGTCGGAAGCCTTGTTGATTATCCGTCGAGAGCCTTTGTAGATCATGTAACACCCCAAATCCAGGGTCAGAGGATTTGGTCGTCACGAAGAAACCTCAATCCAAATCAACCTGTTTAATCGATAAATAAATGCCAGCGGAAGATATTTAGCATAAATGACCCCAAACTAATCCAAGATCTTTAAAGGATACAGTTCTAGAAACAAGAATTCTAAATTCCATCAATAATTTTTTTCATTTTCTTTTAAAACTCTTTTCAATAAATTCTAACTCAAAACTAAACCCACTAGTATAACTTCGAAATGAAGTATACTAGGCCCAAATAAAATACACAACTATAATATAATATAATATAAACCACTTTACACAATTAAACTTATACTATTTTGCAAATCCTGGACCAACCACCTTCCAAAAGCTTCTTCTTTGCTTCCTCGAATTACGCAGCTAAACAGCGCAAGCTATTCCTCACTGGAGGTTAAATTTAAAAACAGGCAAGTATGAGCGAAAGAAATGCTCAGCAAGATCATTATGATATATATAAGGTCTTTTGATATAAACCGACATCTGCATTAGAGCAGAACATTTAAAGTCATAATTGCTGAATCATAAAATTTTAGTTGAGGAACCCCAGAATTTATTCCTTAATTGTATTCAAAACTATTTTGATATTTTTGAGCGAATTGCTTCAGCAATACTTTGAATCTTGACGAGAATAAAACTCGTAAAACAGTGTTTACGGAAATATCGTAAACCACAATAACATGAAACAATGATTATGAATTAAATCATAAACTTTACTCAAAACTGAACTCTTGAAATTAATACTTATTTTACTGTCATATCAAATTAGATATCAATACGAACTTTGATGCTCACAACACCCATACTGAAGACAACATCAATCATCTATACTAATACCACCTTTGATATTAACAACAACGTAAGTATTAGCATAAATCTGAATCTGAATCAAAACTGTTTTTCATCATTATTCCAAAACAGAAACAGTTGATAAATCATTTATTCTGTGAATATCAAAAATGATATGATAATTTAGATTGGGATCATCCTTCGATGGACGTACTATCACATGCTGATCAGCCCGTGTGATAGCACAAGGTCATGATTCGTAGAAACGTGACCCCAAAATCACGAGTACTCAAACAAAAGGCAATATACTTGCCTGTGGCAAAAATTGTGTCATAATATTCCATATGGCACTTAGAAATAGCCGTCCGCTGGACCGTCCGTCCCGGTCACTTACGCAATTATGATCCAATCTTAAAAACCTTTTATTGAAATGGGGTCATAATAATCGACACCATAAATAATTTTATTCCCCCAATTCTTGGGTAGGAATATTCGCAACCAAATCACTTTTCTTAAAATCCTAAAACATTTATAAATCCGATAATTGGGTAAGTAAAATCACTTGCCTATTCTGAACACAGAATAGCAGATGAGTATTTGCATAAACATAATTATTTAATTCAACAATATGTAAAACATTTATCGATTCTAAACTGAGAATAGGGAAATCAATACTTGCATGATAAAATTTAAAATAAATATCACTTGAACAATAAATGATGATAGGGATACTTGCCTTTGGGTTTTAGCAGTTAGTCACACTCGCAATGACGCATCTATTCTGACATTCTGTCTTAAAACATCACCGTCTTTATTCTACTAATTCTTTGTTCTGCTGCTCATGCAGTGCTGCAACCCAATATTCCACACTGTTCAACTCTAGTCTTCATTAATGCCCTCTGGTCCTGATCGTCTTGAAAGACTCGTATCTATAATTAAAAGATATAGCTTTAATCGTCTAAACGATAACTACTCAACGAACTGCACGTCAAAATCCTATCGTCTACCCATACGATAGCCCGTGCATAATTATAACAGCCAAACACAAGACTCTTGATCCACGTACACACGTAATTTACATAGCACATAAGCATATAACTCTTATATCATATAATTCATATCACATATGACTCGGTTTGTTAAAAGGTTCGACTCGGTACATTTAAAATTGAAATCGGATCAAAAAAATATGATTTTTCAGTCACTACGCGACTCATAATCGATTAACAAAACAAGCGACCTTTCGAAACAAAAAGGTTTTGGGTCTCGAAAGTATTTTTAGTGAAAGCGAAACATTTTTCTGAGTCTAGAGGTGTTCGTTTCGTATTAAACGGACGAACGGTTGATTTAATATGAATTTTTGAACATTTTTCAGAATTAAAACGGGTCTCCGAATCATTTTATAATTAAATAATAGGGCTCGAACACCCGAAAATAATTTTATAAGAATTATCGATCCTGGAAAATAATTTAAAATAATATTTTAATGCTCAAACTATTTTTCAGAATTTTTAAATCATAAGAAATAATTAACTCTAATTAAATAATCAATTAACATTCATTCACTAAATAATTTGGATTTATTTTCGAATAATAATAAAAATAATAATCTTCGGAACTAAAAATAATATTTTCTTGGAAATCGGACAGCACCTCCTCTATTTCTCGGACTGTCAGTCGATATCATATCGACACAACCAACAACAATCAACACAATAATTTATATTTACGTGTATAAACACTCCAGAAATGAATAACACGGCCACCTGAACCTAAACTCGGACCAAAAGTGACTTTTCCAACAATTTCTAAAAATTATGAAATAAATATATAAACACTAACATGCTATAATATATACAAGTACGAAGGCGGAATTTCAGAATCGTTACCCAAAATAAATTTTGATCACCCCGAAGAGAATATCTGATGTCCGGAAAATATCTCCAGAAAAATCCGAATTTAATAGCCATAGACTTATACACGCTGAGATTCCATGTAGAGTAATCACCGCCGTCATACTCCATTTTAATGTCCCGAAAATAAATTAAAACGGAAATATGCCCCGCAAATATTCTTCTCAAAACCTTGCAATATATATACCTATGCGTAGGTATCGAAGCGCTGATCGTTTATATATATAATAATTGAAATTTGGATGTACGGTTTGAGAGATATGAATTTTTGAAAATTAAAAATTAAAAAAATTATGTAACAGAGAGAAGAGGCAGAAGAAGGGAAAGGGAAGGGAAGGTTGCGGGAAAAATTGACAAGGGAGGGGGTAGGCACGTGTGTTAGGTAGGTGCGGGGTAGATTAGAAAGTTTTTTTTTTGTTTAACAACATAGTTGCTGCCACGCGTAGATAGAAGCACAAAATTTTGACACGTACTAACAAGGCCGCGCGTTCTTATTTTCATCTGCAAGCCCCACTTCTGTCCCGCATTACGTTGTTTAACTAACCAACTTGCAGGTAAAAATAACCCAAAAATTTACCAATTTTTTTTTAATTTCCAGAATAATTAAAAACTAGTAAAATAAAATTTTCATAATTTTTAAAATATTTTTGAATTTAACATCAAACCCGCATTTTACGATTTAAAGAACCGAGCTGCCCTTAAAACAAATTCAGAAAATCACGGAAATAGTCTTAAAATATTACAAATATCCCGAAGTTTATAAAAACATAAATTTCGTAATTTTAAAACAATTTTTGAAATGCAATTTATACCCGCTTTTAGCAATTAAAAGATTCAACGCGCGGGTAAAATTAATCCTAAAAATTCCCAAAATAATTTTAAAATTCTCAGAATATTCCAAACTTAAATAAATATGAGTTTCGTAATTTTTGAAGAATTTTGGAATTAAATACGGATTTTACAAATAAATGAAATCAGAAAATCATATAGGGCTAAATAATTGATGAAATATTGATTTCTAAATTTTATAAAATCCCAAAAATAATTATTGTAATTATAAAGTCATAAATATAATTTTAAAGATAATTTAAATATTTATGAAATTAAATTTTCAATAAAATCACTTTTAAAGATAAAAACAAAACGATATGACTCAGTAATTAATAATACAAATAATCCTCAATCACAACTGAGTCCCACACAATAAATATTACATACAACACATAACAGACATAATATTCATCCAATCCTTAATATTACTAAACGAACTCAATTTACCGATATTAATAAAATGATCGGTTTTCAAATAAACTTTTGAAAATAATACATTTAAGGAAATATTTTCAGATATTAACAAGGATCGATATAACACTCAACAATTAGCACATTACCATTTAATAACACAAACTCATCAAATAGGAATAAAATATCCACCATTTTATTCCTTCTAAATCAGAAAATCACATAAACATATTCAAATATTACTAATAATAATTCTGAAAATACGGGATATCACAATTTACCCCCCTTATAAGGATTCCGTCCTCGGAATCAGCGGAAGAGAACACTAAGGGTCTTCTTATCAACTTTCCAATCTTGCATATGTAACTTTTCCCAAAATTTCAAATAACACTGAAATTCCTTATACCACACAGTTATCATGAAAGCTTCACTCTGCACCTTGTTCCATCCACCTCCTTTGCCTAACTCTTCAATAGAATTACTTTTACTGATTGCGAGAAAGAAGAATAGAAAGAAAGATGGAGAAAAAGAGAAAGAAAAAGAAAGAGAGATAGAGTTAAATAGAGAGAGAAATAAAGAAATAGGCTGACTTCGTTGTACACCACCGATATTCTAATCGCATTGTAGTCCACTGCTGCTCTTGGTAATTTCATCCAAAAGTCTTACTTTCCATAAATCCGGATAACTCATTTTAACTTGATTGGCATACCTTCGCATATTTGAGATAATAAAATCATGGAATTTCAAAGAGAAGAGAATTTCATAGTATAACAGGACTAAAATCTGAGTTTGTGAAAAAGTATTGTTGAAATAAGAGAATAACCGAGAGATCAATATGATCAAATGAACTTGGTATTGCGTGTCCAAATTAAGACACTACTAAAGGTCATTAACCTTCTTGTAGTTACAACACACACAAGTGATGGCGTCCCATCTGAATCCTACCACACAGACAGGTATACCTTGTATCCCCTATAGTTAGGGTTGTTCATCTCAGTCGGAATAAAAATATCAAAGAATTCAAAATCAAATGAATAAAACTGAAAAGATTTCAAAGCTGATATTTCTGAAGAAAATAAAGTCCAGAGAATAAAAATTCTGGCACAAAATGAATAAACTGGTGTTAGGGATTATATCTTCTAACTTATATTTCTTTTTGAGAGAAGTCAAAAGAATTTATAGAAAAAGAAGGTATTTCCAAAGTCTTAATATTTAACTCCAATTTGAACTCTGCTGTTGACTCGTCATCCGATTCTCGACACTTCTTCATGTTCTAAGGATATCGATAATCTTAATCGACATCGAATCATAGTAGCCTCGGAAGATTCCACCATAGAAGTTTGGAGCTTCCCAGAGTTCCATCCAGCTCAACACAACCATCTCGAACGAATGCGCCTATCTTAACTTACTCGTTGGCACTATATCCGATAGTCCAACAGGAACTCGATATGAGCTCAAACGTCCTCACATAGCTATACACACTCATACACACTCTTATTTCTAGTTTACTATAACCTCAGCTCTGATACCAACCTGTAACGCCTCCAAATCCGAGGTCAGAGGATTTGGTCGTCACGAAGAAACCTCAATCCAAATCAACTTGTTTAATCGATAAATAAATGCCAGCGGAAGATATTTAGCATAAATGACCCCAAACTAATCCAAGATCTTTAAAGGATACAGTTCTAGAAACAAGAATTCCAAATTCCATCAATAATTTTTTTCATTTTCTTTTAAAACTCTTTTCAATAAATTCTAACTCAAAACTAAACCCACTAGTATAACTTCGAAATGAAGTATACTAGGCCCAAATAAAATACACAACTATAATATAATATAATATAAACCACTTTACACAATAAAACTTACACTAGTTCACAAACCCTGGATCAACCACCTTCCAAAAGCTTCTTCTTTGCTTCCTCGAATTACGCAGATAAACACCGCAAGCTAATCCTCACTGGAGGTTAAATTTGAAAACAGGCAAGTATGAGCGAAAGAAATGCTCAGCAAGATCATTATGATATATATAAGGTCTTTTGATATAAAACCGACATCTGCATTAGAGCAGAACATTTAAAGTCATAATTGCTGAATCATAAAATTTTAGTTGAGGAACCCCAGAATTGATTCCTTAATTGTATTCAAAACCATTTTGATATTTTTGAGCGAAATGCTTCAGCAATACTTTGAATCTTGACGAGAATAAAACTCGTAAAACAGTGTTTACGGAAATATCGTAAACCACAATAACATGAAACAATGATTATGAATTAAATCATAAACTTTACTCAAAACCGAACTCTTGAAATTAATACTTATTTTGCTGTCATATCAAACTAGATATCAATACGAACTTTGATGCTCACAACACCCATACTGAAGTCAACATCAATCATCTATACTAATACCACCTTTGATATTAACAACAATGTAAGTATTAGCATAAATCAGAATCTGAATCAAAATTGCTTTTCATCATTATTCCAAAATAGAAACAGTTGATAAATCATTTATTCTATGAATATCAAAAATGATATGATAATTTAGATTGGGATCATCCTCCGTCGGACGTACTATCATATGCTGATCAGCCCGTGTGATAGCACAAGGTCATGATTCGTAGAAACGTGACCCCAAAATCACGAGTACTCAACCAAAAGGCAATATACCTGCCTGTGGCAAAAATTGTGTCATAATATTGCATATGGCACTTAGAAATAGCCCTCTGCTGGACCGTCCATCCCGGTCACTTACGCAATTATGATCCAATCTTAAAAACCTTTTATAGAAATGGGGTCATAATAATCGACACCCGAAATAATTTTATTCCCCCAATTCTTAGGTAGGAACATTAGCAATCAAATCACTTTTCTCAAAATCCCAAAATATTTATAAATCCGATAATTGGATAAGTAAAATCTCTTGACTATTCTGAACATAGAATAGCAGATGAGTATTTGCATAAACATAATTATTTAATTCAACAATATGTAAAACATTTATCCATTCTAAACTGAGCATAGGGAAATTAATACTTGCATGATAAAATTTAAAATAAATATCACTTGAACAATAAGTGATGATAGGGATACTTGCATTTGGGTTTTAGCAGTTAGTCACACTCGCAATGACGCATCTATTCTGACATTCTATCTCAAAACATCATCGTCTTTATTCTATTAATTCTTTGGTCTGCTGCTCATGTAGTGCTGCAACCCAATATTCCACACTGTTCAACTCCAGTCTTCATTAATGCCCTCTGGTCCTGATCATCTTGAAAGACTCGTATCTATAATTAAAAGATATAGCTTTAATCGTCTAAATGATAACTACTCGACGAACTGCGTGTCAAAATCCTATCGTCTACCCAAACAATAGCCCGCACATAATTATAACAGCCAAACACAAGACTCTTGATCCACGTACACACGTAATTCACATAGCACATAAGCACATAACTCATATATCACATAATTCATATCATATATGACTCAGTTTGTTAAAAGGTTCGACTCGGTACATTTAAAATTGAAATCAGATCAAAAAAAATATGATTTTTCAGTCACTACGTGACTCAGAATCGATTTACAAAACAAGCGACCTTTCGAAACAAAAAGGTTTTGGGTCTCGAAAGTATTTTTATTGAAAGCGAAACATTTTTCTGAGTCAAGAGACGTTCGTTTCGTATTAAACGGACGAACGGTTGATTTAATATGAATTTTTGAACATTTTTCGAAATTAAAACGGGTCTCCGAATCATTTTATAATTAAATAATAGGGCTCGAACACCCGAAAATAATTTTATAAGAATTATCGAGCCTGGAAAATAATTTAAAATAATATTTTAATGCTCGAACTATTTTTCGGAATTTTTAAATCATATGAAATAATTAACTCTAATTAAATAATCAATTAAAACTCATTAACTAAATAATTTGGATTTATTTTCGAATAATAATAAAAATAATAATCTTTGGAACTAAAAATAATATTTTCTTGGAAATCGGACAGCACCTCCTCTATTTCTCGGACTGTCAGTCGATATCATATCGACACAACCAACAACAATTAACACAATAATTTATATTTATGTGTATAAACACTCCAAAAATGAATAACACGGCCACCTGAACCCAAACTCGGACCAAAAGTGACTTTTCCAATAATTTCTAAAAATTATGAAATAAATATATAAACACTAACATGTTATAATATATACAAGTACGAAGGCGGAATTTCGGAATCGTTACCCAAAATAAATTTTGATCACCCAGAAGAGAATATCTGATGTCCGGAAAATATCTCCAGAAAAATCCGAATTTAATAGCCATAGACATATACACGCTGAGATGCCATGTGGAGTAATCACCACCGTCATACTCCTTTTTAATGTCCCGAAAATAAATTAAAACGGAAATATGCCCCGTAAATTTTCTTCTCAAAACCTTGCAATATATATACCTATGCGTAGGTATCGAAGCGCTGATCGTTTATATATATAATAATTGAAATTTGGATGTACGGTTTGAGAGATATGAATTTTTGAAAATTTAAAATTAAAAAAATTATGTAACAGAGAGAAGAGGCAGAAGAAGGGAAAGGGAAGGGAAGGCTGCGGGAAAAATTGACAAGGGAGGGGGTAGGCACGTGTGTTAGGTGGGTGCGGGGTAGATTAGATTTTTTTTTTCTTTAACAACATAGTTGCTGCCACGCGTAGATAGAAGCACAAAATTTTGACACGTACTAACAAGGCCGCGCGTTTTTATTTTCATCTGCAAGCCCCACTTCTGTCCCGCATTACGTTGTTTAACGAACCAACTTGCAGGTAAAAATAACCCGAAAATTTACCAATTTTTTTTTTAATTTCCAGAATAATTAAAAACTAGTAAAATAAAATTTCCATAATTTTTAAAATATTTTTGAATTTAACATCAAACCCGCATTTTACGATATAATGAACCGAGCTGCACTTGAAACAAATTCAGAAAATCACGGAAATAATCTTAAAATGTTACAAATATCCCGAAGTTTATAAAAACATTAATTTCATAATTTTAAAATAATTTTTGAAACACAATTTATACCTGCTTTTAGCAATTAAACGATTCAACGCGCGGGTAAAATTAATCCTAAAAATTCCCAAAATAATTTTCAAATTCTCAGAATATTCCAAACTTAAATAAATATGAGTTTCGTAATTTTTGAAAAATTTTGGAATTAAATACGGATTTTATAAATAAATGAAATCAGAAAATAATATAGGGCTAAATAATAGATGAAATGTTGATTTCTAAATTTTATAAAATTCCAAAAATAATTATTGTAATTATAAAGTCATAAATATAATTTTAAAGATAATTTAAATATTAATGAAATTAAATTTTCAATAAAATAACTTTTAAAGATAAAAACAAAACGATATGACTCAGTAATTAATAATACAAATAATCCTCAATCACAACTGAGTCCCACACAATTAATATTACATACAACACATAACAGACATAATATTCATCCAATCCCTAATATTACTAAACGAACTCAATTTACCGATATTAATAAAATGATCGGTTTTCAAATAAACTTTTGAAAATAATACATTTAAGGAAATATTTTCTGATATTAACAGGGATCGATATAACACTCAACAATTAGCACATTACCATTTAATAACACAAACTCGTCAAATAGGAATAAAATATCCACCATTTTATTCCTTCTAAATCAGAAAATCACATAAACATATTCAAATATTACTAATAATAATTATGAAAATACGGGATATCACAGATCATCCGTCGGGACTCTTTTTGTCTCTTGACTCTATTTCACTTATACAGAATTACAAGACATCTCATATTTACAATTAGCCAACCTATTCAGCATATCAAGCTAGTAGTCAACATGACTCAAATAATCCTACAATATCTACTCAACTAAAACATTATTGTTTGCATAAATGTGCTATAATACTTATTGTTATATAAGCTACACTCTCGATGGATGTTCAGTTATCATCCGTCGGGACTATAAAGTTCATCTGTCGGGACTATTGTAAAACATCTGTCGAGAGTAACAAAAATATTAAGGTAAATCAACTAAGGTGTTTTGTTCAACTTATCATCAAGTTCACAACATATTCCTAACACGTGGACCCTAGTTGTTCTGTGTGGTAAATTAGTACATATAAATATGGGTCGGGATTTACTATCATATGGGTAGAATTGATAGCGAGGATATGTCAAGCATATTCGATTGTCTAAATTAGGGTATTTTGATTTTATAGGTTCTGGTTGAAAGACCCGAGTGTTGAAGTCGAACTGAGAATATCGTAGTGTTTAGTCGATAGAGCTCAGCAAGGCAAGTAACCTCTGACCATATCTTTTATGTTTCAGTTATATATAATTAATTGTTGATTTAAATTTCGTACTGGAACATAACATTTTAAGTTACGTATCCCCTATTATTAAAATTGTTTTGTTTAAATTATGTTTTGGGGAAAAGTAACTTCTGAAAATGCCTATCTCTAAACCTTGAATAATATTGGAAAGGTTTTGAAGTGTGCTGTGATAAAATTGTTTTGAAAAGAGATAGGTATAAGTGGTTTTGAAAACCGGATAAAATGGATCAGGTATTGGATGATGTTGCATAAGTGGCCCGTAATGGTCCCGCATAGTGGTCGTAAGAGGCTAAGTCGGTTGCGCCCCCTATTTGAACCGATTAGTCTAGCGTAACAGAGACCTAGCTAGTCTCTGAGTTTCAGAATAGATATTGTGGTGTGATAGACTAATCAACTGTCACTAGAAATGTCCAATATATATCCGATTTTGGTTTTGTGGTTCCTGTAATGGAATAAATGGTTTTATGGTTCCTGTAATGGAATAAATGATTTAGAAACGAAAATGGCATGCTAAAATTTGACTCTAGTATTTACACAGCACACGATTGATATTATGTTTTACAGAGCATGCTCATTTGTTGATATCCAGTTTCACTTGTTTCATGAATGAATTTATGATTTCTGTTCCTATAAATGTTTATCATTAAATGTTTTACTTTGTTATACATATATTGGTACTGCTGAGCAATTGATTACTCACCCTTGCAAAATATTATATATATATATATATATATATATATATTACGGATGCCTAGAAGACCTATTTATTATAGCCAGGGCAGAGTTCCAGCTCCTTTTCTATCAGGTTCTTATAAGATAGTTATGTCAGACTTGTTGTAGGTTCGTTGAGTTGCTATAGTAAGGTAATTGTGTCGGACTTATTTAGATAAATTTCATGTTTGTTGAGAATTGGTGAAGTCGAAGATCAGGATTTATGTCACAATCAGGATATGATCAACTGTTGTAATATGATTATCCGTTGAAAGCTTAGATATCATCCGTTGATAATTGATTAGTCATCCGTTGATATATATAAATAAGTATTTGTTGAAGCTAAAACACTTATCCGTTGATCAAAGTTATCCGTTGAAGAATGACTTGGATGATAAGTCATGACTGCGAGATAAATCATAAGGTGATGATTTATAGGATCGTAGTTGATTTAGATATATAAAGTATTAGAGTTATATTGTAACATATTTTGTAATTGATAGAGGACAAATTTGTAGTTGTGTTGTATATAAACACATAATAGGTTATCACAATATAAGTAATAGAGCACAACTCGAGTATTCGTGTAACCTAACAGCTCTTAAAAATATTATTCTTAAGAGAGTTTTGTAACAGTTTATCAAAGATCAATATAAAATGTTATTTGATTTATCTGTTGTTACTTTACTTTCATAATACCTCGATTTGTTAAGTAAAGTATCCAACCCCTCTTAAACAATTACTTTATTGGTCAATGAGTGGTATCAGAGCGGTCAAATTAACTGTTAATTTGCAAAGGTCAAGATGTCTGGAAGTAAGTATGAAAGCATGAAAATTCCCATCCTGAAAAAATCTAATTACTCCACATGAAGAGTTAAGATATTGATATTTCTTGAAGCTATTGATGATGCATGTGTTGATATCATCAAAACAGGATCTCCATATCATATGGAAACTGTGGCTATGCCTGGAGATGCTCCTGAACACTATGCAATATAGGAAAAATCAAAGTCGTTAAACGTTGAAAAAGTTGTTATGCTTAAAGATGCTAAAGTTCGGAATATGCTGCACAACAATTTGGAAAATGTGATGTCAAAAAATGTTATTGCCTACAAGACTACAAAGGAAATCTGGGATGCCTTGGAATCATAGTGTCAAGGTACGATGGAAATAAAGAAAAATAGAAAAGCTATTCTTGTGCAAGAATTTGAGCAATTTGATGCCAAAGCTGATGAGTCGATTACTGACATATATGATAGATTTCTGACACTGCTGAATGATCTTTCATTGGTTGGAAAAGAATATGAAAGGGAAGACTCAAACACAAAATTTCTGAGAGCTTTTCCAGAAAATTGGGATACACATGCCTCAATAATCAGGCATCAATATGATCTTGATTCTCTGACACCGGATGAAGTATATGGGATGCTGAAGACTCATGACTTGGAGATTCAACAAAAGAAGAATATAAAAGGTCAAAAGATGAAGGTTGTGGCTCGTAATGCTGAGACTTACAAAGGCAAGGAAAATATAAATGAGAGGTCAATGAGAAGGAACATTGTGGAAGAATCATATATAGTTGATACATCAGATCCTAACACAAATAATGACAAGGATTATGAAATCGATATGGATGATCCTGAAGTGGTTGAGATGGCTGTAATGCTAGTGAAAGGATTCAGAAGGATGAAGTTTGGAAAACCACAGAGGAAGGTAGTTTCAACAGAAGGTTCTCTGGTCAAGGAAAAGACATATTCAGAAGGAGTGATGGTAAGGATAACAAGGAAAAGAAGTTTGACAAGACCAATGTGACATGTTACAACTATAATGAAAGGGGACATTTGGAAAACGAGTGCCCCAAGATAACTGGAAAAGCTTTGGTCACAACAAGCTCCAACAGAGACTAGATGGATTCATCAGAAAATGACAATGATGATGAATGCAATTCACTCATGGCAGCTCATGAGGAGAATGCCTAAGGAACTGATAAGGTACCTTGGGTTATATTTCTTGTTAATATTGATAATGTCTCTGAACTAAAAACTTTCTTGTACTCTTTGCATGTTACTTTTAAATGTAAGACTATTGAATGTGATAGTTTGATTGCTGATAATAAAAGGCTTAAAAAAATAAATGAATTCTTAGAAGCTGAGTTAGTATGCATGAATGAACATGAAAAAGCATGTAAGAAAGCACGTCATAATGAAACTCAGATAAAAATCTGGTATGCTAGACTAGAAAAAGTTATAGAATAGGAAAGAGAAGTGTTTAAGACTTGGATGACCCCAGGAAAGAAAGTTCATGATTTCATCAGTGATAAGAACTGGAAAGAATGTCTAGGTTATAACAAATTTTCTGATAGGAATATCATTAAATCCATTAATAACACTACTCCAGTTAAGTTTATTGGAATTGAAGAAACAGGAGATAAGTCAGTCTATAAATTTGGTTCTACCTTTAAGAACAATGCTGAAGGAAAAGATGAACCTAAAGTCCCTTCTAAAATAAAAGAAGATCCTAAAAAGAAAGACAAGAAAGGTAAAAATATAGGACTTCTCTCTAAGAGTCAGTTAGATAAGAAGATATGTGAGATAATATCCAAGGCTCCCAAACCTAGGTCTAAGAGAGGTAGAAATGGAAAACAAGGAATAAATAAGGTAAACAACTATAAATACATTCGTAATGCACCTAGGAAAGCTTATTTTAACTGTGGTAATACTAATCATATTGTGATTGATTGCAGGAATCCTAAAAAGAAAATATCTACAATTCCTTAATCTGTCATTAGTGGTAGATCAGTATTATAAAAACCACAAAATCCTTGTTCTCATTGTGTTAGCAGTTGGCATTTTATTTACACTTGTAAGGATTATCATAGTGTATCAAAAAAATTATGATCCTTTGCCAAAATTCAATAAAATTGTTATTTTAAATAGAACTGCTAAACTGAATGTGTATACATCTTATAGAGTTAAAAATGTCAAAATAAATCCTGATGGAGTAAATCCCGATGGACCAAATCCTGACAAAATGTCTGCTAATGTAAAAATGCATATGTTGTCAAAAAGAACCCAATAAGTGTGGGTTCTCAAAAATTCTAACTGATTTCCATATTTCTGATTACAGGGAAACAAGAAGAATGTTCTTGTCTTGGACAGTGGCTGTTCAACACATATGATTGGAAATCAATCCATGTTGCTAGAATATGAGGAGAAGGCTGGCCCAATGGTTTCCTATGGAGATGGAAATGTAGGAAAAACACTGGGATATGGCGATATTATCATTGGAAATGTCATCATCTCAAACGTAGCTCTGGTAGATGGACTGAAGCATAATTTATTGAGCATTAGTCAAATCACTAACAAATGTTTCTATGTCGTGTTCTATGATACTCACTATGAAGTAGTTCATAAGGTCATAAAAAATGGTCTTGAAAGCTTAAAGACAAGAAAACATTTATGAAACCAAACTTTATGCAAATACTGATGGTCCAGAAACTTGTCTGGTGACCAACACATCAGTAGATAAAAGTAGGAAATGGCACAAGAAGCTTTCTCATCTTAATTTCAATAATCTCAATGAACTGATGAAGAAAGATTTGGAAAAAAGGTCTATTTGTGGACATAAGTCTCAAATCAGGAAAGAAGGAAAATCCTGACGGTAATGCACATATTGAGGGGGAGAAACGCAAAACTATCAGGAACTGATAACATGATTACATGGGGAGTTTTGCATGAACTAATTCTGTAATTTTTATTGTTAATGACTTGTCAAATTTTGATAGATTGGTTAGTAGAGAAAAGATTTTTTGATTTTGCTAATAAATTCAACGATGCAAATGCTGAGGGGGAGAAATCATGATTAAATCTCTGATTTTGGATTACACGTTTAATCTCAGCAAGTGATGGACAAAACATGATTTTTCTTGAAAAGGACGATAACATTATTTCTTTCTTGATTTTTAAAGTGATACAAATTTGTTTTATTCTATTTTAAATAATCATGTTGAACTTGTCATCATTATTAGTTTTGTATTGGGAATAGATGCATATAAGGAGACTATGTGTTATTTTCCTAGATACGCGTAATATTATGCATGCAGTATCCATTATTACATGGTTAATCAAAGTGTGTCTTTAGATTCCCAGTAGGTTTTGGTCATAAAATCACGTCTCCTACTTTATATAAACCTTATTCACTTTTCAATCGTCTATCTCTCTCTCACAACATCAAAGCTTCAACTCTAAAATCTTGAAAGTTTCTCTCTCAATGGCTCACTTCTTCACCTGAAATAATGGCGTATACTTTCTTGCTCTTGATCCTATAGAAGGAAGACTTTACTTTGACCCTTTCGGACTGAGAGTTCTAATTAATAGTCAAACTTTTCATCATGCTGAACTTCCACAAATGATCTTTGATCAATTATGTTGGGACGACCAGCTTGAGTTGCATCTGTTTAAACTAGTGGTTCGCTTCGAAGAGGTTCGACAAGCTGAAGAGGCAGAGGAGCATTGACTCGAACTCTTGGCATTTCATGAGAACATTATTTATCTTGCGTTATCCATGTCCCGTATATTTCATCGGCGGGAGATGAAGAACAAGGAGGACAACAACAAGACTAAGAAAGAGTAGTTCTAGTTCTTAGGAGTTAGGATTGAAAATCTTTTATGGTATGTCTTGTAATGAATTTTAAATATTATCAATAAAAGTTCTCTTCTTGTTTATTCTTTCTCTCATAATTTATGACTGTTCATTATCTTAATATTTTCATGTGTGTGTGACGGACCCACAATACTAACTAGCAGGATTATTCATAATATAGATTAAACAGTAAAGTACTGCAAAAGATAGATTATTATGGCTACAACCCTTATCTACAATCCCCGAATCCATAGGAATGAGTTTGAACAACATCTAACATCTTCATTATTACAAACCAAAATATCTTAAGTCAAATTACTACCAAATTTTAACCCAAAGTTTACAACCCTTAGGGAACTACTAGTTGCCTACCTGCTCCAACATCTGACGGTAGGCATACCCTGAGTCCCCGGAAGTCTTACGCGCGGTTTGCTTGAAACGAACCATCTTCGGGTTTCACTGAAGGGATAATATCAATAACAATATTAATGATCAAAACGCTCAGCAAGTGAATAATAGTGCATAACAATGTATCATAAATTCGATAAACAATAACAGAGGATAATTTAACAATATAAAATCTCAAATAGAAGATCAAATTCTAATAAGTGAATGGAATTGGAAATCACACAGTGCTATGAGCAATGAGGGGTGATCAGCCCACATCAAAGCTCTGAACCACATAACAAGTGATTCACAACCTTTGAGGATCCTCGGCTCACATTGGCCATATAAAACCATCAGGATCCCTGCTACTGAGGTTTTAACAATGACTAGCGCCTCAGCCATAACAAAACATACTATCCACTTCCTTTTAATCAATTCATTTTATTTTAAAAAGGGTTCCAGATCAAGAAAAATATAACAAGGGTTGATATTGACAAAGTTCAAATGAAGGAAACGATACTAGTGTTTGGGTTTCCAAAGGAAATGATTATAGGTTTTGAGGGTATTAGGATTCACATGATTTATTATGGAACGATTGTAGGGTATTCACATGAATATGAGGTAATATATTAGAAAAAGAATCAATTCAGGTATGGAAGCGATAAACTAAATTCAAGATCTAATCATTGAGTGATGTCAGGGTTTAATCAATCTTATTAAAAGTGTAGTTATGCATTCGTAGGGTAATCAGTCACAAGAAACAGAATTATGGAAGTAAGTTGAGAGTTCACTTTCCTGGACTACGCTTACTGAGTACTTGAATGGAATCATCTAAGGGCTCTTTTCTGGCCTCCTACTTGAACCCATAATAAATAGTATCCTCATTACAACTCTTTCTACTACCCTTTCGCGTATACTATAAATATGCATATACACATATACACACTTATATATATATATATACACATTTAAACACAATTAATTTCAAGTAATATATGCTTCACATAATCCACATAACACATAGCAAGGAATGACATGGCAATAGTACACTTAGATCCTAATTACTCAAGCAATTATCCATTTAAAAAGTAATTATCAATAATACTACTCCTAATCCTCCTTTACATACCTCAACAAAACCTAAATTTAGTAAGGGACACTTGTGCCTCACCTCACAAGACTTACAAATGCAATGCACCCTACTTATCTTACCAGAATGCATACCTTGGCACCAATTGTGTGCCTTGGAAAAATTATGAATTTTAACATTGGGCCTTTGATAAATTCTTACTCATATGACTTCTTATGACCTTAATCAAACTTTATCAATTGGTTTGACACCAAGACCTCACTTAAAAGACACACAAATGCAATGCACTTCTCTAATGTCTCCAAAGGCAATTCTAATGGTGACTCTCGAGTGCTTTGGTGGAAATAAGGTATCTCCACCTTGGGCATTCACTCCAAACCAAATCTAAAGGGTTTTTAAGACTCTAAAATGACTCTCAAAGTTGGAATGACTCAAAGGCCTCACTCAGGCCTCCCTAGGCCTCGAGTGGAAGTTGACACAAAACTGCCTTCCCTGATTTCCAAACTGCCTTGTTTTTACCAACTTAAAACTCATTTATCTAGTTCAATTACTGATTTTAATGACTTTATAAGCTTCCTAAGAATTCACTATATCTATTTATACCAAGGCCCCATGAAGGCCTAACCTATGACATGATAATAATCAACCAAAAGATAAGTTTACCCAAATCTGCCCTGTTCTAAGTTGCTCTCGGGTTTGTGTGTGTGCGCCTAACCAAATGCAAGTTTTTACTCAATCTAAAGTTACTGAACTTTATTATAAACTAAGTCCCAACTCTCTTGAGGTTAGGCCTACCAAGGCCTTGCTAAAACTCACTTAAAATGACCTAATCTTCTAGTACAAAAATCTGCCCAATTATAACTGATGCAACTCCTTCCACCTTAACTCCCTTCATTACACCAAAACCAAACATTAACCAACCAAGGAAAGTTCTAACATACACTAGTACCTACTGACTATCAACATATATGGCTTATTTACAATCTATTTAGCATGCAAATCAATTATAAGAACAAGTAAAGTAACACATCACAAGACAAACCATCACTTAGCATTTTAAAGCAAAAATTCGAAGCAATCATGCATGATTACATCATGACACCTACTGACCTTAAGCTCATATCATCATATATAATCTAAAATATCATTTTATCAAAGGAATCATGGCATGCAACGCATAAAAATCAAATATCAAGAGGTTAAAAGAACAACTACAATAGCAATATTGTGTCCTCGAGTTTTAAGCAAACATTTGAACCATTTATCCAAAATAATCACTTGATATCTACTGAATATAATCACACATCATCATGAAATACTTAATCTAGCATTTTATAACCAAAAACCACAGCATGTATCTCATTCAAGTCAAGCACCAAAGCATAAAATTAACAAGTATAGTCTCTACTTGGAAAATCACTTGTAAATCAACATGCAAACACTATATTCAACATGCAAGTGCAAAAATCAACATGCAATTACTAAACTTAAGGAGTAAGACTTTAAAATCAACATGAATGATCATTTTTCATATAAACTTCCCAAAATCAATAGTTTACATTCGGCTCCTAAGAAATCATTGCCAAATGTTGATGAAAAATGAACATGACTTGGTGTAATAGAAGTTTAACACCTCTCCAAGATCATATCTTGATCATTTCTATAAGCCACCATGGTTGCAATCTTGAATTCATAATAATCAAGGCCTCATCCTCGGCTTTATTAACATGTACACACAAAACTCACCTTAAAATGATGTTACTCCACTAAATGATGAAGATGTTGGCTTGACTAGCTTGATAAGTGAAAGAAGATAAAGAAAAGTGAAGAAAATGGCAAGAATGGTGGTGGGGAGTGAGTTCGGACGAGAGGAGAGGAGAGAGTGAGGTATGTGAGTGAGTGTGTGAGGAAAAAATGAGAGCACTCACTTGGTTTTCATTACTAAAATGTGATAGTGGAATGGAGAATGTACATATTTATCCCTCTTTCTAGTAGTGATAAAAATGCATGCAAGGTTAAAGAGATAATCTTGCAAGTTAGTGGGGTTATAATTTACGGTCTTAGCTTTGGACCCTATTGTAAGCTAAAATACATGCAAGGGTATGCTAGTAATTCAATAATTAATAAAAGTATGATTAAAAAAATGAATTTTAGTAAATAAAACATAGCTTCATAAATCACAAAATTAATACCATAAATACTATGAAATTTTAGAAGTTTTATAAAAGTGTTTTCAAAAATTTTGAATAAGAATATATTTTTAAAGAATTTTTCTTAGGTCAATGCTCTATTAAACAAACCATAATAAATATTCTAAGCCACATAAGAAAATGCAAATAATTTGATTCTAAGACGAATAATAATCTATCGCTTAATCGCAACTACAACAACTCAAATATTATTTACCTGCGTAACGAAATTTGCTTGCGTTCAGTTAATTATACTCTTATAAATAATCTAATAATGCCACACAACGAAGAACATAAACGAACACATTGAATTCTCATTATTCCTGTCATCCAATACACATAAAAAAATATATAGCACGAAACAGAATATTATATTACAATAATATCAAATATTTACAGGCGTTACAGTCTGAATGTGTGTAATTTTGAATTATTTCATATTTTATATTTTCATAAGTAATCATTTTCAAGATATCTTCATATTAATGATATTGGAACAGATCAAGAAAACGGGTCTTTGAGCAAAAATCAGACAATTTTACAAAGTGTATTATGATAAAGGGAAATGGTATTGCATATACATTGTTTAATTTTTACTTGATCATATATTGTGTTTCCTCGAGAATTGGGGGTATTGTCTAATAAAATGCCTGACAAATATAGTTTTTCAAATCCTAACACTATGGGACTGGGCACATCCAATCTTGTTCCTGACCTAAGTGGTCATTTTTCTACACTAAAGTCGAAACACAAAATCACCTATAATTCTTCTCAAAAGGAATTAGTTGCAAAATCAAAGACAGTAGTTAAGTCTAATTTGTTTCCAAGAAAATCAGGTCTAAAGGTTGTTTCACTCTCACCTATATCTTTGGAGCAACAAGGTGGAGTAAGGAATTAAAGTGTTTTATCAGTAATACACAATAAGAAGCTTGCAGGAAGCAAGAAAAGGGTAGTTAGAACTAGTACTGAACTAGTTGATGAATCATCACACTCTGAAAGTGACAGTGATGGTCCAATTATGTTTAAGAAGCCTGCTAGACCAGTGGAGGTTATTGGTGGTAGTATAGGAGAAGATGAAAATTTGGTTGTAGCTGCTAAACCTAGGAAAAGAATATTACTGAAGTTAGCAGACAAGATTCACAAGAAACCAGATGGTCTTCATATTTTGGCTGATATTTTTCTGGATCAGGAATCTACAAATCCTGACAAATCTTTGTCAAATCCTGACATATCTCAAGCAATTCCTAACAAGTTTATGACAATTCCTGATCAGACAATTTTTATAATAAAAATAGCCAAGGATGTTGAAGTTGCTAAGGAATTTGATCTATAAAAGTCTATCAAGAGGAACGCAAAGACTTCATCTATTTCTCAATCTGAGAAGATCATACTTTAATCACCACAGAAGGGGTACAGTACACAAGAACCAACTTCTCAAAGTGAAGATGCACCTGTTAAAGCCCCAGCTACACAAGAACCACCTGCTCAAAGTGTAGGTGCATGCATTTTCTCACATCTGACTATTCCTAACATTTCTCAAGGAAGTCAAATTTCCGTGGTTGATGACATTATAAAGACAGTACAAGACATGTAAGCTCATCAAAAGCTCATTGCTGAATTGGATGTTGTTATCCATGATCCTATCTTTGAGGGAAGGACACAAGAACCTTCAGTTCAAAGAGTTGAAGAAGCTTGTACACCTCAAGTCACAAAAGAACCAACAGTTCAAAGTACCGTTGCAAACTTAATATCAAATTCTACTATGGGATCAATTTCTGACAAGCATCACATTTCTAACACAAGAACGATTCCTGATGAAGCTATTCCTAATTCAATAGATGTAATGATCACTTCTCAAGACAAGATTGAAGCAATCTTGGTACAACCACTCAAGGCTATACCGATGGTTGATACTCCACAAGGTACACATTCTCTAAACACTACTTTATCTGCTGATATGACTATGATTAGCCCTTTACAAAGGAATATCTCTCGTCATATGATCACAGACAAGTCTTCTCAGCCACCTCTTATTTTTGTAGGATCACTACACCATATATGGCCTTTAGAAACACCCAAAAAAAAGTGTAAAAATGGCCAAAAAATGTTACCTAAAGCATAAAATTGGGCTATAGTTACACTTTTTGAAAATTTTGTGGTGTTGGATTTGCTCGTGCTACAATAGTGATCCATGGTAACAGATTTTGAACCTTTGGTAACATAGCTGAAAATGTAACAATAGACCCCTATGGTTACACTTTTAGTATTAATGGTTACAAAAAGCAGGTGTAACCATAGTTCTATTGTAACACCCATAAAATTCTAGTAACACCAAAAAATATGTTGCAAAAATCTCTTTCGCAACATCATATTTTCTATTGTAACAACGAATGATAAAACAGTTCAACCTTTTGGTAACATCTTTATATCTTATTATAACATTTATTTTTTAACACTTTTGTATTTATTGTAACGTCTTTTTATATTTTCACTAACATAAAAATATCTACTAATTACATTAGTAACACAAAAAACTTAAATACATATTTAACTTAAAAACTCAAATCCAAAGTTCAAATACAACACCACAATACAAAGTTTAAAGTCAACTAAAGTAAACAAAGTTTGCAAATTCATCCAAAGTTTGCCCACATTTTTAATTAAACAAAAATAATTTCAAGTTCTAACAATATCAAATTTATCTTCCAACAAGTTCCTGACTTGCCACAAACAATTCATGTGCTTCCGCTTGTGCTTTCTACAGCTCCACTGTGCGGGCTCAACTGATTTGAGGCAAACTTCCATCCTTGCGATTCTGTCCTTAAGACTCCATACTTGATGTTCTATTCTGTAGCTCACATATGAGAACTGTAAGTCATATGTCATAGCCTATTTGTATATTTGAGGATTCAACTCAACTCAAATAAGAATGTAATAAGTAAATAGTGGATCTACCGTCAGAGAGATCTCGCAAAGTAAAATCTGTCAGAGGATTCAGAAACAAGGTTCATCTACAGACTTGGGGAATTAATTCACTGGAAGAAGTTCAAGAAATTGATCATGCCTCAGTGATATAAATCAAGATTGTGGATTTAATCAAGTGACAGAGATCTCGTCAGGGTATCAATTAATTACAAGGATTTAGTATGAAGAAAATCAAGAGTATCAAGGTCAAGGCTTGAAGAAACGTCACGGAAGTTAGTCACTCATGAACCAGACAGTACATCGAGTGTCAACATTGAAGTGGTGGAATTGATTCATAATTGACAGTGATTTTCAGAAGATTTTCAGAAGAATGGTTGCTGCTCAAGATTAGTATTAATTCTCTATTAATTAATTAAGTCATATAATTTAATTAAGAAAATAAATTATATCTGCAAAGATTAATTTATTGATTAATTGAATTAATTGATTAATTAATTCTGAATTAGTATTAAGGTTTTTCAGAATTTTAATTGGATTAAAATCTGCATTAAATCAGCAAGACAATTGAAAATGAACTAGCATGACAATCAGGATTGTCATACCGATTGTCATGCCAGGCCATTTTTAATAGTCTCACCGAAAGTTACACTGGGAGGAGGATTGTCTTGCTAGTTCATTCTGATAGTCTTGCTAGTTCATTTGATTGTCATACCGAAAGTCTTGCTAGCTGTTGAGATTGTCTTGCTAGTTCAAAGGATAGTCTCACTGAAAGTCCTACCAGCTATGGGATTGTCATTCCAGTTCATTCCATTCTGTTGATTGATTAAAAAGACAGAAGCAGCCATTCAACAATTTAATCCAGAACACAGAAGTTAAGAACAAAGCAGAAAAGAAAAATAAGCAGCAATATTTCATCTTTTCATTTGCATATTTTAAGATCATATTTCTAGTTTTTATTGTTAAATCCAAACCACTAGAAATCTTTATCTTGCTCTTGTGTAACAATCTAGCGGATCAAAATCCCTAGAACTTAATCTCAAATCGCGTTTAGCATTTGATTCTAATTATTGCAAAAATAGAAAAAGTTCATGTCGAATTTATTCTAAATTTGTGATAATTAATTTGAGATTAATTCCTTGTAATCGATACAGTTGTTGTAACACCTTTCAAGTTTAATAATATTTTTATTTAACTTGAATTTTGTTTCACATTTTTTATTCCGCATTTAATTCGATTATTCGGTACTGTTTGTATTCAACCCCCCTTCTACAAACACATTGGGACCTAACAATTGGTATCAGAGCCTTCTGATTAACGAACAAATCAAGATCCTAGACTTTTGTGATTTTTCAACTCCTTGAATTTTTATTTATTCAAAAATTCATAATGACTTCACAAAAAGTTGGAACCGTTAAAATTCCACTATTTGATAAAGAAAATTATATCATGTGGAAGAAGAAGATGCTATTATTTTTACAAGTTGCAAATCCCAAATATCTGAACTTGCTAAAGAAGGGTCTAAAAACTCCGATGGTTATTGAACCAGAGGTGATAGTAGATGATGTTATGATTACCAAAGCTAGAACCTATCCAAAAGAGCCTGAAGATTTTACTCCTGCTGAGAAGGAAGAAGCCTCCTTGGATGCTAGCCTTCAATTAATATTAATTGATTCCCTTGATCCCTTGATGAACAGACATGTGATGAACTGTAAAAATTCCAAACACATGTGGGAAACTATTGAGGTGATTAATGAAGGCACAGAGGAAGTTAGGGAGAACAAGTTGGAGATCCTAACCTCTGAGTATGAATATTTTAAATCAAATCCAGGAGAAGGAATTACTGAAGTGTTTGAGAGGTACAATGCGTTGATCAACAACCTGAACATAAATGGGAAATATTATTCAATCAAGGAGGTCAACAAAAAGTTCCTTTTAACACTGCCAACTCATCTTGAACATAGAATCACTGCCATTAGAGAAGCTAGAGATCTGAGTGAGATTTCTTTGGACAGGCTCTATGGAGTGTTAAAAACCTATGAGTTGGAGCTGATTCAACAGAAGGAAGTCTACGGGAAGGATAGAATGGTCAGCACATATACTGCACTTGTAGCTGAAGGTCAACAATAACAACAATCTCAACAATTGGAGAGAATGGTACAGTATTCCAAGGCTGAGGAAAATATGTTAGTAGCAGAATATGATCCTCCTACTACAAATCAATCAAGTGATGATTTTTATTCCTTGGAAGAGCTGGAGCTGGAGTGTTCCAAGCTTGGGATTCCTCTTGAATCTGACATGAGAGAATCTCTTGACAATTTGGGCCATTGACTCGTCAATGGCCCAAATTGTCAAGAGATTCTCTCATGTCAGATTCAAGAGGAATCCCAAGCTTAAGTACAAGTCCAACTACAACAAATTCCAGAAAGGTGGATCTTCATCCTCTAACACCAGCAGTGGTGGATACAAAACATGGATGGTTGATCGGAGAACCATCAGATGCTATAACTGCAATGAGTTGGGACACTTTGCCACAGAATGTAGGAAGCCAAAGCAAGTAAGAAAGAACTCTGAAAGGGCTTATCTGGAAAAGGGAAGAAGCTGGGATGATACTGACAGTGAAGATGAAGATGAAGGAAATCTTGCTATTGATGGAAAAGCTTCATCGTCCAGAATAGAGGTAAAACTTTCTGATGCTGAAATGGTTTATCATCTAAGAGGTAACTTAGATTGTGCACGTCGTGATAATGAACTGTTAAGTTTACAGATCACAGACCTTGAGAAAGAGGTCAATGAATTAAGACTTGTGCACATTAATCAAGACAAATTAAAAGAACAAGTATATTTTCTAGAGAATAGAGTTGATTGTTATAGAAAACTCGAAACTATTCTCAAAGACAAGATCACCGGTCTTGAGACTAAGGTTAGAGCCTACTTCAATTCTTGTTCGAAGGCTAAAGAGTTCTACAGTAAGCAATCTATTAATCAAACATCTGGAATAGGTTATGATTACAATGTTGCTATTGGAGAATTAGGCATAAACTCCCCTCCTCGTGTCTGTGCTAAAGGGAGGGAAGTACCACATGTGCTTAAGGGTGTTGATGAACCCCTCTATAAACCATCAATTGCTGAACCATTTGATGCGACCTCTTCTGTTATTCAGGAAGAAATACGTGCTGAAGATCATGCTAATGAGAAGGTTGTTTCCAAGTCAAGTGTGTCGAAAGTTCCAGTCAAAGTTGTGAAATCAACTGAGACTAACTCAGACACACATGAGTTGGATAACAAAAATGCCATGTCTGCCATGCATAAATTGCCTACTATTAATCACTCTCATAAAGCATGTCGTGTTTCTAATTGTATGTCGTGTGCTTTTAATATGATGTATGCTTATTTTAATGGTAAGCATATTTCTAATGATAAGACTACTCCTCGTCAGCATGTGAATAACAAGAAGCATGATAGGTCTAAGACTGCTAGTCCTTCTAAGGCTAGAAAGGAGACATTTGTGCCTAAGCTTAAACAGAAATTTGTTAAGGCTATTTACAAGGTCAAATGTTCAGTCATTGAGAAAGTTGAGGCAATTAAAATTAAAAATGTTGTTTTGCCTGAAAAAGGACAGTTCTACAAGTATGCCGGGCCCAACCAAGTTTGGGTTCCGAAGAAGGTCTAATCCATTTGTAGTGCAGGGCATTAAACAGGTGTAATTGGTAGTGTGGATTCTTGACAGTGGATCATCAAGACATATGACCGGAGATAGAGTCCTGCTATCAAATGTGGATTGAGAAAGCTGGCCCCCTGGTTACCTTTGGAGATAACAGCAAAGGTTTATCTGAGGGATATGGCTGTTTGCAAGCTATGAATGTTATCATTGTAATTTTGTATATTGTGCTAGGTTATTATCAGGAAGCAGTATCCAACATTTAGCACCAGTGACGAGACTTGGGAATATTATGACATATCAAGCACCTGCTGCACATTACACTTGGAATTGAACTCTAGTAAGATGTGTACAAGTGTACTCCTGTTTGGTGAGTCAAAAGAGGAAGTCAGTGCACCACAGTTCATGGACTTTGCAGTTGCAGATCTATTGGACTATGCAATCTCTTCTTCACAATCTCACTTCAGGTTGGTATGAACTAGTATACTGCTCAAGCAATCGTCAAGGACATGGTATGGCACTCTAACTGCAGTTACAATTTTATATGAATAAGTAGAGTCGTCACATTAATAACTATCTTATCACTAGGCACAAATATATTGTCTTATATGTGCAATGATATATTGATAATGCTATCATTGAACTCAAACTTCTTTATACATTAGTGATTTCTTATGTCATGTAAAATCTATTGAAATCACTATTGTAAATCATTTTCTCTCTATTACCATATGTTCTGTGTTACAGGTTCAGTCTCCAATGGCTTTCTTTCATTGACAATCATGAGGTTGAAAACCCACAACGTCTATCCCAGACTGTAAAGACAAACACAAAAACAGAACTAACCAACACTCTCTTACCACTAAATGTAGTATGAATGAGCGTGAGGGAGATAGTGCCTTAGTGCACCACATAAGAAAGGTTCTGTAGTCAACCCAGTAGCTCTGTCTCCTACAAAGATGAGTAGTATTTAAACCGAGACAACTGCTAACCCCCATACACCATCTCAAAAAGATGTAATGGTTGAAAAGGCACAAAAACAGTTACTAGATTCATTCTCTCAACAGGGTGCGTCTATTGAAATTTGCCTGTCGGCCAAGGTATCCTATGTAGTGTCACCACCTCAAATATAAACAATTCTTAATGCACAAGGAAAGGTTTCACACACAAAGGATGAGTTGACGGAAACAAGAGTTTCGACCATTTTAAGGTCATATTCGATTGTTCAAGGTTTGTTAATGGACCAATTGCCTTTACAGGTGTTAGGAGAGGATACTGATCCAAAAGCCATATGTCAGTGGTCAGTGTCTACCTCCCCAGGCTTAAATCCCCTGGATGCATCTGCGGATAGTAGATCTGACATAGGCGCAGATCGGCAACTTATTGACAATGATTCAGATATTACCAGATGAGTCACAAGGAAATGTCTTCACAGACATTAGAAGGGAACTTTGATCTTTATGATAAATTCGTTGGATCATTGTTTACCTTCCCAGAATTCAAATCTGGAACCCTAAAAGGGAAACTAGCAACTTGTAGATTATGACTCAGATTCATCTAACGAGTTTAACAAGGATGGGGATTTGCGAACTCCCATTGTACCACATGTGACCTCCTTAAGGATGGCTAAGGTGATTTTCCTTGCAGGTACAGCTGGATTATGGAGCTATGAGAGAAGAGTGATACACTTGTGAGAATAAGTGTAAACACGAGTGGAGAGAAGAGTGAGACACATGTGAGGTACACTAAACAGAATCACACACTCACAGTGAGGAAGAAAGAGAAACTTCTTGTTATTTCTTTTCCAACCAAGTGAAATATGAGAACTCCTTCAGACGACGGCATACATTCCTTCTTTAAGGGGGAGATAAAAGCTTAAGTAATAGTTTGGAGGATTCCTCAACTAAGGGGGAGAAATAGCAGGGAGGAAGAAAAAGATCATATGTACACTACACCACACCATTGTTGTTTGTAACTACGGATCCTATTGTACGGGAGAGGTGGTAAACATAAGGTGATTTTCTAGTAAGGGAAGAAGTTGTTTTCAAAAGGGGAGTACCATTGGTTTTTATCTGCAGATCCTATTGTACGGGAGAGGTGGTAAACGAAGGTGATCTTCTTTAATCAGTTGATTCTCATAGGGGGAGAAGCAAGAGAGATATGGGCTTCTCAACAGGAAATGTGGTTGTACAAATGAAGATGGAACTACTTGAAGATATGTTCAGTCTAGAGGAACATCTACTTGGAATCTGGAAAATGTTAAATCTAGTCCAGAACTTTTCTACTATTTACTTTGTATTTCTTTTTATATTTTTTCTTATTTGTTAGTTGAGTTATCCTCTAAGTATTTGTGTGTTTTTGTCTAACAAACAAATAGGGGGAGATTGTAAGTCATATGTCATAGCCTATTTGTATATTCGAGGATTCAACTCAACTCAAATAAGAATGTAATAAGTAAATAGTGCATCTACCGTCAGAGAGATCTCGAAAAGTAAAATCTGTCAGAGGATTCGGAAACAAGGTTCATCTACAGACTTGAGGAATTAAATCACTGGAAGAAGTTCAAGAAATTGATCATGCCTCAGTGATATAAATCAAGATTGTAGATTTAATCAAGTGACAGAGATCTCGTCAGGGTATCAATTAATTACAAGGATTTAGTCTGAAGAAAATCAAGAGTATCAAGGTCAAGGCTTGAAGAAACATTACGGAAGTTAGTCACTCATGAACCAGACAGTACATCGAGTGTCAACATTGAAGTGGTGGAATTGATTCATAATTGACAGTGATTTTCACAAGATTTTCAGAAGAATGGTTGCTGCTCAAGATTAGTATTAATCCTCTATTAATTAATTAAGTCATATAATTTAATTAAGAAAATAAATTATATCTGCAAAGATTAATTTATTGATTAATTGAATTAATTGATTAATTAATTCTGAATTAGTATTAAGGTTTTTCAGAATTTTAATTGGATTTAAATCTGCATTAAATCAGCAAGACAATTGAAAATGAACTAGCATGACAATCAGGATTGTCATACCGATTGTCATGCCAGGCCATTTTCAATAGTCTCACCGAAAGTTACACTGGGAGGAGGATTGTCTTGCTAGTTCATTCTGATAGTCTTGCTAGTTCATTTGATTGTCATACCGAAAGTCTTGCTAGCTGTTGAGATTGTCTTGTTAGTTCAAAGGATAGTCTCACCGAAAGTCCTACCAGCTATGGGATTGTCATTCCAGTTCATTCCATTCTGTTGATTGATTAAAAAGACAGAAGCAGCCATTCAATAATTTAATCCAGAACACATAAGTCAAGAACAAAGCAGAAAAGAAAAACAAGCAGCAATATTTCATCTTTTCATCTGCATATTTCAAGATCATATTTCTAGTTTTTATTGTTAAATCCAAACCACTAGAAATCTTTATCTTGCTCTTGTGTAACAATCTAGCGGATCAAAATCCCTAGAACTTAATCTCAAATCGCGTTTAACATTTGATTCTAATTATTGCAAAAATAGAAAAAGTTCATGTCGAATTTATTCTAAATTTGTGATAATTAATTTGAGATTAATTCCTTGTAATCGATACAGTTGTTGTAACACCTTTCAAGTTTAATAATATTTTTATTTAACTTGAATTTTGTTTCACATTTTTTATTCCGCATTTAATTCGATTATTCGGTACTGTTTGTATTCAACCCCCCCTTCTACAAACACATTGGGACCTAACAAGAACCCAACATCTATAGCTCAAACTGTACAACATGTTATTTCCTTTTGTTCACATATAAATATCTGATTCAGACTTTAGAACCAAGTCAGAAATATAGTTATAATAGAAAAAAAAATCACAATTCCCTTTACACTAATTAAGCCTAGTTTACACTAAGATCAAGCCACCAAATCTAATTCCCCTTTTTATTTGCATAATACCGAACCAAAAACCCAACATGCAACCTTCAAATTTGATTTCCTAAGCATCAAATGACTTACACACACATCAAACAATCAAAACAATCCATTTTCAATCACATACTCAAATTTCAAAGGAAGTACCAAAACCCTTTTTGAACTTTCAAGAAACCAAAACATGCAAGGCTCAAAATCACATTAACACATCATTAAAATTCCTCTGGCTCTCCTTGGATCATGGCCGGTGATGATCGAACTTAAGAGTGCCCGTAACGTGTAACGCCCTCCAGACCCGGGGTATAAGTCTGGGGGTTACGAGCTAATCACCAAACTTGTACAAGCTTATTAATAAATAATAAAGAAATGAAACTAAACCCCTTTAACACTAACCAGGACCTTTTTAGGTTGAAGTATGAAAACAAGAACCACTAACTACTTTTATTACAAACCAACATTTAAAATCTCACAACTCTCTTTATTACAAACCATTGTCTAATTTATTTTTAAACTAAGTTCAGCTTTTATTCAAACACACATACTATCTATCAACACTCCACCTGCTCAGGCAACTCAAAGCTTTCTTCCTGAATTGGGATCAACACCTTGGGTATGAGAGGATCCCGAGGCTTGACCCGCTTCTTTACCACTCGTGTCCTGATGGGTTTCATATTCCTTCTTAACTGAAAATAATAAGGTGAATAACAACAAAAAGGAGTGAGCCAAAAATTGCTCAACAAGTCCACAAAATATAAACAGTGTTAAAGCATTATAATTGAATCCGTAACCCAGGTATATCTGCAAAGATATAACCTCATAAGAATCGAAAGAAGGCCATTACTGGCGAATACAAACGAACTAAACTGGATTCAAGTTCGCAGCTATACCCTGCTGATTAGCCAGGATACAGTGCAGATCTATATCTCACTATATAGATCCCGTCGGGCACCCAGGCACTACGGCCCGTTTCAAGGATCCGGTTATGTCCCGGTCCTTAGGATTAAGTAGACTTAATCCCAAAAGTAATATTACCCAGTCCCTAGAATACCAACCGGAACAAATCGGTATACTTTGATATATTCTAATCACCAAAATATATCAATAATTGTGAGTAACAATTGGAATATGAATAATAAAATCAAATGAAAAGAATAATTCAAGAATCGAACTGAAATATGAATAAAGGAATTAAAGGAGTACAAGCGTAATAAGAATTTGAAATGAATATTACTATTCTGAAAGTAGAATAGGGGAGAAACTTGCCTTTTGCGCGACTTACTGCAATTAAGTTACTTTCGTCTATCCCCTACTTGACCTGCCTTGCTGGCTTAACTTCTGTTAGCAAAATAGACTGATTAAGTCATCTTGTACTTCAATTTACATCTTGAATTGACTTCATTTCGTTCCTATTATCTACCCATGCGCTTATAACTAACTCTTGTATTACATATAAGCAAGTAAGACTCGATTAACCACATAATACACATAAACACATAAGCATATAATCATTTCTATAGTTAAAATAATTGTTAGAATCAAAATCGACTCGCTGTTTGCTTCGTTAATCACCTTCTGCTTCATTTCCCATTTTTCCGGAATTTTTCGGACTCGTCTCGGCGCGTATTTCGACTGATAATCACGCAATCAATAAAGTCAACTAATTTCTAGAAGAAATTAGATCTTTATATTATTTTTAATGAAAAGAATTCATTTTTCTGAGTAAAATGGCTTTCGTTTCACTTGAATCGGACTAACGGTTGAATTATTATCAATTAAACACTGATAATTCAATTTATTATTCAATATAAATAATTATTACAACCTTTTAAATCCTAAAATAATTTATAAATAATTATTTAAGAAAAATCAAAGTCAAAAATAATTTTTTTATAATTTTTGGAGTTAAAATGAAGAAGTTATGATTTATTGAAAATTATGTAATTAATTATCGAAATAATTAATCACTTCTTAAATATTTAATAAATAAATAACTAATAAATAATTATTTAATAATTATTTAATAATTTAAAATAATCAATCCCTAATTATTTGGAATAATCACAATTTATTACAAATATTTTCTACTTATCGTTATTTATTCGATTAGATCGATTATTTATAAATAAATAATCGATATCATTAACTGGTACGTTAATTATTGAATAAATGAGTCATTATTCGAATCATAATCGAACTCAAAAATCAATTACTCGTGTAAATACGAGTCATTCATCTTTCTCGTATAATTATTGAATTATTACGATTATTATTACAATTTATACGATTCAATCGATTATCGATATTTAATTATACGATACGAATATTTATTACGGTATTCTTCGAATAATTATCGCTCGAATAATAATTTTAATTATCGAATCACTACTCGTATAGATACGAGTTACACGTAATACTAACTGTTAGATATATTTGATAATGTCATGGCTAATATAATTTATGTTTAGATTTCAGATCTTACTTAACAGGACAAGTCAGTATTTAACCATTAATCAGTACTTATACTGGAAGTCAGGACTTAAGGATATCAGTACTTATATTATCAGGAGATAATCATCAGAAGTTAGATATCAGAACTTAAGTGCTGAAGGACGATCAGATAAGGACAGTAGCTGATTAAAGGAAAGAAGATCGAGATAAACATAAGAAGAGATATGCATGAAGAAGGAGTTCCGTGAAGAATGGAATACTTGGAAGAAAAGATATTTGATTGATATATTTTAGGAAGCAGAATTATATTCCATATCAATTAGCGATTATCTTGTAACTGTGTAGTATATAAACACAGACATAGGGTTTACACTATAAGTGTTATCATATTCGAGAAGATTATTCATTGTAACCCTAGCAGCTCTCGTGATATTTGTTCATCACTGAGAGGTAACAGTTCCATACTGTAACAGAGTTTATTGTTTCAATAAAGTTTGTTTTCTGTTACTTAATATATTAAAGTTCGATTTGATTGTATTATACACTGTATTCACCCCCCTCTACAGTGTGTGTGACCTAACAAGTGGTATTAGAGCTAATCTGTTAACACACATACAGTTAAAGATCCAAACACAATCATGTCTGACACAGAAACTCCAACTAAGCCTACCAAAACTGAAGAACCTCCAAAGACACAAATTCAAAGTCGGTATGAGACTATCAGAGTTCCCATACTGAGACCATCTGAATATCCCATATGGAAGGTAAGGATGACCATGTTCCTGGAAGCAACAGATCCAGAATACCTTGATAGAATCAAGGAAGGGCCTCACAAACCAACCAAGCTCGCTGTTGCAGTTGCAGGTGAAGCAGCAAAGACCGTACCAAAGGAGAAGAGTGATTATACTGCTGAAGATATAGCATCAATTGCTAAGGATGCTAAGGTACGACACTTACTGCATAGTGCCATTGATAATGTAATGTCAAACAGGGTAATCAACTGCAAGACTGCTAAGGAGATATGGGATGCTCTGGAAACAAGGTGTCAGGGAACTGACACAATTAAGAAGAACAGGAAGACAATACTCACTCAAGAGTATGAACACTTTGACTCAAAGACTAATGAGTCATTGAATGATTTATATGATAGATTTGTCAAACTTTAGAATGATTTGTCATTGGTTGACAAAGAGTATGATCTTGAAGATTCAAACTTTAAATTCCTGTTAGCTCTTCCTGAATGCTGGGATTTGAAGGCAACAACAATTAGAGACAATTACAATCTTGATGAAACAACGCTTGATGAAATCTATGGAATGCTCAAGACTCATGAACTTGAGATGGAACAAAGAAGCAAGAGGAAAGGAGGAAAGTCAAGGACAGTTGCTCTTAAGGCTGAAGAAGAATCCCCCAAAGCAGCTTCCTCAAGGAAAGACAAGGGTAAAGCTCTTGTTATAAAGTCTGAAACTGAGTCATCAAGTTCTGAAAGTGATGATGACTCAGATTCTGAAAGCTTGCCTGAGACTGATGCTGATGAGGAGATGATGAAGCTGTGTGCTCTTATGGTGAAAGGAATCACAAAGATTGCATACAGGAAGTTCAGGAAGGGAAAGAAGTTTTCCAGGAAAGGCATAAGTTCTGATAAGAAGAATTTTAGAAGATCTGAAGACAGAGGAGGAAAGTCTGATAGAGGAGATTATACCAATGTTAAATGCTATAACTGTGGTGAGAAAGGCCACATATCTCCTGATTGCAAGAAGGCAAAGGGTGACAAAGGCAAGGCTCTTGTCACAAAGCAGAAAAGCTGGACAGACACCTCAGACTCTGAAAGTGAGGAGAACTATGCATTAATGGCAAATGCTGATAAAGAAAGTGCTGAGAGCAGTTCTGAAGCTGCTGAAAAAAAGGTACCTCAGACTACTTATGCTTTTCATACTGATGATATTAATGAGTTGAGAAGATATCTTAAAACCATGTTTGTTAGTTATAGAGATCAAACTTTAACATGTGAAAGATTAACTTCTGAAAATCTTGCTTTTAAGAAAAGAAATGATTTCTTAGAAAAAGAGTTAGTCATGTTCCATCAAACTCAGAAGGATAGAGATGATGCTTTTTATGTTAGGGATGAAGTGCTAAAAATGAATGAATCTCTAAAAACTGAGTTAGAAAAGGAAAGAGAGATTATCAGGACTTGGACTAACTCTGGCAAAACAACTCAAAATTTGCTAAGTAGTGGAAACTGGAAAGAGGGCTTAGGTTATGGAGAAGATAAGAATGATAAAGGAACTGAAGAAATTAAGCCTGTTGTTAAGCAAAAGCCAAAGTTAAAACCTGTTAAGTTTGTAACTGTAAAGTCTGAAAATGAGAAATCAGAAGTTAAAGAGGAATTAACTTCTGACAAACTAAAACAGGAAAAGACAGCTGAAGTGAACATAGGCTTAATGACAAAGAAGCAGCTTAAGCATAAGCTGAAAGATGTTAAGAATGCAAACAAGGTAAAATCACCTAGGAAAAATAGGAATGGAAAGGAAGGTGTGAATAAAAGCAATGATTATAAACCTGTTCCTGATGCTCCTAGGAAAACATGTCATAACTGTAGAAGTACTAACCATCTGGCTTCTTTTTGCAGGAAGAATAAGAATATTAACTCCTTACCTTCAAAATCAGGAGTTAAGAGTCAGTCTGTTAGATACAAACCATAAAATCCTTGTTTTCATTGTGGTAGTTTATGGCATTCCATTTATACTTGTAAGGAATATCATAGTTTGTACTATGATTATTATCAAATAAAACCTTCTTTGAAGAAAGTTTCCATTGTTCCTTCTAGTGTAAATTCTGATTCAAAGTCTGATAGTGTAAGTTCTGATAAGAAAAATGTTAACATAAACTCTGATGCTAAATCCGCTGCAAATGTTAACAAACTTAATAAGGCCAAGGGATCCAAGCAAGTCTGGGTCCTTAAAACTAATAATTAGTGGTCTTTGTGATTGCAGGGCAACATGAAAAATATTCTAGTTCTGGACAGTGGATGTTCAGGACATATGACTGGAAATAAGGCCCTGCTATCAGACTTTGTGGAGAAAGCTGGCCCAAGTGTTTCTTATGGAGATGGCAACATTGGAAAAACATTGGGATATGGCAATATCAATCTTCGAAATGTCATAATTAAAGAAGTAGCTCTTGTCTCAGGACTTAAACACAATCTGCTGAGTATAAGTCAAATCTGTGACAGAGGTTATCATGTTGATTTCTTTGAAGAACACTGTGAAATTGTGAGTAAATCTAAAGGCAAAGTTGTTCTGAAAGGATACAGGCGTGGTAACATTTATGAAGCTAAGCTTTCAACAAGTACTGATGGTTCTGCAATCTGTCTGATGAGTAGAGCATCAATTGAAGAAAGCTGGAATTGGCACAAGAAACTCTCTCATTTAAATTTCAACAATATAAATGAAATGGTCAAGAAAAATCTTGTGAGAGGACTGCCAAAGTCAGTATTTGCTCCTGATGGCCTTTATGATTCCTGTCAGAAAACCAAACAAAGAAAATCTTCTTTTAAGAGCAAGACTGAATCATCAATTCTTGAGCCTTATCATCTATTACATGTTGATCTATTTGGTCCAGTGAATGTCATGTCTATTGCAAAGAAGAAGTATGCGTTGGTCATAGTGGATGAGTTCACCAGATACACATGGGTGTATTTTTTGCACACAAAAAGTGAAACTGCATCTATCTTGATTGATCATGTCAAACATCTGGATAAATTGGTCAAAGATTCTGTGAAAATTTTAAGGAGTGATAATGGCACTGAGTTCAAGAATTTGATAATGGAAGAGTTATGCAAAAACCATGGAATAAAGCAGGAATTTTCTGCTCCTAGAACTCCATAGCAAAATGGAGTTGTTGAAAGGAAGAATAGAACTCTCATTGAAGCTGCACGTACAATGCTTGAAGAAGCAAAGCTTCCAACCTATTTCTGGGCTGAAGCTATGCAGACTGCTTATTTTACTCAAAATGCAACACTCATTAACAAGCATGGAAAAATACCATATGAGATGGTGAAGAAAAAGAAGCCAAATCTGAAATACTTTCATGTATTTGGATGCAAGTGTTTTGTTCTCAAGACTCATCCTGAACAGCTATCCAAGTTTGATCTAAAAGCTGATGAAGGAATCTTTGTTGGATATCCACTTTCCACAAAATCCTTCAGAGTCTATAAATTGAGAACAAAAGTGGTCATGGAATCTATCAATGTTTCTTTTGATGACAAGAAGATTACTGGTCTTGAAGATTTCATTGACCATGATCAGCTGAGATTTGAAAATGAAGACTCAAATTCTGATACTGAAAATCCTGACAGTCTAAGTCCTGATACTGTAAACTCTGATGGATTAAACTCTGATGTTATTGAAACTGTGGTGACTACGTCAAAAGAAGATGCACCTATGCAGGGGGAGCATACTCAAGATCTTACCACATATCAAGAAACATCAGAACATACATCTGGCTCTTCAAGTTCTGATTCGTCAAGTTTTGATAAGCCAAGTTCTTCCAGTGCTGAAAATCTAAATTCTGAAGAATCCAACTCAGAGAGCATAGTTTCTGGGGGAGCATCAGAAAATGAAAATGAAGACAGCATGGATCATGGGGGAGCATGCAGTTCTAGAGAAAACCTTCGATCTGCAAGGAAGTGGACAAAATCACATACACCTGATTTGATAATTGGAAATCCTGATGCAGGTGTTAGAACTAGAACAGGTACTTCAAATGAATGTCTTTACAACTCTTTTCTCTCTCAAACTGAGCCAAAGAAAGTGGAAGAAGCTCTTCAAGATGCTGATTGGGTGCAAGCAATGCAGGAAGAGTTAAATGAATTTGAAAGAAACAAAGTCTGGACCCTAGTGCCAAGACCAAAGAATAGATCTATTGTTGGTACAGAATGGGTGTTCAGAAACAAAACTGATAGTGATGGCATAATTACAAGGAATAAGGCAAGGCTGGTTGCAAAAGGATATTCTCAACAGGAGGGAATTGATTATGATGAAACATTTGCACCAGTTGCTAGGTTAGAAGCCATAAGGATATTTTTGGCTTATGCTGCTCACAAAAAGTTTACTTTCTTTCAAATGGATGTGAAAAGTGCTTTTCTCAATGGAGAATTGGAGGGGAAGTATATGTTGAACAACCTCCAGGCTTTGTAGATTCCAAATATCCAGATTATGTCTACAGGCTTGATAAAGCACTTTATGGACTTAAGCAAGCTCCTAGAGCATGGTATGAGACTTTAGCTCAGTTTCTTCTGCAAAGTGGATTCAACAGAGGAACAATAGATAAAACACTGTTCTACCTCAACCATGGAAAGGACTTACTTCTCGTCCAGATTTATGTTGATGATATCATTTTTGGGTCTACAAATGACAGACTTTGCAAGAAGTTTGTCAAACGAATGCAGTCAAAATATCAGATGAGTATGATGGGGGAACTTAGCTATTTTCTGGGCCTTCAAGTCAAGCAGAATGAAGAAGGCACTTTTATTTGTCAAACTAAGTACACCAGAAACTTGCTAAAGAAATTCAGAATGCAAGATTGTTCAAGTGCATCCACTCCCATGGCCACTGCAACAAAACTGGATAAGGATACTGGTAAATCAGTAGATATTACTGATTACAGAGGTATGATTGGCTCTCTACTCTATCTAACTGCTAGTAGACCTGATATCATGTATGCTACCTATCTTTGTGCAAGATTTCAAGCAGATCCAAGAGAACCTCACTTAACAGCTGTGAAAAGAATCTTTAAGTATCTTAAAGGAACAGCTGATCTGGGATTGTGGCATCCTAGAGAATCAGATTTTAAACTAATAGGTTACTCAGATGCAGATTTTGCAGGTTGCAAAATTGACAGGAAAAGCACAAGTGGAAGCTGCCAATTCCTTGGAGGCAGATTGGTTTCTTGGTTCAGCAAGAAACAAAAGTCAATTTCCACATCAACTGCAGAAGCAGAGTATATTGCTGCAGGAAGCTGTTGTGCACAGATTCTTTGGATGAAGAATCAGTTACTGGATTATGGGTTAACATATTTCAAAATCCCTATTTACTGTGATAATCAAAGTGCTATTGCTATGACAGGTAATCCAGTTCAACACTCTATGACAAAGCACATCAGCATCAGGTACCACTTCATAAGGGAACATGTGGATGAAGGTACAGTGGAATTGCACTTTGTCCCAACAGATCAACAACTAGCAGATATCTTCACAAAACCACTGTGTGAAGCCACCTTTACAAGATTGGTAAATGAACTTGGAATGGTTTCAGGTTCTCTTTCTAAATATGTCTAGTTTTTGTTCTATTTCATTAGACTTTATGATCAGTATTTACATAATGTAATCTCTTTGTGTATTCTGTGATTAATTGTAATATGCGCTCAAGTACTGATTGTTGTCTGATATATGTTTCTAAACTCTGATAAGTGATATGTCTGTCTAAGTAACCATTCAATCCTATGAGGATAATTGTGTTAGATACTGACCTAGTAGTCTTCAATAAACAAATGATCCCATGTAAGAAGTAATTATTTCTGTGGAAATTTTATGACACAAGCAAATTCTGATAATTGAGCTTAGTTGAGTTTGCTTTGTTTATCTTATTACTAAGTCACAAATTACAATAATGTTACTCATCTGTTAAGTTCTGATACTAGTAAAACTGCTGAATGTACTAAGTGCTGATAAACCTCACTTATAAAAAGAAAAATCAAAAGGATCAAAGAATAAAATCAGGTACTCCTTTGAGATCTAGAGTAAAAATGTGGAAGGGAAGACCCAAGTGCATTGCTGGTATTAAGTAAATATGCATTAGAAAAGCAAAATATTTTCTTGGTGACTTTTCACACTCTATGATTACTGGAGAAATACTCTGATAATAGCATAAATTCTGATAAGCAGTCGTGACTCACTTACACTGAGGAGCCACTGTAAAATAGAATTTAAAAAGATGCATAAAATTAGCAGAAAACTGTTGAGGTGGACTCAAGCATGAACTCATTCATCAGTAGGTTTCAGGATAATGACAGCTCTTTAGCAAAATTTTAGTTATGCCTTATTTCTAAGATGTACTGAAGTGAATCAAACTTTACTCCTTGTCTGAAATTTAGCTTAATGCACACACTAATCACTCCATCTGAATGATGAAAATTACTGTGGTGGTCTATGTTGTTTTAGATAAACAGTCATTGTGTCTTCTTGCACTAATTCTGAGGATAAGTTCTGGTTGCATATTCTGAAGAGTAAGTTCTGAAGAGTATAACTCAGAACTTGTATGAGGATTTACTCAGATAAGCGATTTTTTTCGAGTTAAGAAATTATGTTCTGATGACTGTTAAGTTCTGAAATAAGTCTAAGTTCTGATATTACAGTCTAAATTCTTTCCTTGACTTATCTGTGGATAAAATTTGATAACAGTCTCGGTTCAAACTAGAATATATTGAAGTGGAAGAGTAATAGTCACTATGGTTAGGGTTAATGGTATTCGTACTTGAACAGTCTACTTTTACTTGTTACTTGTGCGCATTAAACCATGTTTTCTCCTTCCAATGAATGTTATTCTTTTTCCAAGTCTGGGGAAATGAGGTAGAATTAATTCTACCTGTCAGCATTAAATACTTTTACGTCTCCTGGCATTCTCTTGCCTATATAAGCAGCCACTTCACATCAGCCTTGCCCTGCTTCTTGAGCTAGGACTAAGGCTGTTGATGTTAGGTTTAGTAGCTTAGGGAATTCTTGTAGAAGTACTGATGTAATTTCCATTTCATGAATGTATTCTCTTGATATATTAATGAAATTGGTTTTTTATTTCAAGATTTTGTCTCTAAGTTATTTTGTAAGGCATTGATAAATCCTGATTGATATTCTGATGACCATATAATTTCTGTTTTAATTTAAGTTCTGACTTTCCTTTATCAGTACTTACTCATATGATTTATCTTGGTCATTTTCACTTGATTTCTTTACAGAATATTAATGATGCAGTGAAAAATAATTAAATCAGTGGGAACGGTTTCAATTTTGAATTAAAACTGTTTCACCTTGATTAATGGAATATCTAGGTAAATGGAATGGTTTTTCCTTGAAAACAGGCAAGTGGGGAAGTAATGATTACTGTTTTCTCGCGCCCAGTAACTATCCGTTAATACTGCATGTCTAACAGGTGTCCAACGGTAACATTTTTTTTCAGAGTATAAGTACGACAGAGAAAGGATTTCCTTAATTTTTTATTTCCTTCATACTTTTTCTCTCTACTTGCTTTTACTCTCTCTTTCTCTCACGTTGGTTTTTCATACAGACATTTTATCAAACACCTAACAGACACTTTTGAATCTCAATTTTTCACATGGCACCTAAGGATTTAATCATTGATGGAGCTAAGTTTGTTCCAAACAACTATGTTGCAATTCTTGATCATGCTGAAGCTCCATCTGAATTGCACTTTGTGCAAGATCTTTTTGCACACAGTGAGATTGGGTATGCACTGACCCAGCCTTCAGTCTTTTCGAGCCAACAAGTTCTGACGTTTTGGCGGACTGGGCACTATGATGATGGTGGTAAACATGGCACTCCCAGTATTGTTTTCGAAGTGGGTGATTCTTCTTATGCAGTCACTCCTGCTACAATACGCAAAGCTCTACATCTCCCAGAAGATTGTACCTTTTCAATTCCAGAAGAATCAGCTCTTCAGGAGTTAATGGCAAATTTGGGGTATGAAAAGGTTTTGGCAAAACTTGGGCAGTTGAAACGGGCTCATATCAGAAGAGAATGGAGCTTCTTCTTCGACTGCATCACCAAAGCTTTTGGGAACAAATGTTCAAATTTTGATGCTATCCCAATTCTGAGTCAGCACATAGGGTATGCTATTATAAACCAAACTTATTTTGATTTTGCAACTGGTATAATTGGTTTTATTGGGGATAGGATGACAGAGGATAGGAATGTTGTCTATTTTGCTAGATTCTGTCAACTTATTTATACTTTTTGTACTGATGAACCTCAATTAGTCAGTTCCTCAACCCCACCTTTTAAAGTTGCAAAACGCTATTTTAATGACCTGGTAAATGCTGACACTAAGAAATCAGTGGTTAGACCATTACAGATTCCTCAATCTGTAAAATAGATCCTAGTAAATGCTGATCCTGATACTTATAGATCTGTTTACTCTGATGTCCAACTAACAACAAACACCCAAAAACCATCATCCTCAGCACCTACCACTCATTCTACTCAACCTACCCTCAGGAAATATCTCAAATCCTATCTCTCCACTTCACAGACTGTTCAACCCTCATCCTCAGCACCTACTGTGAAGCCTTCATCCTCCAAGCCAAAGAGGACAAAGACTGTTCCTCAAACACCTCAAAAGAGAAGGAGGATTGCCTTGAGAGATGAATCTGATACTGAGGAACAGGTTCCTTCTTCAGAACCTGTTGTAGGTGAAGCTGAGAAAGAGACTTCTCAGAAGGATTCTGGAATTGGGGGATCTAGGCTTCTCAAAAGGCTTAGAAGAATGACAGTTCGTGAAACTCCCAAGGAATCTAAATCAACACAGAGATAAAAGAAACAGAGGGCAAAAAGGCCAGTTTCAGATGATGAAGATGAAGCAGCTAAGGAAGGGGATCAGGAATCTCTGATCTCACAAGACAAGGAATTTGCTCCAGTCACTTCTTCTCCATCAACTCCATCTCAGGAAGCTGTTTTTGAAAAGGCTACCACACCATCTGTGTCTCCTGTTGATCCAGGCACAATTGCTGATATTGATATTCAAAACTTGGTTGTGCCTGAAGTAATTCTCTTAGAAGCTCCAACAACAACTAATCCTTCTACAACACCTGTTACTGATGCTGTTCAAACTCCAGAGTTATCAACAACACCTTCTCTGCATTATGATGCTGATGATCAGACTTTAGGTGAGCATCAGGATTTGGCTGTTGATCAGAACTTAGAACCAGATCAGCAATTAGAGGATGCTGAAACCTCCATTGCTACTCACACTGTTGTCTTATCAGAAGATACTGATTCTTTAAGTTCTGATGCTGCAAATGCTGGAGATACTGGTGATGCTGCTCCAACTGCAGATGCTGATGCAGCAGGTCCTTCAGGACATGCTCCTCAACAGACTATTCTAAAGTCTGAACTGGTTAAGAAGTTTGTTACCGGAGAAGCACCAGTACCTTGGAGTGAAACTCCTGCAGGTCAGGAGTGGACTAAGGAATGGAACTCAGTTTCATGTGTTCCAACTGAAAAGCATCTTGCTGAGCACTTGACTAAAGCTGATGAAATGTTAAATTCTGATGATTTCAAAACCCAGCTTAGAGTCACTGCATTGAGTACTAAACATCTACAAGGTCTTCACTCAACTACTCATGCAGAGCTACACAAGATTCAGGAAAACTTTATCAAACAGGAACAAGTTTGGAAAATTGATAAGAAAAAGTTCTTCCAACCTACCATTGACAGGATTGCTTATATTGAGAAGACTCAAGATCATCAACAAGCTCAGATTGATGATATTCTGAAAAATCAAGCTTCTCAGCAATCACAACTGACTGAAATCCAATCCTCAGTGGAATTGCTTATCTCTCTTCTACTACCTGCTGATGCCAAAAAGAGGGAGAAAGTAATTAAGTCCAAATGCAAGACTGACAAGACACTGACAGGAAAGGATGATGAAAAAGATGATCAAGGAAACCCTGGAATGGGTAGAGGTCATAGTCAAGGTAGAGGATTCACATCAAGATAAGCTAGTCACAGGACAAGTTCTGATACTGGGAAAAGAATAAGTTCTGCTACTGATAAAAGGATAAGTTCTGATGAACTTTTAGATCTTGATGAGGAAATGTCAAGACAGTTATTTCTTCAGAAAAATCCAGGAATGGACTTGGAGAGTTTAATGAAAGAAGAAGCCAGGCTTAAATCAGAGAAAGTCACATCTAAATCTGAAGCTTCTGGTAAAAAGTAACTTCCAAAACTCAAAGGCATTGTGATCAAAGAAAGGACACATACTGAAGCAACATTGGCTAGATCACAACCGCAGATAGATCCAAGATCCAAGGGTAAAGAAAAGATTGGTGAAACTATCAAGGTTTATGTGCCTCCTGAGGATGAAGAAATTACTGATGAAAAGGATAATCTTGCTCTGACTTCAAGAAAAGTTCTTAAAACAACCTCTGACATGGCTCAAGTTGTTCAGAGTCAAGAAATTGTAAGTTCTGATATTCAGAAGAAGCAAGTAACCTCTGACATAGCTCAAGTTAACTTGATATCAGAAGATAGACCAAAGACACTCCCACCAGGATTCACTAAAGCAAAACAGACTCAACCTTTGAAGACTACTGCAAGTGGTTTTGAAGTAAGAGTAGTTACTGGAAAGGAAACAAGAGATAAAACTGGATTGGGAAGTGCTGATGAAAGGAGAATACATAACACTACCAATGATCCAACTTCCTTGAGTGAACCAGGTATTGGGGCAACTCCTGAGAGATTGAATCAACTGGAATCTGTACAGATGGTTTACCATACCTACTTGAAAGAATACATCATGTTGTATTTCATGACAGATGGTAGGGTTTATCATATAAGACAAAATGCCATTCCATTGAAGTATTTTGAAGAATTGGAGCATGTACTTTTCTTACTTCAAGTGGATGACAGAATAACAGGAACTGCTGCAAACTATTTAAAAGAACAGATTCAGAGATAGAAAAGGTTTGATTCTGTTAAGTCTGACAGCACATACGTTCCAAAGTACAGAGATCACAATGGTGATATAGTTGAAATGAAGCCCAACACTGCTAAGATTATAACTACCTTTCTGGGGTACAAGGCTGTTGAATTCAATCTTGAGTCTGATAAAGCTTATTTGATCAGACTGGATCAGGATATAAGAAAAGCAAAGATCAATGATCTCAGAGCTGCAATCTTTCAAATTGGTGAAGATACTGCAGAGCTTAAAGATGCCAAAAGGAGAATGATTGATGAACTCAGATATGCTGAGAAATGTTTGTTGAAAAACTATCTCAGAACAACTCCTGACATCAGAGAGATCAGATGATAAAGCCAAGTCGAAGATCTACAACTGCTTAAATTATGACATTTGTACAGACTGAAGTTGTTATCAGAAGTTGAATATTGGTAAAGCTTTAAGGACTGTAAGTTGTAGTTATATAGTCTAATTCTCATGCATTTGTACTTAATATTTTTGACATCATCATATATCTGTTAAACTTGTATATTATTCTAATTTACAAGTTGGGGGAGATTGTTAGATATATTTGATAATGTCATGGCTAATATAATTTATGTTTAGATTTTAGATCTTACTTAACAGGACAAGTCAGTACTTAACCATTAATCAGTACTTATACTGGAAGTCAGGACTTAAGGATATCAGTACTTATATTATCAGGAGATAATCATCAGAAGTTAGATATCAGAACTTAAGTGCTGAAGGACGATCAGATAAGGACAGTAGCTGATTAAAGGAAAGAAGATCGAGATAAACATAAGAAGAGATATGCATGAAGAAGGAGTTCCGTGAAGAATGGAATACTTGGAAGAAAAGATATTTGATTGATATATTTTAGAAAGCAGAATTATATTCCATATCAATTAGCGATTATCTTGTAACTGTGTAGTATATATAAACACAGACATAGGGTTTACATTATATGTGTTATCATATTCGAGAAGATTATTCATTGTAACCCTAGCAGCTCTCGTGATATTTGTTCATCACTGAGAGGTAACAGTTCCATACTGCAACAGAGTTTATTGTTTCAATAAAGTTTGTTTTCTGTTACTTAATATATTAAAGTTTGATTTGATTGTATTATACACTGTATTCACCCCCCTCTACAGTGTGTGACCTAACCCTCTACAGTGTGTGTGACCTAATTAATTATCGGATTATTAATCATATTATTTAATCCTTATTTATTAATTATTTACCTAATTACTAGTTAATTACCTAATTATTAGTTAATTAGATAACTAATAAATAATTAGATAAATAATTAAATAATTAATTAAATAATTAAATCCGAATTTATAATTTAAAATAATTCAGAAATTAATAATATTATTTTTCAGAATTTAAAACTAATTTTTATATAATTATTAGAATTATTAAAAACTGATTTTAATATACTAAAATATAAATAATTAATTAGTTAATCAGAAACACAAAAACAAAATCAGGGTTTGGGTTTTTAGGATTGAACCCGGGTCGTTTCCGGGTTGGAAACCGGGTCGTCCCCAACCCAATCGGGTCGGGAAGAACAACTCCGGCAACCATCGCCGGTGAACTTCCCGGTGGAACGACGACCACCAACGCGGGGTTTTCTGCTTGATTTGTTGCGCGTACTCCTTCCTCTGTCACCCAGGTGCCGTTCTCCCCCGACCCCGTTGTGGCTGGAGCCGCCGAAGCCGTGAAATGCCATCAACGGCGGTGGTTTCCAGTGAGCTTTAAACCCGAATCCAGCGAGTGCGATTCAGCATCAAAACAGAGCCGTTTGATTCGATTCGACCCTCCATTCCATTCAAAATCATCCCAGAAATTCAACCATATCATGATCTAATCCTAACAATATCTATGTCAAATTCTCCGGCTAAAATCAAACATTTTCCGGCCAAAACTCGAAGTAACGATTTCGTACATGAAAAATTGCGATTAATATATCAAAATAAAGCTATTAACTTCTACAATCAAACCCCCATAACCAAAATAATCTCAGATTCTTGCAATTACAAAAACGAACTAATTAAAGTTTACATAAACCGTAAATTAAGAACAACTATCTAGAGCATAACTCCGATCAATTAACTATCACCAATCCATTGTAAACAAGTAAAGAAAACTATATCAAGCATAAAAATCCATCCAGAACCCCAGAATCAAAAACGCCTAAATCAAACATAAACCCTAAAAATACGAATTGAAAATCAACGTAATAAAACACAAAATTGATGCTAGAATTGGAAAGTAGGGATCAAGAGCTTTCGATTGAGTACTCACATGTCAGATTTGGAAGTCGGAATCACTGTCAAATCTTTGTTTGAAATCAAGAACTCAAGAACCCTAATTTCTGAATTTGGGGATTTTTGCTGAATTTTTCTGATTTTAATTAATTAAATTAATAATAATTAGGGTATTTATAGCTGAAAAATTAATACTCCTAAATAAAATTAAGGGGCTAATTATACATCTAATAAAAATATTTGGCCCTAATTTTTATAATTTTTGGGTATTAAAATTTAATTTATAAATATTTTATATATACAATATATATGCCAAAAATTCCCAAAAATTGTGAATAATTCAAAATTACAAAAAAATGGTATAAATAAAAGTCCTATAATTTTATAAAAATAAAAATGTGATTTTTGTGGGGGTTTTAACACCCAATGGGACCCGAAAAAGTCATTTTTCGTAAAACGAGAAAATTTATAAAATATCTAGATGTTCAGAATATTGCGATTGTAAAAGCCGTTTGATGAAAAATAAGGCCCATTATTTTATTTGAAATACTGGCTTTAAAATCATTGTTTGGATTGCAAAACGTTTGAAATGAAACCTTTGAATACGATATAAAACATCTGAAAAATACCTTAAAAATACAAAAATGATACGGAATACACGTAACACATAACAATTAGGGTTTAACAGATAATCACACTTCAATGACACATTAATACACATATTTTATTATAAATATGATATAATACAACATAAATTTCCCGGTCATTACATTCTCCCCCCTAATAGGATTCTGTCCTCAGAATCTTCTATGAAACAAATGAGGGTATTTCTCTAACATTTCACTTTCAAGGTCCCAGGTTGATTCTTCAACCATAGGATTTCTCCACAACACTCGCACTAAATATACAGACTTATTTCTCAACATTTTCTCTCGCCGATCTAAAATTCTTACCGGCTGCTCTACAAAAGACAAATCAGGCTGGATTTCTATCGGCTCATATTCTATTACATGCCTAGAATCATGATTATATCGCTTAAGCATTGACACGTGAAACACATTGTGAATATGTTGCATATGAGGCGGTAAAGCTAATTCGTATGCAAGCTTTCCTACTCTCTTTAAAATTTCAAATGGTCCGACGTATCGTGGCTTCAATTTACCCTTATTGCTAAATCTGGTCCATCCTTTCCATGGCGATATTTTAAGTAATACGTGTTCTCCTTCCTGATAGTCCATATCCTTCCTTGCTGGGTCTGCATATTTACGTTGCCTGTTTTGCGCTGCATCGAGTCGTTTCCGAATAAGTTCAATCTTTTCTTTCATCTGCTGAATTAATTCTGGACCCAAAATTTTGCGTTCTCCAACTTCATCTCAATGTACTGGTGATCTGCATTTTCTCCCGTATAGTGCTTCATATGGCGGCATTCCAATGCTTGCATGATAGCTGTTATTATAAGAAAATTCCACTAGGGGTAGATGTTCATCCCAACTGCCTTCAAAATCGATCACACAAACTCGTAGCATGTCTTCAATCATTTGGATAGTTCTTTCACTTTGCCCATCGGTTTGCGGATGATAAGCGACTCATGTTTAATTTTGTTCCAAGGCATTCTTGAAATTGTCTACAAAATCTTGAGTTAAAACGAGGATCTCCATCAGACACGATAGATATTGGAACTCCATGTCGCATCATAATTTCTTTGAGATACATGTGCACTAATTTGTCGAGCGAAAATCTTTCATTAATCGGTAGAAAATGTGCCGACTTCATAAGTCTGTCAATGATTACCCATATCGCATCATGATTTGCCTTAGTCCTTGGTAGTCCTACCACAAAATCCATCGCTAGATGTTCCCATTTCCATTTTGGAATGTCTAATGATTGTAATAACCCGCTCGGACGTTGATGTTCCACTTTAACTCGCTGGCATGTGTAGCATTTACTCACCCATTCTGCTATTTCCTTTTTTCATATTCGGCCACCAAAAGTTCTCCTTCAGATCGTGATACATTTTTTTGCTTCCTGGATGAATGGAATACTTCGAATTGTGCGCATCTCGCATTATTTCTTCTTTTAATTCTACCACATTAGGGATCCAGATTCTCGATGCAAAGCGTAAAATTCCTTCATTATCTTTTTGAGTTGTGATTTCTTCTCCCGTTAAGTTATCATCTTGACTCATCACTTCATCTTGACAGCGGCGAATCTTTTCTAACAACTCCGGTTGGAAAGTCATAGTGTAGATAGCTTCTGTAAATTCATTGGGAATACGAATTTCAATTTCCAATTTGTCGAATTCCTTGGCCAATTCTTCGCATGAAGTTAACCAATTCAATCTTTCTTTCCTGCTCAACGCATCCGCTACAACATTTGCTTTTCCTGGATGATAACTGATTGTAACATCGTAATCCTTTATCAATTCCAGCCATCGATGTTGTCGCATGTTCAGTTCCTTTTGCGTAAAGATATACTTCAGACTTTTATGATCCGTGTAGATCTCGCATTTTTCACCGTAGAGATAATGTCTCCAAAGCTTCAATGCAAATACAATCGCTACCAATTCCAGATCATGCGTAGGATAATTCTGCTCATGGGGTTTAAGTTGTCTCGAAGCATATGCGATGACGTTACCGTGTTGCATCAATACACATCTTAGCCCGCGATATGAAGCGTCGCTGAAAATAACGAAATTCCCTTGCTCGTCTGGCAATACCAGTACTGGTGCGGTCACCAACCGATTCTTCAACTCTTGAAAACTTTCTTCACATTTATCATTCCATTCAAACTTTTCACTTTTTCGAGTTAACTTGGTCAATGGCGTTGCTATTTTCGCAAAATCTTTGACAAACCTTCGATAATATCCTACCAATCCCAAGAAACTTCGAACTTTTGTTGGTGTCTTTGGTCATTCCCAGTTCAACACAGCTTCAATCTTCGCTGGATCGACTTGGATGCCTTCTCTACTGATGATATGCCCTAGAAATTGTACTTTCCTTAACCAGAATTTACATTTTGAAAATTTTGCATATAATTGCTCTTTCCTCAGAATTTCTAAAGCTATCCTCAAGTGCTCTGCATGCTCTTCTTCTGTCTTGGAGTAAATCAAGATGTCAACAATGAATACAATCACGAACTTGTCCAAATATTTCTTGAATATCCTGTTCATCAAATCCATGAATGCAGCTGGCGTGTTTGTCAAACCGAATGCCATTACAAGAAACTCATAATGTCCATATCTCGTACGAAACACAGTTTTTGGAATATCTTCAGCTTTAATCTTCAATTGATGATAGCCTGATCGCAAATCTATCTTTGAAAACCATGCAGCTCCTTTTAGCTGGTCGAACAAATCGTCGATTATCGGTAAAGGATACTTGTTCTTAATAGTGAGTTTATTCAACTCCCGATAGTCGATGCATAATCGCATGCTGCCGTCCTTCTTCTTCACGAATAACACTGGTGCACCCCATGGGGATACACTAGGTCGTATAATGCCTCGGTCTAGAAGATCTTGCAGTTGCGTTGATAATTCTTTCATTTCGACTGGAGCCATTCGATACGGAGCTTTCGAAACTGGTTTCGTGCCTGGTGCTAGATCAATCGTGAACTCGATTTCTCGATCTGGCGGTAACCCTGGAAGCTCGTTTGGAAAGACGTCCGGATACTCACATACAACTGGAATGTCTTCTAGTCTAGGACTTCATTTTTCAGTATCTAACACGTAAGTTATGTACGCCTCACATCCTTCTCGAAGAAATCGTTTGGTCTGTACTACAGTGAGAAATTTCTTCCGCTGTTTTTCGCCTTTGAATATTACCGTTGCATTTTCCGCAGTTCGCAATTTCACTTTCTTATTCGCGCAATCTATTTGAGCCTTATGATACACTAACCAATCCATTCCCAAATTCACATCAAATTCTCCTAGCTTAAAAGAAATTAAGTTTACAGAGAAATTATGTCCAGCTATTTCTACATCACACGCAGGACATACTCGATCTACTGGAACTTGGTCGTCATTCACTAATTTTATAATTAACGTCTCGCCCAACCATTCGATTTCGCAATGTAACTTATCAAGAAATTCTTCAGAAATAAATGAACGGGTAGCTCCAGAATCAATTAATACTTTAGAATCTATGGAGTTTACCAAAAGCGTACCTGCAATCATACTTGGACTCTGCACTGCTTCTTTCATGGTCATGTTAAAAGTCCTTGCTTTGGGTTGATTCGGCGGTGGTGGTGGAGGTAATGCCAATACTTTTGGAATACTGGCTGCCATTGCTGGTCCTTTACAATTCCTAGCGATATGCCCTTTCTTTCCCCATTGATAGCAAGTGATTTCTGCTGTTTTTCCTGTTGGACATTTGTTGGAGTAGTGCCCTTTCTGCTTGCATTTGAAACATGTCACATCTGCTTTAATACATACGCCGGTATGCTTGCGTCCACAAGTTTTGCAATATGGCACTGGAACCTTAACAATTCCCTGCTGTTTGGAGGCTTGGAAACGATTACCTGCTTTTTGTGTACCCTGTCCTATCCTTTTGAAATTTAAATTTGCCCGAGCTTGCAATCCCAGCTTCCTGTTGGAACGGTCTTGGAAACTTCCCTGTCCTCTGTCTCGTTGAGATCTTTCACTTTCCCCTTCGATGATCAAAGCTTTCTAGATTATAGCAGTATATGTTGTTAATTCAAAAACTGCAACATGTCCACGTATCCATGGTCGTAATCCCTCTTGAAATCTCTGCACCCGTTTCTTTTCAGTGTCAACCTATTCCGGAACAAACCTAGCCAACTCATTAAATTTGGCTTCATATTCTGTTACAGACATACTTCCCTGCTTCAGCCCTAAAAACTTTATCTGCATCTGATTCTTCACATAGCGAGGAAAATGTTTTTCTAAAAATAACTCTTTAAACCTATCCCAAGCAATAACATCTTCACCCTCTAAAGCCTTTTTAGATTCCCACCAATAATTTGCCTCTCCCTTCAACAAATAACTAGCAAAATCAGTCTTCTGGTCCTCACTATCTTCACTAGAGCAAACGCTTTCTCTATTTCTTTTAACCAGGTGGTAGCTTTAATAGGATCAGTAGACCCATCAAATTCTGGAGGTTTAACCGACTGAAACTGCTTAAAAGTAACAACAGGTAATACTGGTGGTAATTGAGGCTCAGGACGAGGTGGTTGTTGTAACATTTGTTGTTGTATCTGTTGTTGCTGATGCTGCATCTGCTGTTGCATCATTACCATCTGTTGTTGCATCAGATGGAACATTTGATTCATGGTCTCATTAGTCTGACTTTCGGAATTGCTGTTCGAGGTTTCAGCCCTAGTCTTTCTTTTTGGTGCCATCTTCTTCTGATAATAAAACAAGTGATATTTATTTAACAGTTTAATAAACAATTGTCAGTATGTAAGGAAAACAATTTATCATGTATTAATAACATGGTTTATTTAAAGAAAACAGTTACTGAATGTAAAAACTGGAAATGTAAACAGTTAAATAAAATGTTTACTTTTTCTTTTCAACAGGAATCATAATATGGAAAGCTGTAAAACAATAAAATGAAAGTAAATGCTGTAAACTGTAAAGACTGAAATTTAAATAAAATAATTTTTTTTTGAAAGTTCAGCTTATATATATGATACCAGCCTCAGGTGTAAATGCTTGATACAAAAAGTCTCGCTCTGCTGGTAATCACCGCGGCTACAAGTCATACTACCACTACAGGTCAAAATCCTACTACATGTTAAACTACTAATACACACATACACAGTACTCACTAGGTTATACTATGCTGCCTCTATATACATCTATACCCTGAAGTCACTGTCTCAACTGTCCCTGTCTCAGAACCCAGGCGGAATACGCCTAAGCTCCTCTCTAAGTGCCTGGACCAAAGTCTGTGCCAAGCGGAATATCCGATAGAACTCTGCAAAAGAAGGGGGTCCATCATGGGTCAAATCATCAAGCTCCCAAGTAGCGCTCATCAACACTGACTGCAGTCGCTGCCTCATGTAGTAATCTGGTTGTAGGGCTGCTAACGGTCATCTGTCCCTCTGATCAAACAGATGCATAATCTCTCGACACTATGCCCGCCAATACTCCATATCATCCCTCATAACTCTATACTCATGGTATGGTACCATATGCGGCTGAGCAATCTGACCTACTGACTCCTGGGAAGGAACCCTCGGAATACCTGCACCCTGCTGTGGTAAACCTAACTGTAGATCCACATCATGCTCTCCCATCCCCTCGACTGAAATCATCTGAACTATGTCCGGCTCAGGGGCATGCACTGGTATAGGAGGTAACAATGGTGGTGGTGGTAACTCTTGCTCAATACCTGGTATAAGCTGATGCTCAATAGGTAAAGGAACTATCGGCTTGAAGAACTCAAAAGGATCAAACATCTTTATGGGGTCATGAACTATCCCCTGAACTGGTGGTACCGGCTCCTGTGGCAACGGTGGTGGAGGTGGTAGAGGAGGAAACATATGCTCAGACTATCCTCTCGGAAGATGCAGAATAACCAGAAATGCCATCTGATAATATACCAAAGAAAAGAAAAGGTCACTAACAATCCTAAGATTCATATTTCCCTATTCTAATTTGACCTAAATCCTAATACTATTTTTCCCTAATTTGACTATCCCTATCTTAAGTGATCTCCCTATCCTATCTTAGTCCTAATGTTCTTGTTTTCAGGGACCAAACCTACAGCTCTGATACCAAACTATAACGCCCTCCAAACCCGGGGTATAAGTCTGGGGGTTACGAGCTAATCACCAAACCTATACAAGCTTATTAATAAATAATAAATAAATGAAATTAAACCCCTTTAACACTAACCAGGACCTTTTTAGGTTGAAGTATGAAAATAAGAACCACTAACTACTTTTATTACAAACCAACATTTAAAATCTCACAACTCTCTTTATTACAAACCATTGTCTAATTTATTTTTAAACTAAGTTCAGCTTTTATTCAAACACACATACTATCTATCAACACTCCACCTGCTCGGGCAACTCAAAGCTTTCTTCCTGAATTGGGATCAACACCTTGGGTATGAGAGGATCCCGAGGCTTGACCTGCTTCTTTACCACTCGTGTCCTGATGGGTTTCATATTCCTTCTTAACTGAAAACAATAAGGTGAATAACAACAAAAAGGGGTGAGCCAAAAATTGCTCAACAAGTCCACAAAATATAAACAGTGTTAAAGCATTATAATTGAATCCGTAACCCAGGTATATCTGCAAAGATATAACCTCATAAGAATCGAAAGAAGGCCATTACTGGCGAATGCAAACGAACTAAACTGGACTCAAGTTCGCAGCTATACCCTGCTGATCAGCCAGGATACAGTGCAGATCTATATCTCACTATATAGATCCCATCGGGCACCAAGGCACTACGGCCCGTTTCAAGGATCCGGTTATATCCCGGTCCTTAGGATTAAGTAGACTTAATCCCAAAAGTAGTATTATCCAGTCCCTAGAATAGCAACCGGAACAAATCGATATGCTTTGATATATTCTAATCACCAGAATATATCAATAATTATGAGTAACAATTGGAATATGAATAATGAATTCAAATGAAAAGAATAATTAAAGAATCGAACTGAAATATGAATAAAGGAATTAAAGGAGTACAAGCGTAATAAGAATTTGAAATGAATATTACTATTCTGAAAGTAGAATAGGGGAGAAACTTGCCTTTTGCGCGACTTACTGCAATTAAGTCACTTCCGTCTATCCCCTACTTAACCTGCCTTGCTGGCTTAACATCTGTTAGCAAAATAGACTGATTAAGTCATCTTGTACTTCAATTTGCATCTTGAATTGACTTCATTTCGTTCCTATTATCTACCCATCCGCTTATAACTGACTCTTATATTACATAAAAGCAAGTAAGACTCGATTAACCACATAATACACATAAGCACATAATCATTTCTATAGTTAAAATAATTTTTAGAATCAAAATCGACTCGCTGTTTGCTTCGTTAATCACCTTCTACTTCATTTCTCATTTTTCCGGAATTTTTCGGACTCGTCTCGGCGCGTATTTCGACTGATAATCACGTAATCAATAAAGTCAACTAATTTCTAGAAGCAATTAGGTCTTTATATTATTTTTAATGAAAAAATTCATTTTTTTGTGTAAAATGGCTTTCGTTTCACTTGAATCGGACTAACGGTTGAATTATTATCAAATAAACACTGATAATTCAATTTATTATTCAATATAAATAATCATTACAACCTTTGAAATCCTAAAATAATTTTTAAATAATTATTGAAGATAAATCAAAGTCAAAAATAATTTTTTTTATAATTTTTGGAGTTAAAATGAAGAAGTTATGATTTATTGAAAATTATGTGATTAATTATCGAAATAATTAATCACTTCTTAAATATTTAATAAATAAATAACTAATAAATAATTAATAAATAATTATTTAATAATTTAAAATAATTAATCCCTAATTATTTGGATTAATCACAATTTATTACAAATATTTTCAACTTATCGTTATTTATTCGATTAGATCGATTATTTATAAATAAATAATCGATATCATTAACTGGTACGTTAATTACTGAATAAATGAGTCATTATTCGAATCATAATCGAACTCAAAAATCAATTACTCGTGTAAATACGAGTCATTCATCTTTCTCGTATAATTATTGAATTATTACGATTATTATTACAATTTATACGATTCAATCGATTATCGATATTTAATTATACGATACGAATATTTATTACGGTATTCTTCGAATAATTATCGCTCGAATTTTAATTTTAATTATCGAATCACTACTCGTATAGATACGAGTTACATGTAATACTAACTAATTATCGGATTATTAATTGTATTATTTAATCCTTATTTATTAATTATTTACCTAATTACTAGTTAATTTCCTAATTATTAGGTAATTAGATAACTAATAAATAATTAGATAAATAATTAAATAATTAATTAAATAATTAAATCCGAATTTATAATTTAAAATAATTCAGAAATTAATAATATTATTTTTCAGAATTTAAAAATAATTTTTATATAAGTATTAGAATTATTAAAAACTGATTTTAATATACTAAAATATAAACAATTAATTAGTTAATCAGAAACACAAAAACAAAATCAGGGTTTGGGTTTTTAGGATTGAACCCGGGTCGTTTCCGGGATGGAAACCGGGTCGTCCCCAACCCAATCGGGTCGGGAAGAACAACTCCGGCAACCATCGCCGGTGAACTTCCCGGTGGATCGACGACCACGAACGCGGGGTTTTCTGCTTGATTTGCTGCGCGTACTCCTTCCTCTGTCACCCGGGTGCCGTTCTCCCCCGTCCCCATTGTGGCTGGAGCCGCCGAAGCCGTGAAACACCGTCAACGGCGGTGGTTTCCGGTGAGCTTGAAACCCGAATCCGACGAGTGCGATTCAGCATCAAAACAGAGCCGTTTGATTCGATTCGACCCTCCATTCCATTCAAAATCATCCCAGAAATTCAACCATATCATGATCTAATCCTAACAATATCTATGTCAAATTCTCCGGCTAAAATCAAACATTTTCCGGCCAAAACTCGAAGTAACGATTTCGTACATGAAAAATTGCGATTAATATATCAAAATAAAGCTATTAACTTCTACAATCAAACCCCCATAACCAAAACAATCTCAGATTCTTGCAATTACAAAAACGAACTAATTAAAGTTTACATAAACCCTAAATTAAGAACAACTATCTAGAGCATAACACCGATCAATTAACTATCACCAATCCATTGTAAACAAGTAAAAGAAACTATATCAAGCATAAAAATCCATCCAGAACCCCAGAATCAAAAACGCCTAAATCAAACATAAACCCTAAAAATACGAATTGAAAATCAACGTAATAAAACACAAAATTGATGATAGAATTGGAAAATAGGAATCAAGAGCTTTCGATTGAGTACTCACATGTCAGATTTGGAAGTCGGAATCACTGTCAAATCTTTGCTTGAAATCAAGAACTCAAGAACCCTAATTTCTGAATTTGGGGATTTTTGCTAAATTTTTCTGATTTTAATTAAATAAATTAATAATAATTAGGGTATTTATGGCTGAAAAATTAATACTCCTAAATAAAATTAAGGGGCTAATTATACATCTAATAAAAATATTTGGCCCTAATTTTTATAATTTTTGGGTATTAAAATTTAATTTATAAATATTTTATATATACAATATATATGCCAAAAATTCCCAAAAATTGTGAATAATTCAAAAATACAAAGAAATGGTATAAATAAAAGTCCTATAATTTTATAAAAATAAAAATGTGATTTTTGTGGGGTTTTTAACACCCAATGGGACCCGAAAAAGTCATTTTTCGTAAAATGAGAAAATTTATAAAATATCTAGATATTCAGAATATTGCGATTGTAAAAGCCGTTTGATGAAAAATAAGGCCCATTATTTTATTTGAAATATTGGCTTTAAAATCATTGTTTGGATTGTAAAACGTTTGAAATGAAACCTTTGAATACGATATAAAACATCTTAAAAATACCTTAAAAATACAGAAATGATACGGAATACACGTAACATATAACAATTAGGGTTTAACAGATAATCACACTTCAATGACACATTAATACACATATTTTATTATAAATATGATATAATACAATGTAAATTTCCCGGTCGTTACATAACGGGTCTCCTCTTGAGTTTTAAACCACAAAATCTTCTTAAATCTACTCTTATGATCTTGTATCAAGAAATTGATTTCCTTGAACACAGCCATAGAGATGGTTACCATAAACACAGCTATAGATGGTAATATCTTTGAGTTTGGGTGAATATTTGGTGTTGCATGCAAGAGAGACAGAAGAGAGATGGAGAGAGCCGAAAGAGAGAGAGAGATAGAGGGAGTGTGTTCGAGAGAGAGGAAAAGAAAGTGAGGGAGAGGGGGAGAATGCTCACGGGAAAAGAAAGAAAGAAAAGGGGGGAGAGTGTTTATATTGTATTAGGGCCAAGGGTATTTTAGTAATCTACTAAATCCCTTTTTGTGTTTGATTAATCCTTTCTTTTTACTCAAATAAGATAAAAATCAAATATAAAGTATATCTCTCTCGGAAAGTCAAAAATTATTGCAAATGACAATTTTAATACGTAGATCTCGAAATTAGCTTTCCAACCATTACTCATAATAAACTTTTGAGCGAACGGTTGATTTTATATGATTTTCGCAAGTTCGTACTAGTAATAGCATTTTATCACATAAAAATCAATTTAAAATGCAATGACCAGCAAATAAATTCGTCCATCATTTTTAATAAGTCTCTAGGATTATTATGACGATAACAGAATAAATCCCATGCTTTTATCTTACTCAGATAATTTTATAAAAATGCGCGAAGATTAAATAAACCTTATTAAAATCAAATAATTCCCTTAAATTCATAAAAATGTTACAGATCACGTAATCATGCACACAGACAAGCAATCACACACATACGAAGATTGTTGGGGAACGGATAAAGGAATTGGAAAAGTTAGAAATTGAAGAACAGGTTTTGATCTAGTTTCTAGGTGATGCTGATACTCACTTTGTTGTTAGATATCAAAGGTGGTATTAATATAGATGATTGATGTTGACTTCAGTATGGAATGTTGTGAGCATCAAAGTTCATATTGATATCTAATTTGATATGACAACAAAATAAGTATTAGTACCAAGAGTTCGGCTTTGAATAAAGTTATGATTCATTCCATTCCAAACTAATATTTCCTTTCAGATAGTAAAAGATTCTCGCTCGATGAATATACTTGATAGTAATTGAAAAGAAATTGAAGTATACTACAAAGTGGTGAGTTAAATGCAATTGTCGAGATTTTTCTTTAATTTTTAGTTTTGAATAGATTTAGAATATTTCGAAGCATCAGACGCCATTGGTTCATTATATCGGGTGCAGACGGATTGAAAGTACAAGAGACTAGCTAAAGGTTCTCGAATATGATTGAAAATGATCATAAGTCAGACTAACCGAGCAGAAGGAGACGTGAAAAGTAAAGTAGGACAGTCAGGGAAAATGGAAGGTTCATGAACACAAATTATTAGAATTAGAAAGAGAAGTAGATTAGTATAAATTAAGTTAGTCTATTGAGACAATGAGATAGATTGAACGATTACGAATGAGTTGGCCTTGTTGTTACAGGCATAACGAGTTCATAAGATGTTCAAATGTATATGACTAAGAAGGGTAATTTAGCTCCCTATATATAAAATGAAGGTTTATTCAGGTTACGTGAGTAACAGATAGATTTGATGTCGGTAAAAGGCCGTTGAGTTGTGACTAAAGTGATGAGACCTGAGAAATTATAAGAAAGGTAATTGGAAAAATATCATAGTCAACGTCAGAAATCAAATAAGCCATGGTCTCAGTACATCATTAACGGATAAAGAAGAAAATTATGGGAAAGATTAAAGAGCCTCGAATGCGATGAGAAGCGATTACAAATTAGGTTATTTGAACGAAGAAACATATGGGGAGGAGGTTCAACATTGAGTAATAATTGAAAACGGTCATAAGCACGAGTTACTAGAATTAGAAAGAAAAAGAGAATTAAGATGTGTTATGCTGGTCTCTCCTAGATAGTAAAATAGGCAGGATAAATAGAAGTGGGTTGACTTCACCGCTACCCGTATAGCGAGAAAGAGTAAGTTAGCTCCATATATATAGAAGATGGAGATTTGAATTGAGTTATACAAGCAACAAATAGAATATGATGTTAGCGAGAGGCTATTAGGGAATGATTAATATTATACGTTGAAGTTATAAAAGTTGTAAGGTTGAGTGATTCACCTGAGAAAATGAAAGTGATACACTTGAAAAGTATCAGTATTATTCCTTAGTGTGATTCTGAGGACAGAATCCTTTTAAGGGGGAAGGATGTAACATCCGGGAAATATCGTGTAATTATTTTTATCAATAAATGATTATTATATGAATATTATATGAATTTTTTGGTGAATTAGCTGATGATTGATAATAATATTTGGATGTTTGTATATAATAAAATGTGAGTATGTTAATTTTAATATGACCAGAATAAAATATAGATAATTAGGGTATTTTTCTGGTAATTTTTGGAGTGTTATATGATTTTGTAATAATTTATGAATTTATTAATTATTTTCTGAATAATTGCAAAATTATCTTATAAAGCCGGGAATCGTCAGAGTTCAACCATTTTTGGGCTTTTACAACCCGAAACTCTTCTGAAAACTCCTTCCTAACCTAATCTGGTTATTTCCGGACATTTTCCGTTTTTTGACTTTTTCGATCCGGATTACGGTTTGACCCGTGCGTGGCCCGACTCAAAATTTTCGATATGATAATCATCTCGATAAATCAACAAAACCCATATTCTCAAAAGACGGGATAATATTACATTATTTTCCTATATAGTGTTTTAGAAAAAGCCCGGTTTGGATAATTATCCAATACGGGTATCAAATCGGATCGTTTTCGCGGTTACTTAGCGGCTAAGTAACTAATTTAACGATCCAAAATGATCTAGAATGAACCAATATTCCGTAAACATAAATAGCATATTTCTTATTTCATTTCATTAGTTTATCCATTTACAACCAGTAAAAATATAGTAATTACAAAGAAAAATCCTAAAAACGATATGTTCTTGAAAATCAAATACACGAACGAAGACGTTACCGAACTCCGATTCAAGCGTGTAATATATCAAAAGGAAGCTCTCGAAAAGTACTTTCATAATCGATCATCCATTTTTATGCAGAAATCAAGATCCGCATAGAGCGAAACGTTCAAATCTAGATAGAGATTATAGAAGTAAAGCCTGATTGCGTGTAGTAATGAAAGTGGATTCACAATAAAGATAAACCTAAGAGGGTAAATGATAAGAAAGGTCAAGTAGCCTGTCAAGGGAAATACAGATACAACAGGACTAAGTGATATGGCAGCTAGTTAAAGATCAGAGGATTATCAATTGAGGCAAGTATTCCTAACCTTTCTCCTAAAATACTGTAATTATTTCTTCATTCCTATTCTAAGTTCGGAATAGTTACCTGCTTTATATTTCACTGCAATTACTTTTAATTATGCAATTTCCTTTCATTATTGTTCCTATTTTATCGATTGCTCTCTTGAGCAAATACCCATTCTTTCGGGTTATTTGCGAACCCTGAATTGGGATGTTTTGAAATCAAAATGATTTGACATCAAAATACTCTACGGGTTGGACGGTTATTATGAGGACCAGTGATGAGCTGGATCCTATGGGTCGGGGATGGACCGGACCCTTAGGCCATAGTTGCCTGGGTACCCCATATGTTGGTTGGGTCTATGCATTTGGGTATAGATCTGTACTATCTCCTGACTAATCAGCAGGTTATAGTGCATATGTTGGTTTCTAGTGTCCAGTCCAATTTATTGTTGATCGCCATTGACGACATTCCTCCTTGAATAGCTCATAACTACAAAGTCAAACAAAGATTTGATTTAAAGGGATGAAATATTGAAACGTTCACTGTTCTTTCACAAAAAAATGTGATTTACGAGTAAAGGCCAATGAGGGCCGATATTTTGTTTGCTCAACTGTTTTAAAAATATAAAAATGTTTTGAAATCATTCAACAATCGTTTCCAGGAGTTTATTTGATCGGATACCTGGAAACCATTTATAATACTTGCTGGGAATTTTTGGCTCACTCTTGCTTTGTGAAGTCTTATTTCTTTTAGTATCAAATGAGGAAAAAAATGCGTAGCTTTTTATAGACAGCAAAAGTGGTGAGATTCCAGCTGAAGAAATTTGGGGGTGTTAGACTGATCAATACAAGGAAATTAGTAATGAGGTAATGAAATTGTATTTAGACAATGTAAATTTTAGAAGGTTAGATTCTTGTTTCATGCCATAACCTGTAAGTGATCCTGAATAATGAGGGGTTATCTGTATATTTATTTTAATATACAGGTTTTTATTATTTACATTTGTGTAGTGACACCCAATCATGATCCCGGATTTGGGGGGTGTTACATTATCGATAACTCAAAGTTCTCTAATGAATGTAGACTTGTCGATAACTCTGAGTTCTCTAGTGAAGATATGACTTGTCGATATCTCTCTGAGTTCTCTTGTAGCTTTCCTGACTTCTCGAAAAGTCATTTGGAGTTCTCGAATGACTTCTCTATAACACTAAATCTGTGACTTGTAGAGATCCTGACTTAGAGTATTTTTATCCAAACAGATTTATTCAACTCCAAGCTTCTTCAAAATTCTTCTGAGGCATGATCTTCTTGATCTTCTTCCAGATAGAATCCTTAGGCTTGATATTGTTTTAATAAAAAGACTCCGGTCTGCTCCTTTGACATTTTTATAGACTTTAAATGTTACAAGTACAAAATACAGATTAAGATAACAATACAACTTACTTCAGGTTGACAAAATGTCTTAGTCTTGTTAAAGTACATGAATGTCTTTTACAACACACTTATGATCAGGTTTCCCACTGTACCACTCCGGCATACTCAACAGCATCGAACTGTCAATTGGGGCACTAGGAAGCTGCAACTGATCGTGTGCATCCCAATGAACGCCAACTGCCAAACACAGCTTCGTCACAATGGACGCATAGGGTATAGAACCTGTAGTACTCCCTCGCAAGAACCTCAGAATACCCTGATGTATCACCATCCCGAGATCCACATAGTCTCCCTGAAGAATCCCCCACAATAAATATGGACGCTCCACCGTAACATCATGCACATGAGAAGATGGCAAGATGTTGGCATAAATAAAGGAATTCCATGCACGTGCAAACCTGTTCATGCACGAGGAAGGGAAAGTGGCATATTCGTTCATGCCATTCTTGAACTTCCGGTGAGTCTCAGGCACAAACAGGGTGGCAACGATCAAATCCAAGTTAAAATCATCCCCCGTCTTCTCATTCCAATTCTCCTGCTCTGGCGGTCTCTCGGGCTGCTTATTCACCCTCCGAATCGCCTCAACACTATAGTCTACAGTCAACCCCCTCACCACAGTGAAACCGTTCCTCTCCACCTTTGCATTCGCGTAGAACTCGCGAACCACATGCATAGGTACCGCAATGGGTGCCTCAAAAAAAGCAGTCCACCCCATCTTCACAATCATCTCCAGCAACTTACCATCCTTCCCTGATGGAAAAAACCCTTGCTCCTTGGCTATGGGATTCGCAAAACAGCCTTGCATACTCCGCCATAGCCTCCGGAGTTGAAAATCTAGACCTCACACCACCCACACTCGAAGAATCAGTGGTGTTGCTGCTAACTTGGGTTCGTTGTCTTTTAGGTGCCATTGGAGGTGAATAAGAGAGAATAAGAGATGTGTGTATAAGAGAGATTTGTGTTTGAGAATTTGAGAAGTGATGGAAGAGTTTTGTATAAGTGTGTGTATATATAGGAATTTAGGAGAGAATTAGTTATGGAAAAGAAGTGGGAATTGATTATGGGAATAATGGGAGTAATGGGGTTGATTGAAATAGATTTGGGAAGGGAAATATGGGATGTTGGAGGGTAAAATTCGGGTTTGAATTGATATTGTAATACACTTCCCGATTTTCTGTTACTTTTGCTGCCTTTTTTCTACTATAGGGACACAGCGCGGCCGCCCCACCTGGCAGGGCGGTCGCGCCGTGCTTCTGGAAAACCAGTGCGGCCGCCCCGCATACCAGCACGGGCGCACGCAGTTACTGACTTTTCAGCGCAGCCGCCCCACTTCTCTGTGCGGGCGTGCCGTCCTTCTGTAGTTGAACTTGAATTTTTTCCTTTTCTGATTTTTTTTATATTTTCCCCTTGTTTTATTCTTCCTCTATCTACTATTTTACAACAAACTTGGGTTGCCTCCCAAGAAGCGCTTGGTTTACGTCGCTAGCTTGACATAGAATATCGAGATCAAGTTGACAATAAAACGGCACTAACCACCGCACGATTTGCCGTATCTCCATAGTAATGCTTCAACCTCTATCCATTAACCTTGAACTATTGGTCTGGATCATTTTCAAAAATCTCCACCGCTCCATGTGGAAACACAGTTTTGATAATAAATGTCCCCGACCACCTCGACTTTAACTTTCCAGGAAAAAGACAAAGACGAGAGTTGAATAAAAGAACTTGTTGCCCCGACACAAATGATTTGAGAACTAGACCCCTATCATGCCATCTCTTGACTTTCTCCTTGTATATTTTGTTATTTTCATATGCTTGAAGCCGAAACTCGTCAAGTTTATTTAATTGAAGCATCCATTTCTTACCAGCTGCATCCATATCAAGGTTCAACTTCTTCAAAGCCCAATACGCTTTATACTCGAGCTCCACAGGCAAATGACACCCCTTACCATAAACCAACTGAAACGATGACATGCCAAGCGGTGTCTTGTATGCTGTTCGATATGCCCAAACAGCTTCATCAAGCTTCAAAGACCAATCCTTCCTTGATGGACACACAACTTTCTCTAGAATTCTCTTTATCTCCCTATTAGATACCTCAGCTTGACCATTAGTTTAAGGATGGTAGGCTATAGCAATGCGATGATTCATATTATATCACTGCATCATAGCAGTGAACTTGCGATTGCAAAAATATGATCCCTCATCACTGATTATGACTCTTCGAGTCCCAAACCTTGTGAATATCTGCTTATGAAGAAAATTCAGCACTACCTTCGCATTATTTATCGGCAAAGCCTTGACTTCAACCCATTTCGAGACATAATCAACCGCTGACAAGATATACTGATTATTGCAAGATGAGACAAATGACCCCATGAAATCAATTCCCCAACCATCGAAGACTTTAACCTCGAGAAGCATATTAAGAGGCATCTCATCCCACTTGGACATATTACCAACCCGCTGGCATTGATCACACTTTAAAACAAATTGATGTGCATCCTTAAACAATGTAGGCTAGAAAAATCCAGCTTGAAGGATACGAGCTACCATTTTTTCTCCACCATAGTGGCCTCCATACGCATTCAAATGGCAATCTCGCAAGATCCCCCCTGTTTCGCTGTACAGAATACATCTCCTGATGATTTGGTCAGCTCTTTACCGAAACAAGAATGGCTCATCCCACATGTACCACTTCACCTCATGAAGAAACTTTTTCCTTTGAGCAGAAGAGAAGTCTGAGAGCATGATATTACTCACAATGTAGTTCACAATGTCTGCAACCCACGATTCTTCCTCTTGTACCCCAAACAAATGCTCATCGGGAAAAGACTCATTTATCAATGTCTTATCCTGTGAAGTTACACTTGGATCTTCTAAACGAGAGAGATGATCAGCGACTTGATTCTAAGTACCCCTTCTGTCCTTGATCTCCAACTCAAATTCCTGAAGCGAAAGAACCCAATGAATAAATCTAGGCTTCGAGTCCTTTTTCAAGACTAGATATTGAATTGCAGCGTGATTAGTGAAAACTTTCACCTTCATCCCAAGCAAATAAGATCGAAACTTCTCAAAACCGTAGACAATGGCTAAGAGTTCTTTTTCAGTAGTAGTATAATTCAGTTGAGCACCATTTTGGGTCTTACTAGCATAGTATACCACATAAAATATGTTGTTCTTTCTCTGCTCAAGAACTGCTCCAACTGCATAGTCACTTGCATCGCACATCATCTGAAAAGGTTTATCCCAATTAGGTACATTTATGATCGGTGTCATTATCAAACTCTTCTTCAAAATCTCAAAAGTAGCAAGACCTCATCATTAAACTTGAAAGGGACATCTTTCTCTAGAAGATTGCACAAGGGCTTAGAGATTTTAGAGAAGTCCTTGATGAACCGCCGATAGAAACCCGCATGACCAAGAAAACTGCGGACTCCCTTAACAGAAATTGGTGGAGGAAGGTTTTCGATAACCCCCACCTTGGCTTTTTCCACCTCTAGACCTTTACTAGAGACCTCGTGCCCAAGAATAATGCCCCGTTGTACCATAAAATAACATTTCTCCCAGTTGAGAACCAGATTGGTCTCAACACACCTTTTAAGAACTACGCCAAGATTCTGCAAGCACTCGTCAAAAGAATCTCTAAACACAGAGAAATCGTCCATGAACACCTCCATAATTTAACCAATCATGTCAGAGAAGATAACCATCATGCATCTATGAAATGTGGCAGGCGCACCACACAACCCAAAAGAAACTCTTTTGAAGGCAAAAGTTTCAAACGGACAAGTGAAGGTAGTCTTTTCCTGATCCTTTAGAGCAATCCAAATATGATTATAACCCGAATAGCCATTCAGAAGACAGCAGTACTTATTTCAACCAATTTATTCAGCATCTGATCAATAAAAGGAAGAGAGAAGTGATACTTCCTCGTGGCCTTGTTCAGCTTCCTGTAATCCATGAGCTCATTCTTCTCATTAGCAACAACTGTGATACCTCCTTTCTTTGGCACACACTGAACTGGATTCATCCAAGAACTGTTAGAGATGGAATAGATGATCCCTGCATCTAGCCACTTAAAAATTTCCTTCTTCACAACTTCTTTCATGATCGGATTAAGCCTTCTCGGTTGCTCAACAGTAGGCTTGCTACCTTCCTCTAGCAGACTTTTATGCATACAATAAGAAGGGCTAATTCCCTTGATATCTGCTATAGTCCATCCAATTACCGACTAGAACTCTCTTAGAATTCTTAAAAGCTTTTCTTCATCACTGCCTAAAAGGTCAGATGCAATAATAACTGTTACGACCGGCATTTTGTGTAATATTATTTGTGAACTCTGTATAATATTAGAGCCGATTTTTAATATACTTAATGATTGTACGTTTGTGTAAATGGAATTTCTTGCGTTATAAATTGCTTTATATAGATTATAAATTTTTCAAAGCAAGAGTTTTATTAATTGCCCTTATTTTTTATTTATAAAGAATATTCAATGCCTTGGAAAATTATCTTTTAAAAATTATTTCATTCACAAATTTCAAAAGTGATCTCATAAAATTTTTAAAAATCCAACTAATTTTATGGTATAAATTTTATAATTTTGGAACTTTTATTTTATTTTACAAAAGTAAATCTTTGAAAATTAGTTGTTTAGTAATTAGCAAATTACATAGTTACCCTTGCATGCAAATACTCTTCCATTCAACCAAAGGGCAAAGAAGACATTTCTAACCCCACTAACTCATATTTTGTTAGCCAAATTACCTCCTTGACCTTGCATGCAAAATGGCCTAACTTTAGCTAGAGGGTTACTCTTGTCATTTCCTAAATCCACTCAATTTAGTCAAATCAAGGACATAAAAACAAACCCAAGTGTGATGATCACTCCATTTCCACTCCACCACTTCACCCTCCCCTTTCTTCTCCTCCCTCCCTCTCGGCCTCTTGGCCGAAGCACTACCTGTAAGTCATATGTCATAGACCTATTTGTATATTCGAGGATTCAACTCAACTCAAATAAGAATGTAATAAGCAAATAGTGGATCGACCGTCAGAGAGATCTCGCAAAGTAATATCTGTCAAAGGATTCAGAGACAAGGTTCATCTACAGACTTGAGGAATTAATTCAATGGAAGAAGTTCAAGAAATTGATCATGCCTCAGTGATATAAGTCAAGATCGTGGATTTAATCAAGTGACAGAGATCTCGTCAGAGTATCAATTAATTACAAGGATTTAATCTGAAGAAAATCAAAGTGTCAGAGTCAAGACATGAAGAAACGTCACGGAAGTTAGTCACTCATGAACCAGACAGTACATCGAGTGTCAACGTTGAAGTGGTGGAATTGATTCATAATTTTCAGTGATTTTCAGAAGATTTGCAGAAGAATGGTTGCTGCTCAAGACTAGAATTAATTCTCTATTAATTAATTAATTCATCTAATTTAATTAAGAAAATAAATTATATCTGCAAAGAATAATTTATTTATTAATTGAATTAATTGATTAATTAATTCTGAATTAATTTTAGGAATTTTCAGAAGCTTAATTGGATTAAATTCAAGCATTAAATCAGCAAGACAATTGAAAATGAACTAGCATGACAATCAGGATTGTCATACCGATTGTCATGCTAGGCCATTTTCCATTGTCATACCGAAAGTTACTCTAGGAGGATAATTGTCTTGCTAGTTCATTCTGATTGTCATGCTAGTTCATTCAGATTGTCTTGCTAGTTCATTCAATTGTCTCACCGAAAGTCTTGCCAGCTATAGGATTGTCATGCCAAGTCAATTCTATTCGTTTGTTGATTTAAAAAGAAGCAGAGAAGCAGCAACTTATCATCCAACACACAAGTCAAGAACAAAAGAGCAGCCGCCTTGAAATATAAAATCATCTTCTCTGCAGAAATTCAAGATCAATTTCTAGTTTGTTAATGTTAAATCCAAACCACTAGAATTATTTATCTTGTTCTTGTGTAACAATCTAGCGGATCAAAATCCCTAGAACTTAATCTCAAATCGCGTTTAGCATTTGATTCTAATTATTGCAAAAATAGAAAAAGTTCATGTCGAATTTATTCTAGATTTGTGATAATTGATTTGAGATTAATACCTTGTAATCGATACAGTTGTTGTAACACCTTTCAAGTTTAATAATATTTTTATTTAACTTGAATTTTATTTCACATTTTTTTATTCCGCATTTAATTCGATTATTCGGTACTGTTTGTATTCAACCCCCCCTTCTACAAACACATTGGGACCTAACAATTGGTATCAGAGCCTTCTGATTAACGAACAAATCAAGATCCTAGACTTTTGTGATTTTTCAACTCCTTGAATTTTTATTTATTCAAAAATTCATAATGACTTCACATAAAGTTGGAACCGTTAAAATTCCACAATTTGATAAAGAGAATTATATCATGTGGAAGAAGAAGATGCTATTATTTTTACAAGTTGCAAATCCCAAATATTCAAACTTGTTAAAGAAGGGTATAAAAACTCCGATGGTTATTGAACCGGAGGTAATAATAGATGGTGTGGTGACTACTGAAGCTAGAACCTATCCAAAAGAGCCTGAAGATTTTACTCCTGCTGAGAAGGAAGAAGCCTCCTTGGATGCCAGCCTTCAATTAATATTAATTGATTCCCTTGATCCCTTGATGAACAGACATGTGATGAACTGTAAAAATTCCAAACACATGTGGGAAACTATTGAGGTGATTAATGAAGGCACAGAGGAAGTTAGGGAGAACAAGTTGGAAATCCTAACCTCTGAATATGAACATTTCAAATCAAATCCAGGAGAAGGAATTACTGAAGTGTTTGAGAGGTACAATGCGTTGATCAACAACCTGAACATCAATGGAAAGTATTATTCAATCAGGGAGGTCAACAAAAAGTTCCTTTTAACACTGCCAGCTCATCTTGAACATAGAATCACTGCCATTAGAGAAGCTAGAGATCTGAGTGAGATTTCTTTGGACAGGCTCTATGGAGTGTTAAAAACCTATGAGTTGGAGCAGATTCAACAGAAGGAAGTCTACGGGAAGGATAGAATGGTCAGCACATCTACTGCACTTGTAGCTGAAGGTCAACAACAACAACAATCTCAACAGTTAGAAAGAATGGTACAGTTTTCCAAGGGTGAGGAAAATGAGTTAGTAGCAGAATATGATCCTCCTACTACAAATCAATCAAGTGATGATTTTTATTCCTTGGAAGAGCTGGAGCAATTGGAAGATGAATCAATGGCCCAAATTGTCAAGAGATTCTCCCATGTCAGATTCAGGAGGAATCCCAAGCTTAAGTACAAGTCCAACTACAACAAATTCCAGAAAGGTGGATCTTCATCCTCTAACACCAGCAGTGGTGGGTACAAAACAGGGATGGTTGATCGAAGCACCATTAGATGCTATAACTGCAATGAGTTGGGACACTTTGCCACAGAATGTAGGAAGCCAAAGCAAGTAAGAAAGAACTCTGAAAGGGCTTATCTGGCAAAGGGAAGAAGCTGGGATGATACTGACAGTGAAGATGAAGATGAAGGAAATCTTGCTCTTATGGCTATTGATGGAAAAGATTCATCGTCAAGAATAGAGGTAAAACTTTCTGATGCTGAAATGGTTTATCATCTAAGAGGTAACTTAGATTGTGCACGTCGTGATAATGAACTGTTAAGTTTACAGATCACAGACCTTGAGAAAGAGGTCAATGAATTAAGACTTGTGCACATTAATCAAGACAGATTAAAAGAACAGGTATCTTTTCTAGAGAATAGAGTTGACTGTTATAGAAAACTCGAAACTATTCTCAAAGATAAGATCACCGGTCTTGAGACTAAGGTTAGAGCCTACTTCAATTCTTGTTCGAAGGCTAAAGAGTTCTACAGTAAGCAAGCTGTTAATCAAACATCTGGAATAGGTTATGATTACAATGCTGCTATTGGAGAATTAGGCATAAACTCCCCTCCTCATGTATGTGCTAAAGGGAGGGAAGTACCACATGTGCTTAAGGGTGTTGATGAACCCCTCTATAAAGCATCAATTGCTGAACCATTTGATGCGACCTCTTCTGTTATTCAAGAAGAAATACGTGCTGAGGATCATGCTTATGAGAAGATTGTTTCCAAGTCAAGTGAGTCGAAAGTTCCAGTCAAAGTTGTGAAAGCAACTGAGACTAACTCAGACACACATGAGTTGGATAACAATAATGCCATGTCTACCATGCATAAATTGCCTGCTGTTAATCACTCTCATAAAGCATGTGGTGTTGCTAATTGTATGTCTTGTGCTTTTAATATGATGTATGCTTATTTTAATGGTAAGCATGTGTCTAATGATAAGAGTACTAGTCAGCATGTGAATAACAAGAAGCATGATAGGTCTAAGACTGCTAGTCCTTCTAAGGCTAGAAAGGAGACATTTGTGCCTAAGCTTAAACAGAAGTTTGTTAAGGCTGTTTACAAGGTCAAATGTTCAGTCATTGAGAAAGTTGAGACAATTAAAATTAAAAATGTTGTTTTGCCTGACAAAGGACAGTTCTACAAGTATGCCGGGCCCAACCAAGTTTGGGTTCCGAAGAAGGTCTAATCCATTTGAAGTGCAGGGCATTAAACAGGTGTAACCGGTAGTGTGGATTCTTGACAGTGGATCATCAAGACATATGACCGGAGATAGAGCCCTGCTATCAAATGTGGATTAAGAAAGCTGGCCCCCTGGTTACCTTTGGAGATAACAGCAAAGGTTTATCTGAGGGATATGGCTGTTTGCAAGCTGGGAATGTTATCATTGTAATTTTGTATATTGTGCTAGGTTATTATCAGGAAGCAGTATCTAACATATAGCACCAGTGACGAGACTTGAGAATATTACGACATATCAGACACCTGCTGCACATTACACTTGGAATTGTACTCTAGTAAGATGTGTACAAGTGTACTCCTGGTTGGTGAGTCAAAAGAGGAAGTCAGTGCACCACAGTTCATGGACTTTGCAGTTGCAGATCTATTGGACTATGCAATCTCTTCTTCACAATCTCACTTCAGGTTGGTATGAACTAGTATGTTGCTCAAGCAATCGTCAAGGACATGGTATGGCATTCTAACAGAAGTTATAATTTTATATGAATAAGTAGAGTCGTCATATTAATAACTATCTTATCACTAAGCACAATCATATTGTTTTATATGTGCAGTGGTATATTGATAATGCAACATAACAATTAGTATCTAAAGTACTTGACAAGTATCGGTCAATGATATGTTGTTAACATTATGTTGCAGATATTTGTAAGCTTTTGACATGAATGAGAATTACTTAGACTTTACCCTAAGTGATCAATGTTTTATCAAAAACTCATTCATATTGAAAAATAAAAATTAAACTTCTTTCTACATTAGTGATTTCTTATTTCATGTAAAATCTTTTGAAATCACTATTGTAAATCATTTTCTCTCTATTACCATATATTCTGTGTTACAGGTTCAGTCTCCAATGACTTTCTTTCATTGACAGTCATGAGGTTGAAAACCCACAACGTCTATCCCAGACTGTAAAGACAAACACAAAAACAGAACCAACCAACACTCTCTTACCACTAAATGTAGTATGAATGAGCGTGAGGGAGATAGTGCCTAGTGCACCACATAAGGAAGGTTATGTAGTCAACCCAGTGGCTCTGTCTCATACATAGATGAGTAGTATTTAAACCGAGACAACTGCTAGCCCCCATACATCTTCTCAAAAAGATGTAATGGCTGAAAAGGCACAAAAACAGTTACTAGATTCATTCTCTCAACAGGGTGAGTCTATTGAATTTTGCCTGTCGGCCAAGGTATCCGATGTAGTGTCACCACTTCAAACATAATCAATTCTTGATGCACAAGGAGAGGTTACACACACAAAGGATGAGTTGACGGAAACAAGAGTTTCGACCATTTTAAGGTCAGATTCGATTGTTCAAGGTTCGTTAGTGGACCAATTGCCTTTACAGGTGTTAGGAGAGGATACTGATCCAAAAGCCATATGTCAGTGGTCAGTGTCTACCTCCCCAGGCTTAAATCCCCTGGATGCATCTGCGGATAGTGGATCTGACATAGGTGCAGATCGGCAACTTGTTGACAATGATTCAGATATTACCTGATGAGTCACAAGGAAATGTCTTCACAGACATTAGAAGGGAACTGTGATCTTTATGCTAAATTCTTTGGATCATTGTTTACCTTCCCAGAATTCAAATCTGGAACCCTAAAAAGGAAACTAGCAACTTGTAAATTATGACTCAGATTCATCTGACGAGTTTAACAAGGATGGGGATTTGTGAACTCCCATTGCACCACCTGTGACCTCCTTAAGGATGGCTAAGGTGATTTTCCTTGCAGGTACAGCTGGATTATGGAGCTATGAGAGAAGAGTGATACACTTGTGAGAATGAGTGTAAACACGAGTGGAGAGAAGAGTGAAACACATGTGAGGTACACTAAAACACAATCACACACTCACAGTGAGGAAGAAAGAGAAACTACTTGTTATTTCTTTTCCAACCAAGTGAAATATGAGAACTCCTTCAGACGACGGCATACATTCCTTCTTTAAGGGGGAGATAAAAGCTTAAGTAATAGTTTGGAGGATTCCTCAACTAAGGGGGAGAAATAGCAGGGAGGAAGAAAAAGATCCTATATGTACACTACACCACACCATTGTTATTTGTAACTACGGATCCTATTGTACGGGAGAGGTGGTAAACACAAGGTGATTTCCTAGTTAGGGAAGAAGCTGTTAGGGGAGTACCATTGGTTTTTATCTGCGGATCCTATTGTACGGGAGAGGTGGTAAAACGAAGGTGATCTTCTTTAATCAGTTGATTCTCATAGGGGGAGAAGCAAGAGATATGGGCTTCTCAACAGGAAATGTGGTTGTATAAATGAAGATGGAACTACTTGAAGATATGTTCAGTCTAAAGGAACATCTACTTGGAATCTGGAAAATGTTAAATCTAATCCAGAACTTTTCTGCTATTTACTTTGCATGTATGTTTATATCTTTTTATGATTTGTTAGTTGAGTTATCCTCTAGGTATTTGTGTGTTATTGTCTAACAAACAAATAGGGGGAGATTGTAAGTCATATGTCATAGACCTATTTGTATATTCGAGGATTCAACTCAACTCAAATAAGAATGTAATAAGCAAATAGTGGATCGACCGTCAGAGAGATCTCGCAAAGTAATATCTGTCAAAGGATTCAGAGACAAGGTTCATCTACAGACTTGAGGAATTAATTCACTGGAAGAAGTTCAAGAAATTGATCATGCCTCAGTGATATAAGTCAAGATCGTGGATTTAATCAAGTGACAGAGATCTCGTCAGAGTATCAATTAATTACAAGGATTTAATCTGAAGAAAATCAAAGTGTCAGAGTCAAGACATGAAGAAACGTCACGGAAGTTAGTCACTCATGAACCAGACAGTACATCGAGTGTCAACGTTGAAGTGGTGGAATTGATTCATAATTTTCAGTGATTTTCAGAAGATTTGCAGAAGAATGGTTGCTGCTCAAGACTAGAATTAATTCTCTATTAATTAATTAATTCATCTAATTTAATTAAGAAAATAAATTATATCTGCAAAGAATAATTTATTTATTAATTGAATTAATTGATTAATTAATTCTGAATTAATTTTAGGAATTTTCAGAAGCTTAATTGGATTAAATTCAAGCATTAAATCAGCAAGACAATTGAAAATGAACTAGCATGACAATCAGGATTGTCATACCGATTGTCATGCTAGGCCATTTTCCATTGTCATACCGAAAGTTACTCTAGGAGGATAATTGTCTTGCTAGTTCATTCTGATTGTCATGCTAGTTCATTCAGATTGTCTTGCTAGTTCATTCAATTGTCTCACCGAAAGTCTTGCCAGCTATAGGATTGTCATGCCAAGTCAATTCTATTCGTTTGTTGATTTAAAAAGAAGCAGAGAAGCAGCAACTTATCATCCAACACACAAGTCAAGAACAAAAGAGCAGCCGCCTTGAAATATAAAATCATCTTCTCTGCAGAAATTCAAGATCAATTTCTAGTTTGTTAATGTTAAATCCAAACCACTAGAATTATTTATCTTGTTCTTGTGTAACAATCTAGCGGATCAAAATCCCTAGAACTTAATCTCAAATCGCGTTTAGCATTTGATTCTAATTATTGCAAAAATAGAAAAAGTTCATGTCGAATTTATTCTAGATTTGTGATAATTGATTTGAGATTAATACCTTGTAATCGATACAGTTGTTGTAACACCTTTCAAGTTTAATAATATTTTTATTTAACTTGAATTTTGTTTCACATTTTTTTATTCCGCATTTAATTCGATTATTCGGTACTGTTTGTATTCAACCCCCCCTTCTACAAACACATTGGGACCTAACACTACCCCCTCCTTTTTCTTCATTCTTCATTCAAGCACCTAACTTCCATTCAAGTAAATGTTACTTCCTATATCTTGATCATTCATAATCCAAGAAGTTTAGAGTGCAAAACCTATGTTTTGACCTTGCATGGTGGTGTTTTTGTTAAACTCAAAGTGAACATCCTTGATTCTTGTGAATCTAAGGCTTTCACCATGAGTTATAGTATCATAGGGTTGAGAATGGCTAGACATGAGTGTGTTACACTTATGCAAATGTTGTTTTCACCCTAATCGATTCGGCCATGACTTGATAGGAGCCGAATGGATGGTGTTTTGTTGCCTTGTTTTATTTGTGTGTGTTTTTATGATAATAACATGAATTTTGTAGTAGAAACTTGATAAAACCCTTTTGCATGCTAGATGATCATTTAGTTATAATACATGTTAGGCTTTCATGTTGATTTATGATGAAAAATTTATTTGGAAATCATGTTGTTTTGGCTTGTAAGATTCGAAGGCATGCATGCATGTAAACCACTCTTGATTTTCGGAAGTTCTTGAACATTTGGATTGATTTTTGTTAGTAAGATTTAATTTCAGTTGAGTTAAGATATTGATTAAGATTTGTGCTCCTTAATATGTGATGTTAAATCGTTTATATTTATAAAGAAAATATAACTTGTTGTTTTCAAAAACTTGATAATTTGTAATTTGTGTGATATGTTAACTTTTATTTTGCTATGTTGCACCTTAGGTAAGGATGATCTCCACTAAGATAATATTGAGTGTAAGGGAGTTAGTTTAGTAGGACACCTTAGTAAAGGTTTGGTTTGAGTTTTTGGTTGTTTTTAGTTGGGTTTGTTAAGTAAGAACCTTGGTGAAATTAGAGTATTAGTTTCTGCAGAAAAATCAGTTTGGTACCCTGAGGTTTGGAGTGAGATTTGACCTTGTCATTGTTGTGAACTTTGAGGCCCAAGCCACCAGAAGCTAGCACTAGGAGTATACAATAGGTTTTAGGTGTTTTTTGGGGGTTTGTAAGACGTTTGGTTGGGTGCACAAGTGGAAACACCAAATCTGTCCAGCAGAGGACAGTTTTGTTGCAACTTAGAAATGGGGAGTTTTGACCATGTCATAGGTAGGCACTCATTAGGCCCTGTTGATCCTTAGTTAGAGGGAATATCATAGGAGTTTTTCCAGCCATATTTCATAGGATTTGAGTTAGAATAATGTGTCACAAGTTAGTTCAAGTCAGGACCTTTTCTGCCCAAAAAAACAGGGGAATCATGAACTTTAAGCTTAGGCCTAGGGAGGCCCAAGCTAGGCCCTTGAGACACATCAAGTTTAGGAGTTTCCTTATGATCAGAAGAGTCTAGTGTAGAATTTTTGGCGGTAAAATTGAAGTGTAAGAGTGTCAAATGCACCCCAGAAACCTTAGATGTCATTCTGAAATTTACCATAATAAGCACCTTCACTTACCACATAGTTTTAGAGCACTTATGAGTAAGGCCTAGGTTGACCACCATAGTTGCAAGATAGCATAAAGTCATTAGAGTGAAAGGCCCAAGTTAGGGTCAATAGGAATTGGACGGTTTAGTAAAGGCACTTCGAGTTAGGAAGCCAAAATTTGGAGATTTTGTCTAGTTTAGCAACCAAGTGACTTAAGTATGTGGAGCGAGATCATCCAAGCCTAGTGTCGTAATATATCGTGTGTTATATTATTTGGTACTTAAATATGGTATGTGAGCATATGTGGCTATGTGTACTATTATGCTTATAAGGTGATTATAAACTGTGTGCATATAGGCCTAAGTGCCATCGTGTTTAGTTTCGGTTTACCAATAGGTTGAGTTGGTGAGAATATATTATAATGAGGTTATTATTATTTATGTAGGATCTCGAGACGAGGGTAAACTTGCCATAAAAGTTGAGTAAAGTTTCCAGTTGCTCTTACCTGCCAGTCAAGTCAAGCCTTCTCAAGGCAAGTGATTCAACCTGCTTTTTTCGTTTACACTGCAAGTGTGTGTTAACTAGTTCCTATATATGCTGCGAGTATTCTGATTTACCTTGATATATATGGAACAAGTGGTTTTTAAATCTATTTTTGTATTATATAGAAATGTCATGAACCCTCAAGTGTCTATTGCAAGTAATTTAACCTTATTTGAAGATTTTTATGCAAGTAGATCAAAATGTCATATTATGCAAGTATACCCAAGTAATTGTGATGTTGAACCATGTGTAAGTTACACCCAGTATCCTCAGCTTGAAGCCTAAAAGCCAGTCATTCCTTAAAGATTGCTTGATAACCTTATCCCTACCCTAAAACATAATACCCTGTAATACCTTGAGCTCATGATCACTTTCTTCATATTTAATACCAATATCATATATGGAACCATTGATGCTCACCTTCTTTGTATTTTAATACCTATACCTTATCTGAACCCATTGCTTTAAGCCTAGTCTGGCATTACTCTTTTATATTATCCGATAGCCTTTCTAAATCTCCTTGTCAAAGTCCTTGTAAATAGAAACCTTTCAATTACCCTGATAAAGTAAAGTCTAGTGGATCATGGCCCTAATGGATTCCCAGTGTTTCAAAGTGGATCTATAACCCTTGATAAAGATGTTTAATGTTTAAGAAATTAATTTTCAATCAGCATCAGTTTAAAATGATTAAAAATTTGGACTTTCAGTCCCAAAGGGACAAATGTTTTCTTTAAATAGTGGATCTGGACTGAGACGCAAGTCCTTTCCGCAATTTAATTGTAGGCTTAAAAGTTGCCTAGGGATCCCATTAATGTTTTAGAACCCAGCGAGGTTCGGGATTACTTCGCGGCTGATCACTGGCTGTAATCCGTAGCGTCATAAAATGGTTTTTGATTAAAAAATGATTTTGGAAATGTTTTGATACAAATAAATGATGCCATCACCTAAAAGTTCATCTCTAGTTATTATTAGCTCAGTCTTCACATTGTCATTCTTATATATCTCGATTTATGTTTTGTATCATATTGTTTAGCACTTGTTGAGCATTTGGCTCACTACTTGCTTTCACCCTGATATTACAGCTAGCAGCTATGGTTAGATTCAAGCAGACATCGTGTAAGACTTGTGATGCCGATGCGTATTTCGAGCTCAGGTAGAATAAGAGATAGTTTTGTGTGAGGATTCAATATTAAAAAATCAGGCTGTAATAGTTAATAGTTGTTACGACCGGCATTTTATGTAATATTATTTGTGGATTGAGTATAATATTAAAGTCAAATAAAAATATATTCAATGATTGTACGCTAGTGTGAGTGAAAATTTCTGCATTATAAATTTGCTTTGTGTAGTATATGATTTTTCAAAGCAAGAGTTTATTTAATTTATTTATTTCTGATTTATAAGGAATATTCTAAGCTTTGGAAAAATTTTCTTTTAAAAGGTATTTTGTTCACAAATTTTGAAAATGATTTTATAAAGTCTCTAAAAATGCAAGTTATTTTATGATATAAATTTTATAATTTTTGAACTTGTATTTTATTTTATAAAAATAAATATTTATAAATTTTATTTGTTATAATTAGAAAATTACGTGGCTACCCTTGCATGCAAATACTCTTCCAATTCAACTTAGGGGCAAGGAAGACATTTCCAACCCCACTCACTTTCATTCTACTAACCAAATTACCCCTTTACCCTTGCATGCAAATCTACCAAACTATAATTGGAAGGTTACTCTTGTAAAATCTCAAATCCACTCACTTTTGGCCAAATAAAAACCAAACTAACATGATTATTACTCCACATTCACCCCACCATTTCCACACTCCTCCTTTCCTCCCCCGCCTCTCGGTTTTTCCCCCTCCCCTCTCGGCAATTCCCAAAAACCGAGCCCCCATCCCCTTCTTTCTTCATTTCTCACTCAAATAATCATTCTATTATCAAGTAATCCTACTCCCTACATGTTGTTCTTGTATATCTTAAGAGTGTAGAGTAGAAAAACTTATGTGTTGACCTTGCATGGTGGTGTTTTATTAAAACTCCAAGTGAATATCCTTGATTCTTGTGAATTCAAGGCTTTCACCATGAGTTATAGTAGCAAAGGGTTGAGAATGGCTAGACATGAGTATACTACACTCATGCAATTATTGTTTTCACCCTAATCCATTCGGCCATGACTTGATAGGAGCCGAATGGATGGTGTTTTGGTTGTCATGTTCCACTTTGTGTGTTTTTGTGATGATAACATGAAAATCTTAGTGAAGTCTTGATAGAACTCTTTGCATGCTAAGTGATCATCTAGGTATACCTTATGTTAGGCTTGCATGTCAATGTTATGATAGAACATATGTAGAAAATGTGTTGTTTTGGTTTGAAAAACCCGAAGGCATGCATGCATGTGGATTTCTCTTAGAATGTTGTAAGATTTTGATCATTTGGAAAGATTTTGTTAGTGAGCCTTAATTTCAGTAGGAATAATGTGTTAATATTGATTTATGCTTCTTGTTGCATGGTAATAATTCGTGGTTATCTTTTATAAAAATATATATCTTGTTGTTTCAAAAGCATGAAGATTTGTGATTTGTGAAGTGTAGTCTCTTTTGTTTTGCCATAATTGTACCTTAGGTAAGGATGATCTCACCAAGGTTATTTTGAGAAAAAGGGAGTTAGTTCAGTAGAATACCATGTATAAGTCTTGGTTTAAGTATTTAGTTGTTGTTAGTTGGGTTTGTCAAGTCAAAACCTTGGAAAATGAGAGTTATAGTTTCTGCAGAAAAATCAGTATAGCACCCTGAGGTTTAGAGTGAGTTTTGACCATGTCATTGGTGTTTACTTTGGGGCCCAAGCTACCAGAAGTTAGTATTGGGAGTATATAAAAGGTTTTAGGAGTTGGTTGGAGGTTTGCATGTCATTTGGTTAGGTGCACAAGTAGAATCACAAAATCTGTCCAGCAGGGGACAGTTTTGTTGCAACTTAAAAATAGGGAGATTTGACCATGTCATGGGTAGGCCCTCATTAGGCCCAATTGGGCCTTAGTTAGAGGGTATGTCAGAGAAGTTTTTCCAACCATATTTCATAGGATATGAGCTAGAACCATGTGTCACAAGTTAATTCAAGTCAGGGCATTTTCTGCCCAGAAAAACAGGGGAACCTTGGACTTTTAGCTTAGGCCCAAGAAGGCCCAAGCAAGGCCCTTGAGCCACATCAAGTTTGTGAGATGCCCTTAGGTCAGGAGAGTCTTGTGTAAAAATTTTGAAGGAAAACTTGTAGTTTAAGAGTGTCTAATGTACTCAAGAAACCATAGTTGTCATTCTGAAATTTGCACCAGTGAGCACTATCACTTATCGCATAGTTTTAGAACACTTAGAAGTGAGTATTAGGTCGACCACCATAGTTGTAAGATAGTATAAGGTCAGTAGAGCAAAAGGCACAAGTGAGGGTCAATAGGTTTTGGATAATTTAGGAAAGGCACATCGAGTTAGGAAACCGAAATTAGAAGACCTTGTCTAGTTTAGCGACCAAGTGACTTAATTTGTGAGTCGAGATCATCCAAGCCTAGTATTGCATTATGGTATATATGATGTTATTTGGTGTTAATATATGATATATGGATATGTGGCTATGTGTGTGCAATTGTAATTTAAAAGTGAATATAAATTAAGTGTATTTAGGTCTAAGTGCCATCCATGTTTAATTTCGAGTTGTAAATAGGTTAAGTTGGTGAGAATATATTATAATGAGGATTATTATTATTATTTATGTACGATCTTGAGACGAGGGAAAACTTGCCATAAAAGTCGAGTGAAGCTTCAGTTGTTGCTCCTACCAGTCAGACCAGACCAACCTATCTCAAGGCAAGTGATTCAACTTGACCTTCGTATTTACTACAAATAGTTCTGATATATTGATGCAATTATTCTGAGTCATTTTGATATATTTCAATCAAGCGTATCTTTTGTTTATCTTTGAGTTACATAGAGATGCCATGAACCCTCGAGTACGTATTGCAAGTAGTTCAAAAGTCTTTCATGATAGTTTAATGCCATGATAAAATGAAGAGTTGATATATTACTTGATGGATCCTTTTGATTAATATGTTGATGTTTCCTAAGTATTAATATTTCATCCTGATACTTGAATCCCTATAGAACCTTACTTTGAATTCTGATAGTCAGATACTTACCAGCTTGATTCCTCATTGATTGATACCCTCTTTCTTATCCTAAAGCTTGACAATTCTGATATGTCCTGAGTTAAAGTTCATTCTTCATACCTTAACACCCTTAGTATTCATGAAGCTTACCTTCTTGATGATCCAGCACTTGAACCTTGATGAGAAACCATTGCTTTGAGCCCAAATTGGCATTACCCTTCATATTATCCATTAGCCTCACTAAATCCTCTTGTCCAATCATTGATATATAAAAACCATTCAATTACTTGAATAGAGAATAGTTTTGTGAATCATGGCTCTGATATTCAGTACCTTGTTTCCCGTGTTTCGAGTTGATCTAGAATCCCTTGATAAAAATGTTTACAGTCAAAAGAGATTTTGTCATAAATCGGCATCAGTTTTAAAAATAATTAAAATGTGGGTTTTTAGTCCCAAAGGGGGATAAATGTTTTCTTGAATAGTGGATCTGGACTGAGACGCGAGTCCTTTCCACACTTTTATTAGGCTTAAAAATTGCCTAGGGATTCCCATTAATGTTTTAGAACCCAGCGAGGTTCGGGATTACTTCGCGACTGATCACCGGCTGTAATCCGTAGCGTCATAAAATGATTTTGATTAAGACATGATTTTAAAATTGTTTTGATGCAAGCAAAATGATGCCACCTCACATAGTTTTTATCTCTTGTTACCTTTGGTTATGTCTTTCCATTATCATTCTTAAAAGTATATCTCAATTTATGTTATGTGTCATACTGTTAGCACTTGTTGAGCATTTGGCTCACTTCTTGCTTTACCCTTATATTACAGCTAGCAGCTATGGTTAGATTCAAGCAGACTGCCCGTAAGACCTGTGATGCTGATGCTTATGTTCGAGCTCAGGTAGAATAAGTAATAATAGTTGTGTGAGGACTCGGTATTTGTAATCAGATGTAATAGTTGGTAGTGTTGGGCTGTTCCAAACCCTAAACTGTAAGATCTTGGATTTTGGTTGTGTATTCTTCATTAAAATGATGTAATAGCTATATTTATTTTGCTATTTAAGTTGGGGGTGTGACAATAGTATTGGGTTGTTCCAAACCCTAAACTGTAAGATCTTGGATTCGGTTGTAATTACCTTCTTTTGTTAACTATTGTAATAATTTGCATAATATGTATTTTCAAGTTGGGGGCGTGACAGGTTTTGGTATCAGAGTTACGGTTTAGAGTCCCTGGACAACCCAAATAGGTTATAGGATATATGTATAAGTTATAGATATTATGCGAGATAGTAGGTTAAGTAAATTTATTATTAATACTCCTCTTATATATCTATGTATGGTTTGTCAGCAAAGGGCGCACTCCTCGTCATCCTCTGGGTTGGATGACACTATTGCTATCTCCGTGTATGCTGAGTTGAGGCGCGAGTTCGACATGCTTCAGGGCAAGTACGACCGACTGTTAGACCGATTGAAGAATGTGTATCCGGATAGCCGAAACTATGAAGGAAAGCCGAAGGAGTAGATGACTTCGAGACTTGAGACTTTGGTTCAGTACGTCAACACTAAGCTCGAGGAGATGCCATCGCACCGAGACCGTACCAGCAAGTATATTATCCAGATGGTTGTAGACGAGCTCCAGAGTATTGTGAAGATGCCTCGAGAAGGGAAGACTACCAAACCCCGTTTTGAAGGAGTGGAGCCTTAGTTCTTTCCATTATCTACCTTTCATGATGTTGTATTATTGGACTTTGTAGAATTCCCTGTTGTTTCCTTTAAATAAGCATGTTATTCCTAGATTCAGACTTTATTCTAATCTTGATGTATCTTGACCTTTAAATTTCAATTATTATGCACTATCATTCCTTTTGCTTTCAGTTGTTTATTTTACGCCTTTATATGCATCACGCTATTCGTTTAAATTGAAACTTGACCTCATATGTGAACAAGAATGCCATGTGACACCCTCGAATTATCTCATTGTTCATACCTGTTTTGACGTAACTTTTATTTCAGGATCATGCCACCCAAAAAGAAGAATCCAACAACCACATCTACCACAGATCCTAATATTCTTCGATTACTGGAAACCTTACAACAGCAAACAAATGCTATAGCTCAACAACAACTAACTCTTCAACAATAATTTGAAAACCAAGATAACCGTGAACCACACCAACCACCTGATCCACCAGTACCACCTTGATAAGTTGTTACTTTCAAAGCTTTTTAGAATGCGAATCCAACTGCATTTCATGATACCACTGATCCAGTAATAGCTAACACATGGATTAAAGAAATGGAAAGGGCTTTTCAATTGGTACAGTTAGGGGATGATCAGAAGACACCATATGCTACTTACTTCCTGAAGGGCGAAGTCATCTATTGGTGGGATTCAGTGAAAGCTATGGAAGCAAATCAGAAAGTTTCTTGGGAAAGATTTAAGAATTTATTCCTGGAGAAGTATTACCCTAAGTACATGCATAATCAGATGGAGCTTAAATTTTTTGAATTAAAGCAAGGGAGTATGTCTGTACTGGAGTATGAGAAGAAGTTCACAGAGCTGTCAAGGTTTATGACAAAGTATACCAGCAGTGAGGAGGAAAAAGAAAAGAGATTCCAACAAGGATTAGAGTCTTGGATCAGAGATAGAGTGGCTATGTTTGAGCTTGATACTTATGCAGGCGTAGTGCAGAAAGCTGCTCTAATTGAGAGTAATGAGATGCAGTCAAGGAAGGAAAGGGATACCAAGAAGAGGAAGGTTCCAATCTATGAAGAAAAGTCTGAAGCCGGAAACTCACAAGACAGGAATGTGAAGAGGATTGGATTCCACAAAGGCGGAAATTTTCAGAAGAAGGGAAATTTGAGCAAAAGATAAGAATCAAAGGGGAACAACCAGGCAAGCCAAGGACAAGTTGGAGAAAATAGATTTCAGAGACCAGAATGCAAGCATTATGGAAGAAAGCACCCCAGAGTATATAACAAGCTGAGCATGACATGCTATAGGTGCAACCAGAAGGGACATTTTGCCAATGAGTGTAAGATGCCAAAGCCGGGAGTTACATGCTATAAGTGTGGAAAGACTGGACACATGGCTAGGGAGTGCAAGTCAACCGGACCAGTCAAAGCTCTGATGAACGTGGCAAGTACTAGTGCAAGCGTGCCAGCTGAGGTATTGGCCTTACCTCCACCACCTACAACAACTCCGCAAGCAACAGCGAGGACATTCGATTTAAAAATGAAGGATCCTGTTTAGAATTCTGAGGTGATAGCAGGTACACTTTTACAAAATAATGTTGAACCTAAAGTATTGATCGATTCTGGAGCGACGAGATCTTTCATATCAGAAAATTTTGTTGATAAACTTCAATGTGATAAAATGGTTATGAACGAGGTAGTAAATATGGTAATTGCGAATCAAGAGAAGATTCCTGTGAGTCAACTTTGTCCAAAGTGTGAGATTGATATTTTGGGTTATAAATTTTCAGCCAACTTGATAGTCTTCAAGTTAGGGGGGTTCGATGTAATTTTAGGAATCGAATGGTTAGGGAAGAATAACGCTCAGATTAATTTTAAGTCCAAGAAGGTGTATTTGAAGACGGAGAGTAGAGAGAAAGTAGTATTTAAGGGACAGAGGCAAGAGCAACTGTTTCTTACAATCGTCCAGGCTAAGAAGTTGCTTAGGAAAGGTTGCGAGTCGTTCCTAGCTTATGTAGTAGATTCAGAAAGAGACAACCTTAACATAGAAGATATTCCCGTAGTCAACGAATTTGCAGATGTGTTTCCAGATGAACTACCAGGCTTACCGCCAGATCGACAAATCAAGTTCGAGATCAACCTTGCTCCGGGCACGAAACCAGTTTCGAAGGCCCCATATAGGATGGCACCAGCAGAAATGAAAGAGTTGGTGAGCCAGCTACAAGAATTGTTGGACAAAGGAGTGATACGGCCAAGTACGTCGCCATGGGGAGCACATGTTCTGTTCGTAAAGAAGAAAGATGGAAGTATGCGGTTATGTATAGATTATCGAGAGTTGAATAAGGTGACGATTAAGAACCACTACCCGCTACCAAGAATAGATGATCTATTTTATCAGTTGAAAGGAACAAAGTGTTTTTCAAAGATTGACTTAAGATCAGGATACCATCAATTAAAGATCAAAGAAGAAGACATCCCAAAGACAGCATTCAGGACAAGATACGGACATTATGAATTCTTAGTAATGCCTTTGGGATTGATTAACGCCCCGACAGCATTCATAGATCTGATGAACCGGATATTTAAAAAGTATTTGGACAAGTTTGTAGTGGTATTCATTGATGACATCCTTATTTATTCAAAGTCAAAAGAAGAACATAAGCAGCATCTATGGATAACATTGGAGATACTCCGACAAGAGAAGTTGTATGCCAAGTTTTCTAAATGTGAGTTTTGGTTAAAGTAAGTTCAATTTTTGGGACACGTTATTGGAGATGAAGGAGTTAAAGTAGATCCGGCAAAGATTGAGGTGATTATGAGTTGGGAGAGGCCAAAGACACCTACGGAAGTGCGAAGTTTTCAAGGATTGGCGGGATATTATAGAAGATTTGTAAAGGATTTTTAAAAATTGCCATGCCATTGACTAAGTTAACTAGGAAGAATCAAAAGTTCGAATGGAATGCAGAATGTGAGGATAGCTTTCAAGAGTTGAAGCAGAGGTTGGTGATAGCTTCGGTGTTAGTACTACCAGACGATCAAGGGAACTTTGTGATTTTCAGTGATGCTTCACATAAAGGATTGGGTTGTGTGCTAATGCAACACAATAAGGTGATCGCGTATGCGTCAAGACAGTTAAAACCGTATGAATTAAAGTACCCTACGCATGACTTGGAACTAGCAGCCATAGTATTCGCACTTAAAATTTAGAGACATTACCTCTACGGAGAAAAGTGTGAGATCTACACGGATCACAAGAGTTTAAAGTATATTTTCACTCAGAAGGAGCTTAATATGAGGCAAAGGAGATGGTTGAAATTGATTAAGGACTATGATTGCTCGATAAATTATCATCCGGGAAAGGCAAATGCTGTAGCCGATGCTTTGAGTAGGAAGGAAAGATTTAATATGATAGCAATACCGAAAAAATTGTCTGAAGAGATTAAGAGGTTTGAATTGGAACTTTGTGATTGGGGAATAATTGAAGAGGTTTATTGTACAATGACTTTTCAGCCAACATTATTATAAATGATAAAGAAATGTCAGGATGAAGTAATGAAGCAAGAGAAAAATTTGCTAACTGGAGAAGAGATTGGTACTCAAAGGGATGAGCAAGGTATACTAAGTTCTCCTCAAGAACATGGATTCCTTATGTACCTGAACTGAAGAATGAGATTTTGCAAGAAGCCCACAATTCAAGATTTTCAATCCATCCGGGAAGTACCAAGATGTATCGAGACTTGAAGTAGAACTTTTGGTGGCCAAATATGAAGCGAGAATTGGCAGAATGGGTTGCGAAGTGTTATACCTGTCAAAAAGTAAAGGCAGAACATCAAAGACCAAGCGGATTAATTCAGCCCCTAAAGATCCCAGAATGGAAATGGGAAAATATTGCTATGGAGGCAATGTTTAACTCGAGATTCTGGAGGCAATTTCAAGAGAGTGTTGGCACGAAGTTGAACATGAGTACGTCGTATCATCCGCAGACTGACGGTCAAAGCAAAAGGACAATTCAAACAATTGAAGACATGTTGCGCAGTTGTGCAATCAATTTTGCAGGAAGTTGGGACGACCACTTGCCATTGGTAGAATTCTCCTATAACAACAACTATCATTCCAGTATTGGCATGCCACCATACGAAGATTTATACGGATGAAAATGTAGATCACCGACAAGTTGGGATGAAGTGGGAGAAGGAAAGATTCTAGGCCCAGAATTGGTACAACAGTTGCATGAGATAGTTAAATTAATTCATAAAAGGTTGCTTGCTGCTCAAGATAGTTAAATTAGATTCCAAGTAGGCGAAGCCGTTTTGCTGAAAGTGTCACCAAGGAAAAGGTTGTCTAGATTTGGCAAGAAAGGGAAGATAGCGCCTAGATATATAGGTCCTTTTGAAATTTTGAGTCAAGTGGGGAAGGTGGCTTATGAGTTAGCCTTACCACCTCAGTATCAACATGTGCTTAATGTGTTCCATGTGTCACTGCTTAAGAAGTACAATCCTGATGCCAACCATGTGATAGAATATGAACCTATAGAAATTCAGGCAGAACTGTCATTTATGGAGCAACCTGTCAAATTACTCGACCGACAAGTAAAGATTCTTAGAAATAAGTCAGTAAAGTTGGTAAAAGTACTTTGGAGGAACCCCAAGGTCGAAGAATCAACCTGGGAGTTAGAGTCTAATATGCATTCCCGGTATCCTCATCTGTTCTCTTAGATTCTGGGGACAAAATCCTATAAGGGGGAGAGGATGTTACGACCGGCATTTTGTGTAATATTATTTGTGAACTGTGTATAATATTAGAGCCGATTATTAATATACTTAATGATTGTATGTTTGTGTGAATGGAATTTGCTGAGTTATAAATTGCTTTATGTAGATTATAAATTTTTCAAAGCAAGAGTTTTATTAATTGGCCTTATTTTTTATTTATAAAGAATATTCTATTCCTTGAAAAATTATCTTTTAAAATTATTTCATTCACAAATTTCAAAAGTGATCTCATAAAATTTCTAAAAATCCAAGTTATTTTATGGTATAAATTTTATAATTTTTGAACTTTTATTTTATATTATAAAAGTAAATCTTTGAAAATTAGTTGTTTAGTAATTAGAAAATTACATATTTACCCTTGCATGCAAATACACTTCCATTCAACCAAAGGGCAAAGAAGACATTTCCAACCCCACTAACTCACATTTTGTTAGCTAAATTACTTCATTGACCTTGCATGCAAAATGGCCAAACTTTAGCTAGAGGGTTACTCTTATCATTTCCCAAATCCACTCACATTTAGTCAAATCAAGGACATAAAAACAAACCCAAGTGTGATGATCACTCCATTTCCACTCCACCACTTCACCCTCCCCTTTCTTCTCCTCCCTCCCTCTCGGCCTCTTGGCCAAGCACTACCCCCCTCCCTTTTCTTCATTCTTCATTCAAGCACCTAACTTCCATTCAAGTAAATGTTACTTCCTATATCTTGATCATTCATAATCCAAGAAGTTTAGAGTGCAAAACCTATGTTTTGACCTTGCATGGTGGTGTTTTTGTTAAACTCAAAGTGAACATCCTTGATTCTTGTGAATCTAAGGCTTTCACCATGAGTTATAGTATCATAGGGTTGAGAATGGCTAGACATGAGTGTGTTACACTTATGCAAATGTTGTTTTCACCCTAATCCATTTGGCCATGACTTGATAGGAGCCGAATGGATGGTGTTTTGTTGCCTTGTTTTATTTGTGTATGTTTTTGTGATAATAACATGAATTTTGTAGTAGAAACTTGATAAAACCTTTTGCATGCTAGATGATCATTAAGTTATAATCCATTTTAGGCTTGCATGTTGATATCTGATGAAAAATTTATTTGAAAATCATGTTATTTTGGCTTGTAAGATTCGAAGGCATGCATGGATGTAAACCACTCTTGATTTTCAGAAGTTCTTGAACATTTGGATTGATTTTTGTTAGTAAGCTTTAATTTCAGTTGAGTTAAGATATTGATAAGATTTGTGCTCCTTAATATGTGATGTTAAATTGTTTATATTTATAAAGAAAGTATAACTTGTTGTTTTCAAAAACTTGATGATTTGTAATTTGTGTGATGTGTTAACTTTTATTTTGCTATGTTGCACCTTAGGTAAGAATGATCTCCACTAAGCTTATATTGAGTGTAAGGGAGTTAGTTCAGTAGGACACCTTAGTTAAGGTTTGTTTTGAGTTTTTGGTTATTGTTGGTTGGGTTTGTTAAGTAAGAACCTTGGTGAAAGTAGAGTATTAGTTTCTGCAGAAAAATCAGTTTGGTACCCTGAGGTTTGGAGTGAGATTTGACCTTGTCATTGTTGTGCACTTTGAGGCCCAAGCCACCAGAAGCTAGCACTAGGAGTATACAATAGGTTTAGGTGTTTTTTGGTGGTTTGTAAGATGTTTGGTTAGGTGCACGAGTGGAAACACCAAATATGTCCAGCAGAGGACAGTTTTGTTGCAACTTAGAAATGAGGAGTTTTGACCATGTCATAGGTAGGCCCTCATTAGGCCCTGTTGGGCCTTAGTTAGAGGGAATGGCAGAGGAGTTTTTCCAACCATAGTTCATAGGATTTGAATTAGAATAATGTGTCACAAGTTAGTTCAAATCAGGACCTTTTCTGCCCAGAAAAACAGGGGAATCATGAACTTTAAGCTTAGGCCTAGGGAGGCCCAAGCTAGGACCTTGAGCCACATCAAGTTTGGGAGTTGCCTTATGATCAGAAGAGTCTAGTGTAGAAGATTTGGAGGTAAACTTGAAGTTTAAGAGTTTCAAATACACCCAAGAAACCTTAGATGTCATTCTGAAATTTACCATAATAAGCACCTTCATTTACCACATAGTTTTAGAGCACTTATGAGTGAGGCCTAGGTTGACCACCATAGCTACAAGATAGCATAAGTTCATTATAGTGAAAGTCCCAAGTTAGGGTCAATAGGAATTGGACAGTTTAGTAAAGGCACTTCGAGTTAGAAAACCAAAATTTGGAGATTTTGTCTAGTTTAGCGACCAAGTGACTTAAGTATGTGGAGCGAGATCATCCAAGCCTAGTGTCGCAATATGGCGTGTGTGATATTATTTGGTACTTAAATATGTTATATGAGAATATTTGGCTATGTGTACTATTATGCTTATAAGGTGATTATAAATTGTGTGCATATAAGCCTAAGTACCATCGTGTTTAGTTTCGGTTTACCAATAGGTTGAGTTGGTGAGAATATATTATAATGAGGTTATTATTATTTGTGTAGGATCTCGAGACAAGGGTGAACTTGCCATAAAAGTTGAGTAAAGCTTCCAGTTGCTCCTACCTGCCAGTCAAGTCAGGCTTTCTCAAGGCAAGTGATTCAACCTGCGTTTTTCCTTTACACTGCAAGTCTGTGTTAACTAGTTCCTATATATAATGCGAGTATTCTGATTTACCTTGATATACATGGACCAAGTGGTTTTCAAATCTATCTTCGTATTATATAGAAATGTCATGAACCCTCAAGTGTCTATTGCAAGTAATTTAACCTTATTTGAAGATTTTTATGCAAGTAGATCAAAATGTCATATTATGCTAGTATACCCAAGTAATTGTGATGTTGAACCATGTGTAAGTTACACCCAGTATCCTCAGCTTGAAGCCTAAAAGCCAGTCATTCCTTAAAGATTGTTAATGATTGTTTGATAACCTTATCATTACCCTAAAACATAATACCCCATTATACCTTGAGCTGATGATCACTTTCTTCGTATTTAATACCAATATCATACCTGGAACCATTGATGCTCACCTTCTTTGTATTTTAATACCTATACGTTATCTGAACCCATTGCTTTAAGCCTAGTCTGGCATTACTCTTTCATATTATCCGATAGCCTTATGAAATGTCCTTGTCAAAGTCCTTGTAAATAGAAACCTTTCAATTACCCCTGATAAAGTAAAGTCTAGTGGATCATGGCCCTAGTGGATATATTCCCAGTGTTTCAAAGTGGATCTATAACCCTTGATAAAGATGTTTACTGTTTAAGAAATCAATTGTCAATTGGCATCAGTTTTTAAAATGATTAAAAATTTGGATTTTCAGTCCCAAAGGGGGACAAATGTTTTCTTTAAATAGTGGATCTGGACTGAGACGCAAGTCCTTTCCGCACTTTAATTGTAGGCTTAAAAGTTGCCTAGGGATCCCATTAACATTTTAGAACCAAACGAGGTTCGGGATTACTTCGCGGCTGATCACCAGCTGTAATCCGTAGCGTCATAAAATGGTTTTTGATTAAGAAATGATTTTGGAAATGTTTTGCTACAAACAAATGATGCCATCACCCAAAAGTTCATCACTTGTTATTATTAGCTCAGTCTTCACATTGTCAATCTTACATATCTCGATTTATGTTTTGTATCGTATTGTTTAGCACTTGTTGAGCATTTAGCTCACTACTTGCTTTCACCCTGATATTATAACTAGCAGCTATGGTTAGATTCAAGTAGACAGCGCATAAGACTTGTGATATCGATGCGTATGTTCGAGCTCAGGTAGAATAAGAGATAGTTTTATGTGAGGACTTGATATTAAAAATCAGGTTGTAATAGTTAATAGTGTTGGGCTGTTCCAAACCCTAAACTGTAAGATCTTGGATTCGATTGTAATTACCTTCTTTTGTTAACTATTGTAATAATTTTCATAATATGTATTTTCAAGTTGGGGGCGTGACAATAACAGGCAAAGTAAATGCATCACCTAGAAAAGCATACCTTAAGTGTTCAGGAAATGGTTTAAGCTCAAGTGAAGGAGCTTTCTCAATAGAAGGCTTGAGGCACTTTGGAGATTTGTTCAACTCCTCCAATCCAAGAGATTCAAAGGGCATATCTAGCCTTTACTTCCAAGGAGAAGCATTTAAATACTGCAACTGCTCATCATCTTCATCATCTTCACTATCTGAATTCCCCAACAAGGTCTTCTCTAAGGCATCAGACCTTAGCATTTGATCAAGTTCTGAAGTAACCACAGAATCGACCAACTCCACTTTTAAGCAATCCTCGTTTTCAGTCGGGAATTTCATTGCATTAAAAACATTGAAAGTCACATCCTGATCCAGCACTCGCAGAGTAAGCTCACCCTTCTGCCCTTCAATCAAGGTTCTACCGGTAGCTAAGAATGGTCTTCCCAAAATTATGGGAATCTTCTTATCCTCCTCGAAATCAAGAATTACAAAATCAGCAGGAAAGATGAGTTTATCCACCTTGACCAAGACATCCTCCATAATGCCTCGTGGATATGTAATAGATCGATCGGCCAACTGCAAGGTCATATAAGTAGGCTTTGGATCAGGTAAGTCCAATTTCTTGAAGATTGACAAGGGCATCAAATTGATGCTAGCTCTTAATTCACATAAGCATTTGTCAAATGACACTTTTCTAATAGTACAAGGAATAGTGAAGCTTCCAGGATCTTTAATCTTCGGAGGCAACTTTTGTTGCAGCACTGCACAACATTCCTCCGTGAGAGCAACTGTCTCTAAGTCATCAAGCTTTACTTTTCGAGAGAGAATACCTTTCATAAACTTTACATAACTAGGCATCTGTTCAAGAGCTTCAGCGAAAGGTATATTGATATGAAGTTTCTTGAACACCTCCAGAAACTTCTCGAACTGCTTATCTAGCTTTTTCTTCTGCAGCCTCTTAGGAAAATGAGGTGGAGGATAGATCTGTTTCTCCCCCGTATTACCCTTAGGAGGAGTGTGTTCTAGAGTAGTCTTCTTTCCTTCTGCACTTCTTCTTCATCCACAGCTTCTTCATCCGAAACTTGAGATTTTTCGGGATTTGCAACCTTCCCAAACCTTAATGTAATTGCCTTAACCCGCTGTTTAGCTTCCCTCTTTCCTGGTACTTCAGTGTCACTAGGGAGTGTACCAGGTTGACGATTTAGCAAAGCTTTGGAAATCTGCCCAATTTGAAAGGTCTTGATAGAAACCGCTTGGCTCTTGCACATGAGCCTCAACTCCTCCAAATTTAGATATTTCATTAGATTGTTGTAGCTAGAGTTGTTGTCTTTGTGTATATTGCGGTTGCTAAAAACCAGGATGATTGTATTGCTTCACTGCATACTGCTGATAAGGTTGCTGAACTGCATTCTAAGTATTGCTCTAGCTGAAGTTAGGATGATTGCGGTTGTTGGGATGATAGGTGGCTGAAACTGGTTGATGCGACCTTTGAAAGTTGCTCACGAACTGAGCTGATTCACTAGAAATAGCACACTGATCAGTCTCGTGTGCACCAGCACAAAGCTCACAAATACTAGTGATCTGATTAACTCCATAATTAGCCAAAAAATCCACCTTCATCGTTAAAGCCTTAAGCTGAGCAACTATAGCAGTAGCTGCGTCCAACTCCAGAATTCCTGCTACCTTGCCCTGAGGTAGTCTCTGAGTAGGATTCCCGACACTCATTAGTAGCCATCAGTTCAATTCAATCAATTCATAAGCTTCATTGCAACTTTTAACCCACAAGGCCCCTACTGATGCTGCATCAAGCATGGGTCTAGAAGTAGCATCCAATCCATTATAAAAGCAGTTAATGATCATCCAGTCAGGAATCCCATGGTGAGGATACTTTCTAAGCATCTTTTTGTAACGATCCCAAGCCTCACATAAAGATTCTCTAGATTGCTGAGCAAATTGAGTAAGTGCATTTCTGATTGTAGTAGTCTTCTCCATATGAAAGAATTTAGTTAGGAACTTTTGAGCAAGATCCTCCCATTTGGTGATAGACCCTGGTTGTAGAGAATGTAACCAGCACTTAGCTTTATCCCGCAGAGAGAATGGGAAAAGCCTCAACTTAATATCATCTTCAGAAACTCCATTGAACTTGAAAGTGTCATAGATCTCGAAGAAATCTATGATGTGCATGTTGGGGTCTTTTGTCGGAGAACCCCCAAACTGAACTGAGTTCTGCATCATCTGAATCGTGCTCGACTTAATCTCAAAGGTGTTAGCTGAGATGGCTGGTCGGACAATGCTAGACTGAATATCACTAATCTTCGGTTGAGAGTAATCCATCAAAGCCTTCATATTCACTTCTGGTTCTCCCATTGCAATAAGAGCTTCTTCTTCAACTTTCTCCTCGACTAGAACTTCTTCGAAAACTTCCTTAGCTACTACAACTTCTTCCTCAGTTTTATTGAGTGTTTTCTTATGAGACCGAGAATGTGTATGCATACACACTCGCTAGAGTACCTGAAACACGACAAGGAAATAAGTAAGTTATAATGTCCTAGTCAATGAACTTTAACGACCACTGATGACAAACACATAAACGAAAAATTAACCACGAAAGTGGCGCCAAAAACTTGTTAGGACGAAAACACGCGCTAATATTCATGCAAGTATACATGATCGCAAGTAATATATAATTAATTCTAGTTTATTCCCACAGAGACTCTTTTAAGTTAATTTCAATCAATGTAGTTATGCAATAATGGTATGGTTATTATTCAATACTAAGACGAATCACAATTTGAGGTTGTTTATAACTACGATTAACTAGGAGATTAAACTAAAGAACATAAACTAAGAGATTAAAAGAGTGATTAACTATATGACACAAACATAGGATTCTAACTTCATTACTACTTCATTCAATAGCCTTTTTGTTCTTAACCTTAGCATGCAATGGTGATGATACTAATCAGATAACACAATACTAGTAAACGCCAACTTTCATTGTACGCATACCCTACTACCAGACATCCATAAAAGAGATAGAAGTTGAATAGACACCAATTATATTGAGACCCTATATGTCTATAGAATTTGATAACATAATGGTTTAACGCACAAGCTATTTATCATGATTACATAGGGAAAGTAAGATGGTTAAAATTACCTACAATCATACATATCAAATACATGAACCTATGCTAGTATGGCAAGTTCTAAACCCCTAAATTCACTTTCGCTTCATTAGAGATTAACACGCTATCTTATAAGTTCGCGACGCTCATAAGACGAATAAGCACAACCAATACTAGGATATCATAAAATCACCACACACTAAGGTATCGAAATAAATTAACTAAAGAAATCCATAAGTAAATCCGTTAGAACCCCACAATAACGATTAGCCCATAATCAGACTCATCATCAATGTAGGTTCCGATGAAAGTATGGTATAATAAACGTAGTCTTTATACTGAATAAATAATAAACCAAGTACGTAACAAGAGTATAGGTTCACAAATAAGAAAACTAGCATCCAAGATTACAACTTAAAACAAAGAATTACAAGAATAAACTAGATCCTCTTCGCCTTGGTTGAATTGTGCTATACGGTCTTCTTACGTCTTCTCCTTAGCTCTGGAACGTCTTCTTATGAAAAACGATCATAAGTCATCAATATATAGTAGTCCATATAATCCAGGAGTCCAGGAAACATAATTGTAGTAGAATCATGATTTTATTACACCGACACGGCGCGGCTATCCTTCTGAACTTCGGCACGGGCGCGCTCACCTTCTGGAGAAACTTAAATTGCCTTCTTATTATGCTGGTTTGAGATGGCTTTTACACGAGAAATCTTCTTGACACATTCCAAACATCATTTTAGCATCAAAACAATGCTAAATCACATGATTCTTTTATTTTTGCCGGAAATGCAAAAACACTACAAAAACTTCAAAAACACAAATAACTCGAGTACAAAACATCAATTCAATCATTTATAGAGCATTCTAAGTGGACATAAATGCCACTTAATAGTTTGCTAAAGAGAATGCTTAGCTTGGAAGCAAAACAAGATCAAATGTCTAAAAAACTAATAGCTTTGGAAGCTGGTCATATTGCTAAAAATTCCAACTTGGATGTTATTTTCTCTCTACTACAGAGTCTAGATGCCAAAAAAAAGGAGATAATATCACAGAAAAATGTCAACCTGGATCAGTTTTGAGGAGAAATACCAATTTTGATGATGATGGTGATAAAGAGGAAAAAGAGATTTCTGTTGCTATGAAGGTTTATACTGTGAAAGTTCAATATGGAACTGGAATTCAAAGTTAAAAGAAGACACAGTCAACTCATGTCTCTCAGGATAGATCGGATAGATCTAAAAAGGAAGCTGATTTTGTTACTCCTAGTTCAATTCCTAATTTCAAAGATACAAATTCTGATGATTTTCCTAACAATGAAAAAGTGATAGTGATTCCTGATTCTGTGAAGTCTAAAGAAGAAGAAATTTTATTTTGAATGGATTTACAGATTCTCTCTGCTTATGTTGAAGCTGCTAATGCTAAAAACTTGCAGAAAGAAGAAATGATTTCTGACATAGAAGAAAGAGCCCGTGAAGGAAAAATCAGAATAGTTGTTGATAAAGCAGATCAAGAGTACAAGAATATGCTTAAAAGATCTGAAAGGAATAGATGGAGGAGTACAAATAAGAAGATGTTGCAAGAAAAAGCAGGAAGGAGAGCTCAAGTATTTCCAAAGATAAAAAACAAATGCAAATGGAGAAAGGTTGTTAATCTTAACTATAATGATAAATTGAATTTTACTCCTGAGGAATAAGGTTGGATGGTTTACTTAGTTCTAATACCATGGGAGATAAGAAATCTTGGTTAGAACAAGCTAAGAAGCTGAAGTTGTTTGAACCATTCAAAAGAGCTGGAATAGGACATCATGAAGCTGAAATTGTCAACTTAAAGTTGTTAAATTTCACATTTGCTGATAGTCCAGATCAGGAAATAACTGCCGATCGTCTAGATAGACTTCAATATGTGAAGATTATTCTTGATAAACATGATGGTTCTGAATCTAAATAGAAGATCTTACTCTTATTGCAAAATGCTCTAGTTCAAGTTCTTTAACTTGATGAAATAAGTATTGAAGTACATTCACTATTTTCTAAGAGTTGAAGATGAAAATTCTAGGTTATGGTCAAACATGATTCTTGCCAATATCAAAACAAGGATACTAGATGATGGTCGATATTATTTCGGATCATATGTTCCTAAATACATAAATTTTACAGCGCAAACAATCAACATGAAGAAATGTGAAGCTGTCATTTAAAATGTTCTTACTCAGAGACATATAACTATGAATCATGATGGAAGAAAAACTTGCTATGTTTCATTGTAAGACATTATGACAGAAAGAGCACAAATTAGAAGTTCGAGGGCTGCTATCTATCAATTATCTAACATAACAGAATATGAAAAGAATTTGAAGATCAAGTTAGAAGATATTCTGTGGAAAAAGATTGATGACAGAGTTAAAGCTTTTGTTAGAGATACTGCGAAGTCTATAAAGAAATATCAAGATCTACTTCTGAAACAAAGTGGATCCTGCATGGGGTTTCAATTTTATTCTGGTTTTACATCGTTTCCGTTACGTTTATGTTCTCGAAACCCTTCAATGTGTAATACAAAATTATGGATTTCATACCTTCTATCAAAACTGGAGGAGCAGCTGCTTGACTGATGGATAGTCAATCTAAATAAATGAATGATCGAGTATGAATATTTTGAAGACTCTGTCACTTCTACAATAAATCAATATATGGTAACCTTTATCAAACTTAAAGTCATTGTAAAAAACACCAACATTATCAAACCTCTTCCTACCCTTGTTGAAAACGTACATTATATTGATCCGTATTTGGTAGTTCGAGGGTAATATTCTCTAAAATATGATCTCCATATTTGTTGACAGAGTGATATAATAATTTTTGCATTTTCATTCAATACATATATTAAGGACTCATCCAAAAAAATATTATGTTGGTACAATTTATGTAATTCAAAAGTATGACCAACCATAGATGTCTTATTGTGGCGCCCTCTAAACCCGGGTCAGAGTTTGGGGTCCACAACACATACACAATATATAAACCTGTATAAGAAATATTATTAAAAATGACCCTGCTTTACATAACCACGGATCACAACAGGTTAAAGTATGAAAACAAGCCACAACCTTAACTTTTATTACAAATTACCAAATCCAAACTAATTTAACTTACAACTGATAATGAAATTATTCTTACAATCTTACTATCTCACTACCAATATAAGCTCCTGCTAGCTCGATCCGACTCAATCAAGAATCCTAGCTCGTACTCTGAACTGAGTAACCTCGCTATCAACCATATCCTTTTTAACTGTAGAATACATAAAAAGATTCGCAAGAGTGAGCTAACTGGCTTAGCAAGTAATAATAACGATAACTGAGGTTAAACAATGTTCAAATGGAAATGATTCAGAAGAATCAAGTTTCTTGTTAAATAATCATTATAATTGGATATTCATTTTAAGTTTTAAAACGAAGGTTAGGATGCTGATCAGTCACGCACTAACCCCGAGCAAGGCACGCAATTCTGCTCTAAATACTGGATCCAAGGCACACATTGGCCTACCTCGACCACGAATCTGGTCTGACCACGAATCTAGTCCACATAAGAAAACTATCCAATTCTAAAACAGATCAGTATGATAAACAATATACTTCAATGAAACAAGATCATAATCAATGATGATAAAACACTTGAATAAAAGTGTAATGCAATTCATGGATATCACAAGGGTATATCAGGGTATGTATGAAAAACGGGTTCCAACCTGTAAGAGGATCAGGTATTAGACAAATAATGATTTTTCAAGGTTTAGTTCTTGTTGGATTTTAATCACAGCGGAGGCATGGTAAAACACTTTTACACATATAAAATCCAAATAAAAGCATATAAATCGTGGTAAAAACATATGGATCGATTACTAACCTTTAATATGCGATCCAAGAGGAACGATCGGAGATCCTTAGCAGCTGCTCCTCAAACGTGAAGCACTCCACCGATATCCACCAAGAAAACGACGTTAAGGAGGAGGAGGTGGAGAGAATTAGGTTTTTTCTAAAAATTGGGGTTAGAATAAAAATAGGGTTTATAATAGTATATTTATAGGCAAAATTTTCAGCTGAAATTTTCCCATAAAATATTATTATTATTAACCCATTTATTATTCTTATTAATAATTAAAACACCTTTTAATTATTAATCCTTTTTCTAAACACTTTAGAAATAATTCTCTCTCTTGATTTAATTTCCAAAAATTAAATCCATAATTAATAATATTAAGAACTTTTCTTAATTAATTTATAATCAATTAAATCTCATTTAATCAATTATTAAATTTGCCAATTAATTATTTATTTCATAAATAAATAATTATTAGCCATTATTAATTAATTCCTCCACCATTAAATCATTCTCTTTTTATGGTGTGACCCTGTAGGTTCAATATTAAGCCGGTAGTAGAAATAAATAATAATAAAACTATTTTATCATTAATTATATAAATTCTCTAATTTATTAAATATGATTAATTAATTAATCACATTTATTCTACATCGTGAGGGATACTTCTCAGCATATCGCGACTATCCGGATAATACGAATTCACTGCTTAGAATACCAAGAACCTATTCAGTGAATAGTTACCGTACAATGAACTCCTTCTACCCTACAATGTCCTGATTAAATACAAGGCATGGATCTCGTGTCAAGCCTATCTAATTCAATCACTTGCTTACGATTTACTATGCGTAGTTCTTTGCAAATTAGAAACTCCTTTCTAATTTCATTCACTCTGGCCAGAGATTCCTGAACTAGCATAAGTGGATCAGCCTTGAACATTCGCTTCCTTCACTGGAAGGGGTAGATCCTTTATTGATCATACACTATCTTCGTGTACAAATTCCTATACCCAGTAGAGCCCTAATAATTGTCCCTGGAGACTAAGGACTAAACCAAAGCATAGTTCAGTGTACACAAGATGACTATGATGATCTCAAGTCTAAGGATACTTGTACAACTATCACTATGTGAACAACTGCTGACACGTGAGTGAACTCCATCAGTTGTTCAGCTGGGCGAGTCATGTTCAGTGAACTTATTCTATAATAAGCACCTACATACTAGCTATAGTGTCACCACACAAATGTCTATGAGAACAGACATCCTTCATAATGAAGCAAGCATAGTATGTACCGATCTCTGCGGATTATTAATTACCAGTTAGTAATCCTACGACCAGGAACTATTTAAGTTTAGAGTTATCATCTTTTAGGTCTCGCTATTATGATCTCATCATAATCCATAAAAAGCTTTACTCTAAACTATGGTATATCTTATTTAAACACTTAAATAGATAAAGCCCGTAATAAAAACAAAACAAGTCTTTTATTAATATCAATGAAATCAAAACAGATTACATAAAAGTTATTCCTAAATCCTCATACATGATTGGACTTAGGACATATTCCTTTCAATCTCCCACTTGTACTAAAGCCAATCACTCTGGTATCTAATACCCATCTTGTCTTTATGACGATCAAAGTGACTTTTATAAAGTAGCTTTGTGAGTGGGTCTGCTATGTTGTTATGTGTGTCAACTCTAATTCAGTACAATATAAGAAATGTTACCGCGCTCCCACTAACCCTTTTGTAGACACATGGTTCATCTACGTTTTTGATAAAATCAAACTCTTTGATTGTCTCATCAAAACGAATGTTCCATCTTTCGAGAAGCTTGCTTTAAACCACATATGGTTCGTAGCAGCTTACACACTAGGTTTTCAATTCCCTTGGAAAGAAAACCATCTGGCTAATTTCCAGATCTCATAGTCGTAGTAAGCAGCAATCGCAAGCAAAATCCGAACTGATTTTAACAGGGCTACAGGTAAAAGGCTTCATCAAAGTCAATCCATTGTCTTTGATTAAATCCTTTTGCCACTAGCCTAGCCTTATAGGTCTCCACCTGGCCATCTGCTCTAATCATTCTTTCGTATACCGTATACATAGATTCCATTCCGGATTTCATGGCACTATGCCATTTCTCTGAGTCAACACTACTCATAGCCTCATTATAGGTCACAGGGTCGTCATCATCAATGATCGACAACTCATTGTCATTCTCAATGACAAGACCATATTACCTCTCAGGTTGGCGAGACACTCTCCCTGTTCTATGAATGGGCTGTTCCACAAAAGGTTGTTCAGTCAGAACAGGTGTTTCCACTTGATCCGTAGTAGTTTGTGCTTCTTGAACTTCATCAAGTTCAAATTTTGCTCCCACTGTTTCCTTCAAGGATAAACTCCTTTTCCAAGAAGGTAGCATGTCTGGAGACAAACACCCGATGATCGGTGTAAAAGTAATACCCTAAAGTCTCTTTAGGATATCCCACAAAACTACATTTTACGGATCGATATTCCAGCTTATCTGGGTCAACTTACTAGACATAAGCTGGACATCCCCAAATCTTAACGTGTTTAAGACTCGGTTTCCTTTCTTTCCATATCTCATACGGAGTTTGAGGAACAGATTTGGAAAGCACTTTATTCAGTAAATATGCTGAGGTTTCCAATGCGTAACCCCATAGGAATACTGGAAGATTCGCATAGCTCATCATGGACCGAACTATGTCTAACAAAGTTTGATTTTTCCTTTCAGATACCAATCTGGAGGAGTCCACTGGGAGACTATACCATTTACTTTGAGATAATCTAGAAATACTCCATTAAAGTATTCACCACCTCGATCTGATCGAAGAGTTATAACACTATGTTTGGTTGTTTCTCCACTTCATACTTATACTCTTTGAACTTTTCAAAGGCTTCAGACTTGTGTTTCATCAAACACATATCCGAATCTAGATCTATCATCTATGAAAATCCACCCATGGCTTGCGTAGACATTGGTCCACATACATCTGTGTGTACCATTCCTAGCAAATTTGCAGTCCTCTCTCCATGTCTACTAAATGGAGACTGCAATGCCACTATAAAGTGAGATTTTCATCATCCCTTTTCTTTTATTAGTTTGTTCAATCTGAAGTAAATTATGTCACATTGATACAGACCATTATTTAAAGTACCACGTCCATAAAGAATATTATCTCTAAGAATAGAACATTCATTATTCTCAATAATAAATGAAAATCCAGCCAAGTCTAACATGGGAATAATATTCCTCACAATCGAGGGAATAAAATAACAATTATTTAAAACAATAGTCTTGCCCGTAGGCATATGTAAATGAAATGATTCTACATCTACAGAGCAACTCTTGCTCCATTTCCCATCAGTAGAATCACCTCCTCTTCTTCAAGAGTCCTACTTCTCCTTAGTCCCTGCAACAAATTGCAGATTTGAGAACCACATGAGGTATCTAATACCCAAGTAGAAATTTGATTTAATGACATATTCACTTCTATCATGAACATACCTGAATCAGAAGCGGTAATCTCACTACCCTTCATCTTTTTCAATTCTGCAAGGTATACCTTGCAGTTCCTCTTCCAGTGCCCCACCTTGTTACAGTGAAAGCAAACAACTTTGCTCTTGGGGTCTTCAGCTTTTGGTGGAACCGGCGTTTTCTCACCTACTTTCTTCTTCTTGAAAGGGTTCCTCTTCCTTTTCTTAGGATTGGAACCTTCACCAATTAGAAGAACAGAACTCTTCTTAGGGGGAATATTCGATTCCGCAGTCTTCAACATGTTATGGAGTTCAGGCAGGCTGACATCCAACTTATTCATGTGAAAGTTCACAACAAACTGCGAGAACGAACTCGGAAGCGATTGCAAGACCAAGTCTTGGCTCAGCTCCCCATCTATGGCAAAACAAAGTTGTCCAAGACGTTCAATCAAATTGATCATCTTAAGTACATGGTCATTCACAGATGATCCCTCAGACATCCTACAACCGAACAGCTCCTTCGATATCTCATATCGAGTTGTCCTCCCCGCCACATCATACAACTCTTGTAGATGCATGAGGATAGTGTGAGCATCCATATGCTCATGTTGCTTCTGTAGCTCAATGTTCATGGAAGCTAGCATGATGCATTGAGCAACATTTGCATCATCTATCCACTTACGATACACAACATGAACATCATTATGTGCATTGCTAGCAGGTTCAGTAGGCTTAGGTGAGTCAATCACGTATTCCAGCTTCTCAATCCTGAGAACAATTCTCAAGTTTCGAAGCCAGTCAGCATAATTAGGACCAGTCAATTTGTGAGCATCTAGTATGCTCCTGAGTGATAGTGCAGAAGACATGACGTACAAAGTAAATCTGTAAATGATAAACACATAACAACACTTAGCAAATATTCGATTTCATTTTAAAACACTATATGAATCGGGTCTTTATTTATAAGTGGCTCCCACTAGTTTACCTAATTTATTCAACCCCCTACTTTAATGCTAGTGGGAATAGGGATCCTACATTCCATTACACAACTCCGGCTGTGGCACGAAACGCCAAGTAATGTTCAATAGGCAGACAACTCTTGTCAATTACATCTAATGTTATTCCCTAATCAGACTTTAGCCTCTTGAATAATTGAGTCACGGCTGTGGCACAACAAACTCAATATTTCTAATTCAAGTCTAACCCAACATTCCGTACAATTGAATCAGTCCCCAAAGGCCCACGGCTGCGGCATGTAACGACCTTTAGATTCTTATTCAATGTACACATCTCTATGTAATAGACAAGTATTTCTTATTTCGAAATCAAAGCCCTCGGTTGTGGCACGAAACGACAATGATTTAAAAATGAGAACTACTTTCTATCATGTTGGAAGGCTATGACTGACACAAGCCCGTTGTGTCATTTGCCAATTACTACTTGATATTATTTAATTTTAGAGGGATTATATTACGTTATAATCATAATCATATTATAAAGAGATTCTTCCTTTTAAATTAAATATTTCAAATCAATAATCAATAATCAGATGATTCCCAGATCGGGTGGAGCATTGTCAAGAGGCGTCACTTAATAACCCTTTCTTACAGATAGAAATCTGTTGTTGACAGAATCATCCTTTCTCTCATATCAAAAATTCATATTTAATTACGTGTTTCATAAACACAAGAATCTCATGATTATATTCATAATATTATTATTAAGGTTATGAAACAATTTCACTATACTAGGTTGTCTAACAAACACCTTATGTTCATTTAAGTTCACCTAAATCTATCATCGCATGATAAACTAAGCATATATCACATATATAAACATGAATAAACATCAAGGTAGGCATGTTATATCATCTTGCACATTAGTTTAAGCATTATAAATCTCTATGTATCACATAAAGCATTTAAAAGCAATTCAAACGACCAAAACAGCTTTAAAACACTTCTGTTAGCTATAAATAGTTCGAAACAATTTCATAAAATATCATCTAATATACCATTGGAAGCGTCTCGAAAAGACGAATCCAACGGCACCAAAATCGCCCAATTCTGAGCTGCCACGCGCCCTCACGCGCCGAAACAAGGTCCCCCACGCGCGGCCACGCGCACACGCGCTGTCACGCGCGTGTCAGAACTCCGCCCACGCGCCCAGAACCCTACGCTGACGTCAGCATGACGTCATCTGATGATATAACTTGTAAAAATCATAATTAATTCATACAAGCACATAAAATTCTGAAATTTTTACCACAGATCTATATGCATACAACCTATGCTCTGATACCATGTTGGATTTTAATCGCAGCGGAGGCATGGTAAAACACTTTTACACATATAAAATCCAAATAAAAGCATATAAATCGTGGTAAAAACATATGGATCGATTACTAACCTTTAATATACGATCCAAGAGCAACGATTGGAGATCCTTAGCAGCTGCTCCTCAAACGTGAAGCACTCCACCGGTATCCACCAAGAAAACGACATTAAGGAGGAGGAGGTGGACAGAATTAGGTTTTTCTAAAAATTTGGGTTAGAATAAAAATAGGGTTTATAATAGTATATTTATAGGCAAAATTTCCAGCTGAAATTTTCCCATTAAATATTATTATTATTAACCATTTATTATTCTTATTAATAATTAAAACACCTTTTAATTATTAATCCTTTTTCTAAACACTTTAGAAATAATTCTCTCTCTTGATTTAATTTCCAAAACTTAAATCCATAATTAATAATATTAAGAACTTTTCTTAATTAATTTATAATCAATTAAATCTCATTTAATCAATTATTAAATTTTCCAATTAATTATTTATTTCATAAATAAATAATTATTAGTCATTATTAATTAATTCCTCCACCATTAAATCATTCTCTTTTTATGGTGTGACCCTGTAGGTTCAATATTAAGCCGGTAGTAGAAATAAATAATAATAAAACTATTTTATCATTATTTATATAAATTCTCTAATTTATTAAATATGATTAATTAATTAATCACATTTATTCTACATCGTGAGGGATACTTCTCAGCATATCGCGACTATCCGGATAATACGAATTCACTGCTTAGAATACCAAGAACCTATTCAGTGAATAGTTACCGTACAATAAACTCCTTCTACCCTACAAAGTCCCCATTAAATACAAGGCATGGATCTCGTGTCAAGCCTATCTAATTCAATCACTTGCTTATAATTTACTATGCGTAGTTCTATGCATTAGAAACTCCTTTCTAATTTCATTCACTCTGGCCAGAGATTCCTGAACTAGCATAAGTGGATCAGCCTTGAACATTCGCTTCCTTCACTGGAAGGGGTAGATCCTTTATTGATCATACACTATCTTCGTGTACAAATTCCTATACCCAGTAAAGCCCTAATAATTATCCCTGGAGACTAAGAACTAAACCAAAGCATAGTTCAGTGTACACAAGATGACTATGATGACCTCAAGTCTAAGGATACTTGTACAACTATCACTATATGAACAACTGCTGACACGTGAGTGAACTCCATCAGTTGTTCAGCTGGGCGAGTCATGTTCAGTAAACTTATTCTATAATAAGCACCTACATACTAGCTATAGTGTCACCACACAAATGTCTATGAGAATAGACATCCTTCATAATGAAGCAAGCATAGTATGTACCGATCTCTGCGGATTATTAATTACCAGTTAGTAATCCTACGACCAGGAACTATTTAAGTTTAGAGTTATCATCTTTTAGGTCTCACTATTATGATCTCATCATAATCCATAAAAAGCTTTACTCTAAACTATGGTATATCTTATTTAAACACTTAAATAGATAAAGCCCGTAATAAAAATAAAACAAGTCTTTTATTAATATCAATGAAATCAAAATAGCACAGGAAGTTATTCCTAAATCCTAATACATGATTGGACTTAGGACATATTCCTTTCAGTTCTTTGATGTTATAAAGAATGGTTGGGGTATAAAAGTTTCTGTGTTTTCAAAAAAGTCTCTTCAAATGTTTGGTGTTTGGTAGTTATACATTTGGGGAGTAGTATCATATTTGTGTGGTTTGGTATCTGAAAAACAACAAATGATGGTTTACAAAGAATAAGGCTTATGGCTCAAAGATCAAATGATGTGGCTCAGGTTCAAGGCTGAAGGATTCAAAGTACTTACAATATAAAACAGAGCTATTTTGAATACATAACAGTATGTCACAAGAGAATTTAGAAATATTTGCATTATATCTCGAAAAAGTTTTAAAAGTGCTTGCCCTACAAGGCTTTACAACTATTGCTGATTGACTCTGAGCCGACTCTGCCACTTAGGATTTATTGTCTATCCATTAAATCACCCTGGATTCGACCTTAATACCAAAATCCTTTGATTGGAACTTTACTGAGCTTTTCGACTGCCCACCAAACTGTCTCTCATCCCATGCCAATTCTCGGGCCTTCCGACTAGAACCTACAGAGTCGAAATACCATAATTTAGACTTCTGATTATGCTTAACATATCCTCACTAACAATCTACCCGTGCGTTAACAAAATCCAACCCGTAACACATACATTAGTGTAATACAGGTATCAGTTAGGTTCACGTATTCAAAACTCAGCTTGATATTCACTTTCGGAAAATACATATACTCATTGTTTCAGAAAACGGGTTGTCAGTTATATTTTACAAAATAATTTATTTATAATTATATAGTTATACACATTCGACTGATATTTATGATATTTTATAGGATACGTTCCGGAAAATCGGGCAGCATCTCTTTTGTTTATCGGACTATCCGTCGAATACAATCGACGTCCACAACAACCAATTAACCCAACAAACACACAATTAATCCAACTTCACAATCCAAATAATCTCGAAATGTATTATTTAACTACTACTTTTTATTTTGACTAATATTATACGAACTAAATTATTTATTTTAAAATATTAGGACTCAGATAACGATCATCACGGTCCACCGTCGGCTCACCGACGCTCATCGCCGACGGTGGTAAAGTTCGCGGCTACCCGTATAAGTCGGGTTTCCATCGCGAATCTTTACTGATAAAAATTTCGGAATAATCGAGAATTGTTAACTCGAAAATCATATGATGTTCATAAAAATCAACCACTAATCTGAATAATCCAAAAATGGAGCTTCGAATTATACACATACAGCAATCCAACAATCCAAACCATGACTGACCCATACACACGCCACCAGCACGTGCCTACACATGCGGCAGAGATGACAGGGTCGCCGGAAACATAACAGAACAGGCGGCAATTCAGGGACAGAGAACACAGGCATTACAAAAGCGAATATATACACACAAGCACACATGTATATATATAAAGGAAAAAGGACGAGACGAAGCAGGAGATCGGAATCCAACCGGAAAATCGAGCACCAGCCGGAACTTACCGGAAAAATGAAGATGGCGGCGTTACAGAACTGAGAGAAAATGAAGAGAATAAATTAAGAGAAAGATATGACAGAGAGATTGTAATCTCCAGAGAAAGAGAGGAGCGGCGAGAGACTGAACATGGATGAAGAAGGCGGTGGTACCGCATCTATTTTTATTTTTATAAATAGAAAATTTCAATTGCCGCCACGTATCAAACAAATAATAAGAATTGAACACGTGTCTTGCAATAGCAATTTGTCCCGAAAATTTGAAATTATCGAACCGAGGCGCACATAAAATAATATTCAAAAATTAAAAAAATAGTCTTAAAATGTCATAAATATCTCGAAGTTTATAAAAACATAAATTTTGAAATTTTAAAACAATTTTTGAAGTGCACTTTATACCCGATTTTTAACAATTAAACGAAACAACGCGCAGGTGAAATTAATCCCGAAAATTTCCAAAATAATTTTAAAATTCTCAAAATATTACAAACTTAGTAAAATATGAATTTTGTGATTTTTGAAAAATTTTGGAATTAAATATGGATTTTACAAATAAACACAATTAGAAAATCATTTAAAGATAGATAATTAATAAAATATTACTTTCTCAATTTTATAAAATCCTAAAAATAATTATTACAATTATAAAACCATAAAAACAATTTTAGAGACAATCCAAATATTTATATAAATAAACTTTACATTACATTTACTTTTAAAAGTGGAAACAATTCAACACTGTTCCATAATTAATTACGGGGACAACCCGGTACACCATAAATCACACATACATAATAGTAAAATAACACCGAGTTGACAAAAACTATACATATACTTTATTTATTTAATACTTTCATAATTACATATTTAAATAATTCAAAAATACACGAGTCGTTATATCCTTTCCCCTTAAAAAGATTCTGTCCTCAGAATCAGATCTAACTAAACAAGTAAGGATATTTGTCAAGCATATATGACTCGAACTCTCAAGTAGACTCTTCTACTCGAGGATTTCAAATGTACCCACTATAGATATACATTCATTTCCAAGGACTCGCCTTTAACGATTAAGAATTTGGATCGATCACTATATGCAGAACAAACTTGGACAAGAGCCCATTGGCTCCTAATCAATCCTTAATTCGAATCAGATACTTATTGCCTTAACATTGACATGAAGAATACATTATATGTACATACTGTTGTAACGGTAACATCAACTAATGAACAACTTTATCTATATTTATCAATATCTCGAATGGTTCACTAATTTAGGACTCAACTTGTCTATTCTATTCAGACCTATCCAATCTCTTTCAAGGTGAAACTTTTATCAATACCCACGATCCTATTTCTATATCCATACTTCTTCGATGCAAATCTGCCTTCTTTCTTTGTCTACTTCGAGCTGCTTTAATTAATATCATTACGCCCTTGGTGTGCTGAATTAACATAAGATTTGCAACTTCCTTCCTCCCACTTTATCTCAATAAAGTGGGGACCTACACTTGCATCCACATAAAGCTTGGTAAAGTGACATTCTAAAGCTGACATCGATGATAAATGATCATCCCAGTTTTCCTTAAAACTTAACCTATCAACATATCCTATATTTCCTGAATCGCTTCCTTACTTTGACTTTTTGCTTAAGGATAGTAGGCTGTGCTCATTTTCAACTTAATCTTCAAACATTTAAACATCTCCTACTCATTTCCATCAATTAAGGCTGAAAAGTAATCTCATATATTCACTTATTATCACCTTTAGGTATTTGAACTTCAGATTCCACTCTTTCCAATTCTTTTATTAATTACATCCAATTCTTTCTTTCTGCACAAAGCATTTGTTACCATACGGCTTCGTTTAGGTAGTTATTAATGAATTAATCAGAATCTGTTGTTAACCTCTGTCAAAATTTCATACTTGAAAATTCAACATATAGTGGCTTTCCTTCTAATCTTTAGAGGAAAATCCTTGGGCATTCCACACAGACTTTCTTACTCTTTGAATAGCTGAGGATGTCATCAATAAATACAATTCGCTTATCCAAGTACTCCTTATACACCATGTTCCTTAATTCCTTAAAAAAACTGATACACTTGTTATTTCACATAATACCACCAGAGCTTGTAATGCTCATAACTCGTTTTAATCGCAATCTATGATATGTTCTCAGGTCAGATCTTAAGTTAATCCCCGAGATATAACACACTTTTTGAATTAGGTCTCGTAAGTAATCAATTCTTTATAAGGGTTACTCATTCTTATTCCTTATTTCCTGTGGATTATATATCCGACTTCCCACTCCAACTTTTGAAATTCCATAGGTAATTCTTTTCGGTGCTGTTACGACCGGCATTTTCGTGTAATATTATTTGTGGTTTTGGTATAATATTAAAGCCGAAAGTAAATATGTTCAATGATTGCACGTTTTTGTGAGTGAGAATTTCTGCATTATAAAATTTGTATGTGTAGTACATGTTTTTTTTCAAAGCAAAAGTTTATTTATTTCCTTTATTTTTTATTTATAAGAAATATTCTAAGCCTTGGAGAAATTTTCTTTTAAAAGATATTTTGTTCACAAATTTTGAAAGTGATTTCATAAAATCTCTAAAAATCCAAATTATTTTATGGTATAAATTTTATAATTTTGGAACTTTTATTTTATTATATAAAAATAAATCTTTGAAAATTAGTTGCTTAATAATTATCAAATTACATGATTACCCTTGCATGCAAACTCTCTTCTATTCAACCAAGGGGCAAGGAGGGCATTTCCAACGCCACTCACTTTCATTCTACTAGCCACATTACCATTTTGTCCTTGCATGCAAATCTACCTAACTATGTTGGAATGTTATTATTCTAATTTCTCTCATCCACTCACTTATGGGCAAATAAAAACCAAGTAAACATGACAAACACACCACTTTCACTCCACCATTTCCACACTCCTCCTCCCTCCTCCCTCTCCTCTCGGCCCTCCCCCTCTCCTCTCGGGTTTTTAGCCGAAAACCTACCCCCTCCCCTTTTCTTCATTCCTCATTCAAGCTCCCACCTTCCATACAAGTAAATATTACTTCCTATATCATGATCATATATAATTCAAAGAGTTTTGAGTAAAAAGTTTAAGTTTTAAGTTTGCATGTCAAAGTTTTAGTTGGAACTCAAAGTACAATCTTGATTCTTATGGATTTAAGGTTGTTTTTGAGAGGACTACAAGGAATGGTGAAATGCCAAGTCTTGAGAAAGAGACTCTTGATGTTGAATGGCCATTTCCCTTCCATTTCATTCGGCCATGACCTTAAGGGAGCCGAATGAATGGTTCTTGAGATTATTCTTGTTGCCTTGTTTCATTTCTATGTGTTTTGGTGGTGATAACATAAATTTTGTATCAAAAACTTGATAAAACCCTTTTCATGCTAAGTGATCATCTAGATATAGCTTATGCTAGGCTTGCATGTCGATTTCATGGTAGAATATATTTAGAAAATATGTTGCTTTGGTTTGTAAGACTCGAAGTCATGCATGCATGTAAATTTCTCTTGGAATGTTGGAAGATTTTGATCATTTGGAAAGATTTTGTTAGTAAGCTTTAATTTCAGTAGGGATAAGGTATTAATATTGATTATTTCTCCTTGATATATGGTAATAATTCATATATATATATTATAAGTATATATAACTTGTTGTTTTCAAAAACTTGATGACTTGTAAATTGTGTAATGTGATTTCCTTTGTTTTGCCATGTTGCACCTTAGGTAAGGATGATCTCCACCAATATTATTTTGAGTGTAAGGGAGTTAGTTCAGTAGATCACCATAGTTAAGTCATGGTTTGGGTATTTGGGTTGTTGGTGGTTGAGTTTGTCAAGTAAAACCCTTCGAGAACGGAGAGTCTTAGTTTCTGCAGAAAATCAGTTTAGTACCCTGAGGTTTAGAGTGAGTTTTGACCATGTCATTGATGTGCAATTTGAGGACCAAGACACCAGAAGCTAGAATTAGGAGTTTATGAAAGGTTTTAGGTGTTGGTTGGAGGTTTGCAAGTCGTTTGGTTAGGTGCACAAGTGGAATCACAAAATCTGTCCAGCAGGGGACAGTTTTGTTGTAACTTAGAAATAGGAAGTTTTGACCATGTCATGGGTAGGCCCTCATTAGGCCCTGTTGGGCCTTAGTTAGAGGGAGTTTCAGAGAAGTTTTCCCAGCCATAGTTCATAAAATATGAGATAGAACCATGTGTCAGAAGTTAGTTCAAGTCAGGGCGTTTTCTGCCCAGAAAAACAGGGGAACCATGGACTTTAAGCTTAGGCCCAAGGAGGCCCAAGATAGGCCCTTGAGCCACATCAAGTTTGGGAGATTCCTTATGGTCAGAAGATTCTAGTGTAAAATTTTTGGAGGAAAACGTGTAATTTAAGGGTGTCTAATGCACTCAAGAAACCATAGATGTCATTCTGAAATTTACTCCAGTGAGCACTTTCACTTATCACATAGTTTTAGAACACTTAGGAGTGAGATCTAGGTTGACCACTATGGTTGTAAGATAGTATAAAGTTAGTAGAGAAAAGGGCCCAAGTGAGGGTCAATAGGTTTTGGATATTTTAGTAAAGGCACATCGAGTTAGGAAGCCAAAATTTGGAGACTTTGTCTAGTATAGCGACCAAGTGACTTAAGTTGTGAGTCGAGATCATCCAAGCCTAGTGTTGCATTATGGTGTGTGTGATATTATTTGGTATTAAAATATGATATGTGAGTATATGTGGCTATGTGTACGATTATATTTATAAGGTGAATATAAATTGCGCGCATATAGGCCTAAGTGCCATTTGTGTTGGAAATAGGTTAAGTTGGTGAGATTATATTATAATGAGGATTATTATTATTTATGTAGGATCTCGAGACGAAGGTAAACTTGCCATAAAGGTCGAGTGAAGCTTCCAGTTTCTCCTACCAGCCAGACCAGACCAGCCATTCTCAAGGCAAGTGATTCAACCTGTCTTTCGTATTCACTACAGATAGTTCATATATATTGATATGATTATCCTGAGTCATTTTGATATACTTGAACCAAGCGTATCTTAAGTTTATCTTTGAATTATATAGAAATGTCATGAACCCTCAAGTACGTATTGCAAGTAGATCAAAAGTCTTATCATGATAGTATATCAAAGTAATTGGAATGCCATGATAAAATAAAGAGTTGCTATAATACTTGATTGATCCTCTTGATTAACATGCTAATGATTCCTAAAGTATTGATATCTCACACTGATGCTTGAACCCCTATAGAACTTTACCTTGATACTTAAAAGCCAGATATTCATCAAAGTTGTCCATAATTGATTGATACCCCTCTTTATTACCCTAAAGTTTGGCAATCCTGTTATACCTTGAGCTAAAGATCATTTCTTCATACCTTAACACCCTTAGTATTCTTGAAGCTTATCTTCTTGATGTTCCAGCACTTGTACCTTGTCAAAAACCATTGCTTTAAGCCTAGTCTTGCATTACTCATTCATAATATTCAATAGCCTTGCTAAATTTCCTTGTCCAAATATTTGTATATGGAAACCTTTCAGCTACTCTAATAGAGTAAAGTCTAGTGGATCATGGCCCTGAGATTTAGTATCGTATTTCCAGTGTTTCAAGTTGATCTATAATCCCTTGATAAAAATGTTTACGGTTTAAAGAGATTTTGTTATAAATCGGCATCAGTTTTTGAAATGATTAAAATGTGGATTTTCAGTCCCAAAGGGGGATAAATGTTTTCTTTGAATAGTGGATCTGGACTGAGACACGAGTCCTTTCCACACTTATATTGTAGGCTTAAAAGTTTCCTAGGGATCCCATTAATGTTATAGAACCCAGCGAGGTTCGGGATTACTTCGCGGCTGATCACCGGCTGTAATCCGTAGCGTCATAAAATGATTTTGATTAAGATATGATTTTGAAAATGTTTTGATACAAGCAAATGATGCCATCACCCAAAGTTTTATCTCTTGTTATTATTGGTTATGTCTTCCCATTGTCATTCTTTAATATATATCTCGATTTATGTTTTGTATCGTATTGTTTAGCGCTTGTTGAGCATTTGGCTCACTCCTTGCTTTACCCTGATATTACAACTAGCAGCTATGGTTAGATTCAAGCAGACCGCACGTAAGACATGTGACGCTGATGCGTATATTCGAGCTTAGGTAGAATAAGAGATAGTTTTGTGTGAGGACTCGAAATTAGAATCAGTTGTAATAGATGGTAGTGTTAGGCTGTTCCAAACCCTAAACTGTAGGATCTTGGATTTGGTTATGTTTACTTACTTTTAAATATTATAATAGTTATATTTAATTTGTTGGTTAAGTTGGGGGTGTGACAGGTTTTGGTATCAGAGCTACGGTTTAGAGCCCCTGGACAGCCCAAATAGGATTATAGGATATATGTATAGGATATAGATAATATACGAGAGAGTAGGTTGAGTAAATTTATTATTAATACTCCTCTTATTTGTTTGTCAGCAAAGGGCGCATTCCTCGACACCCTCTAGGTCGGACGACACTATTGCTTTCTCCGTGTATGCTGAGTTGAGGCACGAGTTTGACATGCTTCAGGGCAAGTACGACCAATTGATAGACCGACTGAAGAACGTGTACCCGGACAGCCGAAACTATGAAGGGAAGCCCAAGGAGCAGATGACCGCGAGACTTGAGACTTTGGTTCAGTACGTCAACACTAAGCTTGAGGAGATGCTAGCGCACCGGGACCGCACCAACTAGTATGTCATCCAGATGGTGGCAGATGAGCTCCAGAGCATTGTGAAGATGCTTCAAGAGGAGAAGACTACCAAGCCCCGTTCTGATGGAGTGGAGCCTTAGTTCTTTCCATTTTTACCTTTTCATGTTGTTGTACTATCAGACTTCGTAGAATTCCCAGTTGTTTCCTTTAAATAAGCATGTTGTTCCTAGAATCAGACTTTGTCCTACTCCTGATGTATTGTGACCTTTAAATTTTAATAATCATGCACTATCGTTCCATTTGCTCTCAACTGTTATTTTACGCTTTTATATGCATCGCCATATCTGCTTAATTTGAAACTTGACCTCATATGTAAATAAGAATGCCATGCGATACCCTCAAATTATTTCATCATTCATATCTGTTTTGACATAACTCTTATTTCAGGATCATGCCTCCCAAAAAGAAGAACCTAACAACCACATCTACCATAGACCCAAATATTCTTCGACTATTGGAAACTTTGCAACAGCAAACCAATGCTATAGCTCAACAACAACTAACTCTTCAATAACGAATTGAAAACCAAGATAACCGTGAACCACACCAACCACCCGAGCCACCAGTACCACCTCGACAGATTGTCACTTTCAAGGCTTTTCAGAATGTGAATCCACCTGCATTTCATGATACCACTGATCCAGTAATAGCTAACACATGGATTAAGGAAATGGAAAGGGCTTTTGAGTTGGTACAGTTAGGAGACGATCAGAAGACGCCATATGCTACTTACTTCTTGAAGGGCGAAGTTATCTATTGGTGGGAATCAGTAAAAGCTATGGAAGCAACTCAACAGGTTTCTTGGGAGAGATTTAAGAAGTTATTTCTGGAAAAGTATTACCCTAAGTACATGCAGAATCAGATGAAGCTTAAATTTCTTGAGTTGAAGCAAGGGAACATGACTGTACTGGAGTATGAGAGGAAGTTCACTGAGTTGTCAAGGTTTGTGACAAAGTATACCAGCACTGAGGAAGAAAAAGCGAAGATATTTCAGCAAGGATTGGAGCCTTGGATCAGAGATAGAGTGGCTATGTTTGAGCTTGAAACCTATGCGGGAGTAGTATAGAAAGCTGCTCTGATTGAGAATAATGGGATGCAGTCAAGGAAGGAAAGGGATAATAAAAAAAGAAAGGTACCATTTTATGGAGAATAGACTGAAGCCGGAAATTCACAAGATCGGAATGTAAAGAGGATTGGATTCCGTAAGGGAGGAAATTTTCAAAAGAAAGGGAATTTAGGAAAAAGGCAAGAATCGAAGGGGAACAATCAGGCAAGCCAAGGACAAGTTGGAGAAAACAGTTTCCAGAGACCGGAATGCAAGCACTGTGGAAGAAGGCACCCCGGAGTGTGTAATAAACTGAGCATGACATGCTATAGGTGTAACTAGAAGGGACATTTGGCAAATGAGTTCAAGATACCGAAGCCAGGAGTTACATGTTACAAATGTGGAAAGACTGGACACATAGCTAGGGAGTGTAAGGCAACCGAACCAGTCAAACCTCTAATGAATGTGGCAAGTACCAGTGCAAGCGTGCCAGCCGAGGTATTGGCATTACCTCCACCACCTACAACAACCCCGCAAGCAATAGCAAGGACATTCGATCTGAAGATGAAGGATGTTGTTCAGAATTCTGAGGTGATAGCAGGTACACTTTTACTCAATAATGTCAAAGCTAAAGTATTGATTGATTCGGGAGCAACAAGATCTTTCATATTAGAAACTTTTGTTGATAAACTTCAATGTGATAAAATGGTTATGAGCGAGGTAGTAAATGTGGTAATTACAAACCAAGAGAAGATTCCTCTGAATCAATTCTGTCCGAAGTGTGAGATTGATATTTCGGGGTATAAGTTTTCAGCCGACTTGATACTCTCAGGTTGGGAGAGTTTGATATAATTTTAGGAATGGATTGGTTAGGAAAGAATAACGCCCAGATTAATTGTAAGACCAAGAAAGTGTATTTAAAGATGAAGTGTAGAGAGAAGGTAGTATTTAAGGGGCAGTGGCAAGAGCAATTGTTTCTTACAATCGTTCAGGCCAAGAAGCTACTTAGAAAAGGCTATGAGTCGTTCCTAGCTTATGTAGTGGATTCAGAAAAAGGCAGTCCCAGCATAGAAGATATCCCCGTAGTTAACGAGTTCCCCGATGTGTTCCCGGATGAACTACCAGGTTTACCACCAGATCGACAAATCGAGTTCGAGATCAACCTTGCTCCAGGAACAGAACTAGTTTCAAAGGCCCCATATAGGATGGCACCAGCAGAAATGAAAGAGTTGGCGAGCCAACTACAAGAATTGTTGGATAAAGGAGTGATACGGCCAAGTACGTTGCCATGGGGAGCACCTGTTCTGTTTGTAAAGAAGAAAGATGGAAGTATGCGGCTATGTATAGATTATCGGGAGTTGAATAGGGTAACGATTAAGAACCGCTACCCGCTACCAAGAATAGATGACCTATTTGATCAGCTGAAGGGAGCAAAGTGCTTTTCAAAGATTGACTTGAGATCAGGATACCATCAATTAAAGATCAAGGAAGAAGATATTCCCAAGACAGCATTCAGGACCAGATATGGGCATTATGAATTCCTAGTAATGCCGTTTGGATTGACTAACGCCCCGGCCGCATTTATAGATCTGATGAATCGGGTATTTAAGAAGTATTTGGACAAGTTTTTAGTGGTATTCATTGATGACATCCTTATTTATTCTAAGTCGGAAGAAGAACATAAACAACACCTATGGATAGCATTGGAGATACTTCGTCAAGAGAAGTTGTATGCCAAGTTTACCAAATGTGAGTTTTGGTTAAAGGAAGTTCAATTTTTGGGGCATGTCATTGGAAATGAAGGAGTTAAAGTAGATCCGGCAAAGATTGAGGCGGTTATGAGTTGGGAGAGGCCAAAGACACCTACGAAAGTACGAAGTTTTCTAGGATTGGCAAGGTACTATAGAAGATTTGTCAAGGATTTTTCGAAAATCGCCACGCCATTGACCAAGTTAACCAGGAAGAATCAGAAGTTCGAATGGAGTGCAGAATGTGAGGATAGCTTTCAAGAGTTGAAACCGAGATTGGTAACAGCTCCGGTGTTAGTACTACCAGATGATCAAGGAAACTTTGTGATATTCAGCGACGCTTCACATAAAGGATTGCGTTGTGTGTTAATGCAACACAGTAAGGTGATTGCGTATGCGTCAAGACAGTTAAAACCGCATGAGTTGAAATACCCGACGCATGACTTGGAACTAGCCGCCATAGTGTTCGCACTTAAGATTTGGAGACATTACCTCTACGGAGAGAAGTGTGAAATCTACACAGATCATAAGAGTTTAAAGTACATTTTCAATCAGAAGGAGCTCAATATGAGGCAGAGGAGATGGTTGGAATTGATCAAGGACTACGATTGCTCGATAAATTACCATCCGGGAAAGGCGAATGTTGTGGCCGATGCACTAAGTAGAAAGGAAAGATTAAATATGATGGCAACACCAAAGGAATTGTCTGAAGAGATTAAGAAATTTGGATTAGAACTGTGTAATTATGGAATAGTTGAAGAAGTTTGTCATGCAATGACTTTTCAGCCAACACTAGTGGAAAAGATAAAGAAATGTCAAGAAGAGGTAATGGAGAAAGGGAAGAATCAGCTAACTGGAGAGGAGATTAGTACTCAAAAGGATGAGCAAGGTATACTAAGGTTTTCTTCATGAATTTGGATTCCTCATTTACCTGAATTAAAGAATGAGATCCTACAAGAAGCCCATAATTCAAGATTTTAAATCCACCCGGGAAGCACCAAGATGTATCGGGACTTAAAGCAGAACTTTTGGTGGCCAAATATGAAGCGAGACGTGGCGGAATGGGTTGCGAAGTGTTATACTTGTCAAAAAGTAAAGGCAGAACATCAACGACCAAGCGGATTAATTCAGCCCCTAAATATTCCAGAATGGAAATGGGAAAATATTGCTATGGACTTTATAGTGGGACTACCACGAATGAAATCCGGACATGACGCTATATGGGTTATAGTTGATCGTCTTACGAAGTCAGCGCATTTCCTTCCAATTAATGAGAAGTCGTCATTGGACAAATTGGTTCATCTGTACGTGCGCGAAATCGTACTAAGGCATGGAGTACCCGTATCAATAGTTTCAAACAGAGATCCCCGATTTAACTCGAGATTCTGGAAGCAATTTCAACAAAGTATTAGCACGAAGTTGAATATGAGCATGGCGTACCACCCGCAGACTAATGGTCAGAGCGAAAGGACAATTCAAACAATCGAAGACATGTTGCGCAGTTGTGCAATCAATTTTGCAGGAAGTTGGGACGACCACTTGCCATTGATTGAATTCCCTTACAACAATAGCTATCATTCCAGTATTGGCATGCCATCATACGAAGCTTTGTACGGGTGAAAATGTAGATCACCGACAAGTTGGGATGAAGTAGGAGAAGGAAGGATTCTCGGCTCGGAATTGGTGCAACAGTTGCATGACACGGTCAAGTTAATTCAGAGAAGGTTACTTGCTGCTCAAGATAGACAGAGGAAGTATGTGGACCCAGCGCATAAGGATATTCGATTTCAAGTAGGCGAAGCTATTTTGTTGAAGGTGTCACCAAGAAAAAGGTTATCTAGATTTGGCAAGAAAGGGAAGTTAGCACCTAGATATATAGGTCCTTTTGAAATTTTGAGTCAAGTGGGGAAGGTAGCCTACGAGTTAGCCTTACCACCTCAGTATCAGCATGTGCATAATGTGTTCCATATGTCGGTGCTTAAGAAGTACAATCCTGACGCCAGCCATGTGATAGAATATGAACCTGTAGAAATTCAGGCAGACCTGTCATTTGTGGAGCAACCTGTCAAAATACTCGACTGGCAAGAGAAGAGTCTTAGAAACAAGTCAGTAAAGTTAGTAAAAGTACTTTGGAGGAACCCTAAGGTCGAAGAATCGACTTGGGAGTTAGAGTCTGATATGCGTTTCCGGTATCCTCATCTGTTCTCTTAGATTCTGGGGACAGAATCCTTTAAGGGGGAGAGGATGTTACGACCGGCATTTTCGTGTAATATTATTTATGATTTTGGTATAATATTAAAGCCGAAAGTAAATATGTTCAATGATTGCACGTTTGTGTGTGTGAGAATTTCTGCATTACAAAATTTTTATGTGTAATACATGTTTTTTTAAAGCAAAAGTTTATTTATTTCTTTTATTTTTGATTTAAAAGGAATATTCTAAGCCTTGGAGAAATTTTCTTTTAAAAGATATTTTGTTCACAAATTTTGAAAGTGATTTCATAAAATCTCTAAAAATCCAAATTATTTTATGGTATAAATTTTATAATTTTTGAACTTTTATTTTATTATATAAAAATAAATCTTTGAAAATTAGTTGCTTAATAATTATCAAATTACATGATTACCCTTGCATGCAAACTCTCTTCTATTCAACCAAGGCACAAGGAGGGCATTTCCAACCCCACTCACTTTCATTCTACTAGCCACATTACCATTTTGTCCTTGCATGCAAATCTACCTAACTATGTTGGAAGGTTATTATTGTAATTTCTCTCATCCACTCACTTATGGGCAAATAAAAACCAAGTAAACATGACAAACACACCATTTTCACTCCACCATTTCCACACTCCTCCTCCCTCCTCCCTCTCCTCTCGGCCCTCCCCCTCTCCTCTCGGGTTTTTACCCGAAAACCTACCCCCTCCCCTTTTCTTCATTCCTCATTCAAGCTCCCACCTTCCATACAAGTAAATATTACTTCCTATATCATGACCATATATAATTCAAAGAGTTTTGAGTAAAAAGTTTAAGTTTTAAGTTTGCATGTCAAAGTTTTAGTTGGAACTCAAAGTACAATCTTGATTCTTACGAATTTAAGGTTGTTTTTGAGAGGACTACAAGGAATGGTGAAATGCCAAATCTTGAGAAAGAGACTCTTGATGTTCAATGGCCATTTCCCTTCCATTTCATTTGGCCATGACCTTAAGGGAGCCGAATGAATGGTTCTTGAGATTATTCTTGTTGCCTTGTTTCATTTCTATGTGTTTTGGTGGTGATAACATAAATTTTGTATCAAAAACTTGATAAAACCCTTTTCATGCTAATTGATCATCTAGATATAGCTTATGCTAGGCTTGCATGTCGATTTCATGGTAGAATATATTTAGAAAATATGTTGTTTTGGTTTGTAAGACTCGAAGTCATGCATGCATGTAAATTTCTCTTGGAATGTTGGAAGATTTTGATCATTTGGAAAGATTTTGTTAGTAAGATTTAATTTCAGTAGGGATAAGGTATTAATCTTGATTATTGCTCCTTGATATGTGGTAATAATTCGTATATATATATTATAAGTATATATAACTTGTTGTTTTCAAAAACTTGATGACTTGTAAATTGTGTAATGTGATTTCCTTTATTTTGCCATGTTGCACCTTAGGTAAGGATGATCTCCACCAATATTATTTTGAGTGTAAGGGAGTTAGTTCAGTAGATCACCATAGTTAAGTCATGGTTTGGGTATTTGGGTTGTTGGTGGTTGAGTTTGTCATGTAAAACCCTTGGAGAAAGGAGAGTCTTAGTTTCTGCTGAAAATCAGTTTAGTACCCTGAGGTTTAGAGTGAGTTTTGACCATGTCATTGATGTGAAATTTGAGGCCCAAGACACCAGAAGATAGATTTAGGAGTTTATGAAAGGTTTTAGGTGTTGGTTGGAGGTTTGCAAGTCGTTTGGTTAGGTGCACAAGTGGAATCACAAAATCTGTCCAGCAGGGGACAGTTTTGTTGCAACTTAGAAATAGGAAGTTTTGACCATGTCATGGGTAGGCCCTCATTAGGCCCTGTTGGGCCTTAGTTAGAGGGAGTTTCACAGAAGTTTTTCCAGCCATAGTTCATAAAATATGAGTTAGAACCATGTGTCACAAGTTAGTTCAAGTCAGGGCGTTTTCTACCCAGAAAAACAGGGGAACCATGGACTTTAAGCTTCGGCCCAAGGAGGCCCAAGTTAGGCCCTTGAGCCACATCAAGTTTGGGAGATGCCTTATGGTCAGAAGAGTCTAGTGTAAAAGGTTTGGAGGAAAACTTGTAATTTAAGGGTGTCTAATGCACTCAAGAAACCATAGATGTCATTCTGAAATTTACTCCAGTGAGCACTTTCACTTATCACATAGTTTTAGAACACTTAGGAGTGAGATCTAGGTTGACCACTATGGTTGTAAGATAGTATAAAGTCAGTAGAGCAAAGGGCCCAAGTGACGGTCAATAGGTTTTGGATAGTTTAGTAAAGGCACATCGAGTTAGGAAGCCAAAATTTGGAGACTTTGTCTAGTATAGCGACCAAGTGACTTAAGTTGTGAGTCGAGATCATCCAAGCCTAGTATTGCATTATGGTGTGTGTGATATTATTTGGTATTAAAATATGATATGTGAGTATATGTGGCTATGTGTACGATTATATTTATAAGGTGAACATAAATTGCGCGCATATAGGCCTAAGTGCCATTTGTGTTGTAAATAGGTTAAGTTGGTGAGATTATATTATAATGAGGATTATTATTATTTATGTAGGATCTCGAGACGAGGGTAAACTTGCCATAAAGGTCGAGTGAAGCTTCCAGTTGCTCCTACCAGCCAGACCAGACCATCCTTTCTCAAGGCAAGTGATTTAACCTGTCTTTCGTATTCACTACAAATAGTTCATATATATTGATACGATTATCCAGAGTCATTTTGATATACTTGAACCAAGCGTATCTTAAGTTTATCTTTGAATTATATAGAAACACCATGAACCCTCAAGTACGTATTGCAAGTAGATCAAAAGTCTTATCATGATAGTATATCAAAGTAATTGGAATGCCATGATAAAATAAAGAGTTGCTATAATACTTAATTGATCCTCTTGATTAGCATGCTAATGATTCCTAAAGTATTGATATCTCACCCTGATGCTTGAACCCCTATAGAACTTTACCTTGATACCCAAAAGCCAGATATTCATCAAAGTTGTCCATAATTGATTGATACCCCTCTTTATTACCCTAAAGTTTGGCAATCCTGTTATACCTTGAGCTAAAGATCATTTCTTCATACCTTAACACCCTTAGTATTCTTGAAGCTTATCTTCTTGATGTTCCAGCATTTGTACCTTGTCAAAAACCATTGCTTTAAACCTAGTTTGGCATTACTCATTCATAATATTCAATAGCCTTGCTAAATTTCCTTGTCCAAATTTTTGTATATGGAAACCTTTCAGCTACCCTTATAGAGTAAAGTCTAGTGGATCATGGCCCTGAGATTTAGTATCGTATTTCCAGTGTTTCAAGTTGATCTATAATCCCTTGATAAAAATGTTTACTGTTTAAAGATATTTTGTTATAAATCGGCATCAGTTTTTGAAATGATTAAAATGTGGATTTTCAGTCCCAAAGGGGGATAAATGTTTTCCTTGAATAGTGGATCTGGACTGAGATGCGAGTCCTTTCCACACTTATATTGTAGGCTTAAAAATTGTCTAGGGATCCCATTAATGTTCTAGAACCCAGCGAGGTTCGGGATTACTTCGCGGCTGATCACCGACTGTAATCCGTAGCGTCATAAAATGATTTTGATTAAGATATGATTTTGAAAATGTTTTGATACAAGCAAATGATGCCATCACCCAAAGTTTTATCTCTTGTTATTATTGGTTATGTCTTCCCATTGTCATTCTTTAATATATATCTCGATTTATGTTTTGTATCGTATTGTTTAGCATTTGTTGAGCATTTGGCTCACTCCTTGCTTTACCATGATATTACAGCTAGCAGCTATGGTTACATTCAAGCAGACCGCACGTAAGACCTGTGACGCTGATGCGTATGTTCGAGCTCAGGTAGAATAAGAGATAGTTTTGTGTGAGGACTAGAAATTAGAATCAGTTGTAATAGATGGTAGTGTTGGGTTGTTCCAAACCCTAAACTGTAAGATCTTAGATTTGGTTATGTTTACTTACTTTTAAATATTTTAATAGTTATATTTAATTTGTTGGTTAAGTTGGGGGTGTGACAGGTGCAGTCTCTATGTTTATTTTCTCCTTTTTGCTAATTGCTTGCCACTACATTTGCTTTTCCTTGTAAATAAATACTTCAAACTCTTATGGTCCGTATAGATCTTACACCTTCCTCCATACATTTAATGTCTCCCAATCTTTCAAAGCGAATATTATTATTACTGCTAATTCCAAATTAAGAGTAGGGTACTTCTGCTCATAAGGTTTCGGTTATCTGGATGCATATACAATAACTTTATTGTGCGGCATCAACACACGTCCTATTCCCTTATGAGAAGTATCACTATAAACTACCAAATCTCCTTGATACTTTCAAAGTGATAAAGAAGGTGTTGTGACCATTCTCTCCTTTAATTCCACAAAACTTTTTTCACACTTTCCCATTTCATATAAACTTGTTATTTTCAAAAACTTGATGATTTGTGAGTTATGAAATGTGGTTTCTTTTATTTTGCCATGATTGTACCTTAGGTAAGGATGATCTCCACCAAGATTATTTTGAGTATAAGGGAGTTAGTTCAGTAGATCACCATGTTTAAGTCTTGGTTTGGGTATTGGGTTGTTGGTGGTTGAGTTTGTCAAGTCAAAACCTTGGAAAAAGGAGAGTTATAGTTTTTGCAGAAAATCAGTTTAGTACCCTGAGGTTTAGAGTGAGTTTTGACCATGTCATTGATGTGCAATTTGAGGCCCAAGCCACCAGAAGTTAGTATTAGGAGTATATAAAAGGTTTTAGGAGTTGGTTGCTTGGAGGTTTGCATGTCGATTGGTTAGGTGCACAAGTGGAATAACAAAATCTGTCCAACCGGGGACAGTTTTGTTGCAACTTAGAAATAGGGAGATTTGACCATGTCATGGGTAAGCCCTCATTAGGCCCTGTTGGGCCATAGTTAGAGGGAGTATCAGAGAAGTTTTTCCAACCGTAGTTCATAGGATATGAGTTAGAACATGTGTCACAAGTTAATTCAAGTCAGGGCGTTTTCTCCCCAGAAAATTAGGGAAACCATGGACTTTAAGCTTAGGCCCAAGAAGGCCCAAGCCAGGGATTTGAGCCGCATCAAGTTTGGGAGATGCCCTAAGGTCAGGAGAGCCTTGTGTAAAAGTTTTGAAGGAAAACCTATAGTTTAAGGGTGTCTAATGCACTCAAGAAACCATAGATGTCATTCTGAAATTTGCACCAGTGAGCACTTTCACTTATCACATAGTTTTAGAACACTTAGGAGTGAGATTTAGGTTGACCAACATAGTTGCAAGATAGTATAAGGTCAGTAGAGAAAAAGGCCCAAGTGAGGGTCAATAGGTCTAGGATAGTTTAGTAAAGGCACACCGAGTTAGAAAGCCAAAATTTGAAGACTTTGTCTAGTTTAGCGACCAAGTGACTTAAGTTGTGAATCGAGATCATCCAAGCCTAGTGTTGCATTATGGTGTATATGGTAATATTTGGTATTAAAATATGATATGTGAGTATATGTGGCTTTGTGTGCAATATATTTTGAAGGTGAATACAAATTAAGTGCATATAGGCCTAAGTGCCATTTATGTTTAATTACGGGATGTGAATAGGTTAAGTTGGTGAGAATATATTGTAACGAGGATTATTATTATTTATGTAGGATCTCGAGTCGAGGGAAAACTTGCCATAAAGGTCGAGTGAAGCTTCCAGTTGCTCCTACCAGTAAGACCAGACCAGCCTTTCTCAAGGCAAGTGATTCAACTGGTCTTTCATATTCACTGTAAATAGTTCATATATATCGATACAACTATCCTGAGTTATTTTGATATATTTAAATCAAGCGTATCTTATGTTTATCTTTGAATCATATAAAAATGCCATGAACCCTCGAGTACGTCTTGCAAGTAGTTCAAAAGTCTTATCATGATAGTATATTAAAGTAATTTTGAATGCCATGATAAAATAAAGGGTAGTTATAACTCTTGGTTGATTCCTAAGTATTGATATCTCATCCTGATACTTGAACCCCTATAGAACCTTACCTTGTACCCTGAAAGCCAGATATTTATCAAAGTGATTCCTCATTGATTGATACCCCTCTTTCTTATCTTAAAGCTTGACAATTCTGATATAACCCGAGTTAAAGATCATTTCTTCATACCTTAACACTTTTAGTATTCATGAATCTTATCTTCTTGGTAATCCAGCACTTGTGCCTTGACAAGAAACCATTACTTTAAGCCCAGTTTGACATTACCCCTATATAATATCCAATAGCCTCACTAAATTTTCTTGTCCAAGTTTTATATATGAAAACCTTTCTGTTACCCTGATGGAGTAAAGTTTAGTGGATCATGGCCCTGAGATTTAGTACCATAATTCCCGTGTTTCGAGTTGGTCTATAATCCCTTGATAAAAATGCTTATTGTTAAAAGAGATTTTGTTATAATTCGGCATCAGTTTTTGAAATAAATAAAATGTGGGTTTTCAGTGAAAGGGGGATAAATGTTTTCTTTGAATAGTGGATCTGGACTGAGACGCGAGTCCTTTCCACACTTAGATTAGGCTTAAAAGTTGCCTAGGGATTCCCATTAATGTTCTAGAACCCAGCGAGGTTCGGGATTACTTCGCGGCTGATCACCGGCTATAATCCGTAGCGTCATAAAATGATTTTGATTAAGATATGGTTTTGAAATTGTTTTAATACAAGCAAAATGATGCCATCACCCAAAGTTTTATCTCTCGTTATCATTGGTTATGTCTTTCCATTATCATTTTTTAATGTATATCTCGATTTATGTTTTGTATCGTACTGTTTAGCACTTGTTGAACATTTGGCTCACTCCTTACTTTACCCTGATATTACAGCTAGCAGCTATGGTTAGATTCAAACAGACCGCTCGTAAGACCTGTGATGCTGATGCTTATGTTCGAGCTCGGGTAGAATAAGAGATAGTAGTTTTGTGTGAGGACTCGGTATTTAAAATCAGCTGTAATAGATGGTAGTGTTGGGCTTTTCCAAGCCCTAAACTGTAAGATCTTGGATTTGGTTGTGTTTATTTGTTTTTAAATAATGTAATAGTTATATTTAATTTTGCTGGTTAAGTTGGGGGTGTGACACTATAAATATACCACATCGTCATAACACCATTATCTAACTTCAAGAAAGCTCCAGATCCTAAAACTTCTCTAACTCTCTTTCAAAACTCATATAATCCATTCTACAAACTAGTCATGGGTGGCCAAGTCACTAATGGCTTCTTTTAACCTGGTAGTAGCTATCCTCCGGAACACTTGAATCTTCTTTCTAAACTTCTTCTCCTCACCTTTATTTATATCTCAAGTACCACCATTTACTGTAACTCCCGAATTCATCCTCATGGGTACTATTGCTTCATAGGACAAGTTTTAAACTGAGGGTGTAGAACAGGATGTAGGGTAAAGTGAAGAGACACACTCACAGCCGAACGTCCATTAAAACAAGAATAAACATATGGAGATTCTTAAATAGGTAGTCTTATATCAAGAGGTGGTAAAATAGCGTAGAATGGCTTGAAGAGGTGCAACTGTTATAACAAAAGATAATACCATGAATATTGATGGAAGAACAAGGCGCAAATCAAATCTGAGAGAAGATAACGATGTTAGGTCACACACACTGTAGAGGGGGGTGAATACAGTGTATAACATAATCAAATCGAATTCTAATAACACAAGTAATAGAAAACAGACTTTATTCAAAGCAATAAACTCTGTTACAGTATGGAACTGTCCTCTCTCAGTGATGAACAAATATCACGAGAGCTGCTAGGGTTACAATGAATAATATTCTCGATAATGATAACACTTTTAGTGTAAACCCTAAGTCTGTGTTTATATACTACACAGTTACAAGATAATCACTAATTGATATGGAATATAATTCTACTTACTAAAATATATCAATCAGATATCTTTTCTTCCAAGTATTCTATTCTTCATAGAATTCCTTCTTCATGCATATCTCTTCTTACGTTTGTCTCGATCTTCTCTTCCTTTAATCAGCCGCCTTCCTTATCTGAACGTTTCCTTTAAGTCCTGATATTATCTTCTGATAAATATCTCCTGAACCTTAGGTACTGATAACTTAAGTTCTGACTTCAGTATAAGTGCTGATTTCAGTTAAGTACTGATTTGTCCTATTTAAGTAAGATCTGAAAACTAAACATAAATCATATTAGTCATGATATTATCAAATATATCGAACAATCTCCTCCAACTTGTAAATTAGTAGAATATACAAGTTTAACAGATATTTGATGATGTCAAAAACATTAAGTACAAATGCATGATAATTTGACTAGATAACTACAACTTACAGTCCTTAAAGCTTTACCAACTTTAACTTCTGATAACAACTTCAGTCTGTATAAATATCAGAATTTGAGCAGTTGTAGATCTTGACTTGGCTTCACCTTCTGATCTCTCTGATGTCAGGAGTTGTTCTGAGATAGTTCTTTAATAAACATCTCTCAGCATATCTGAGTTCATCAATCATCCTCCTTTTAGCATCTTTAAGCTTTGTAGAATCTTCACCAGTTTGGAAGATAGCAGCCCTGAGATCATTAATTCTAGTTTTCCTTATATCCTGATCCAGTCTGATCAAATATGCCTTATCAGACTCAAGATTGAATTCTACAGCCTTGTAACCCAGAAAAGTAGTTATAATCTTAGCAGAGTTAGGCTTCATCTCAACAATATCTGTCACACCCCCAACTTTAACAGCAAAATAAATATAGCTATTACATCATTTTAATGAAGAATACACAACCAAATCCAAGATCTTACAGTTTAGGGTTTGGAACAGCCCAACACTACCAACTATTACATCTGGTTACAAATACCGAGTCCTCACACAACTATTATTACTTATTCTACATGAGCTCGAACATAAGCATCAGCATCACAGGTCTTACGGGCAGTCTGCTTGAATCTAACCATAGCTGCTAGCTGTAATATCAGGGTAAAGCAAGAAATGAGCCAAATACTCAACAAGTGCTAACAACACAACACAAAACATAAATCGAGATATACTTTTAAGAATGCCAATGGAAAGACATAACTAATGATAACGAGAGATAAAACTATGTGAGATGGCATCATTTTGCTTGTATCAAAACAATTTTAAAAAAAATCATGTCTTAATCAAAATCATTTTATGACGCTACGGATTACAGCCGGTGATCAGCCGCGAAGTAATCCCGAACCTCGCTGGGTTCTAAAACATTAACAGGAATCCCTAGGCAACTTTTAAGCCTAAAATAAGTGTGGAAAGGACTCACGTCTCAGTCCAGATCCACTATTCAAGAAAACATTTATCCCCCTTTGGGACTGAAAACCCACATTTTATTTATTTCAAAAGCTGATGCCGAATTGTAACAAAATCTCTTTTAACAGTAAACATTTTTATTAAGGGAATATAGATCAACTCGAAACACGGGAAATATGGTACTAAATCTCAGGGCCAAGATTCACAAAACTTTACTCTATTAGGGTATCCAAAAGGTTTTCATATGTCAGAACTTGGACAGGAAAATATGGTGAGACTAATGGGTAATATGAAGGGGTAATGCCAAACTGGGCTTAAAGCAATGGTTTCTCGTCAAGGTACAGGTGCTAGAACATCAAGAAGATAAGCTTCATGAATACTAAGGGTGTTAAGGTATGAAGAAATGATCTTTAACTCAGGATATATCAGAATTATCAAGCTTTAGGATAGGAAAGAGGGTATCAATCAATGAGGAATCATGTTGGTAAGTTTCTGACTATCAGAGTTCAAGGTAAGGTTCTATAGGGGTTCAAGTATCAGGATGAGATATCAATACTTAGGAATCATCATCATGTTAATCAAGAGGATCAATCAAGTAATATAACAACTCTTTATTTTATCATGGAATTTAACTATCATGAAAAGACTTTTGAACTACTTGCAATACATACTTGAGGGTTCATGACATCTCTATGTAATTAAAAGATAAGCGAGAGATACGCTTGATTTAAACATATCAAAATGACTCAGGATAATTGCATCGATAAATATGAACTGTTTATAGTAAATATGAAGGTCAAATTGAATCACTTGCCTTGAGATAGGCTGGTCTGGTCTGACTGGTAGGAGCAACTGGAGCTTCAATCGACTTTTATGGAAAGTTTTCCCTCATCTCGAGATCCTACATAAATAATAATAATCCTCATTATAATATATTCTTACCATCTCAACCTATTTACAACCCGAAATTAAACACGGATGGCACTTAGGCCTATATGCACTTAGTTTATATCCACCTTTATATTTCAAAATGCACACACGTAGCCACATAATCACATATCGTATATTAATACCAAATAACACCATAATGCAACACTAGGCTTGGATGATCTCGACTCACAACTTAAGTCACTTGGTCGCTAAACTAGACAAGATCTTCAAATTTTGGCTTCCTAACTCGATGTGCCTTTCCTAAATTATCGAAAACCTATTGACCCTCACTTGTGCCTTTTTCTCTACTGACCTTATACTATCTTACAACTATGGTGGTCGACCTAATACTCACTTCTAAGTGTTCTAAAACTATGCGATAAGTGAAAGTGCTCACTGGTGCAAATTTCAGAATGACAACTATGGTTTCTTGAGTACATTAGACACTCTTAAACTACAAGTTTTCCTTCAAAACTTTTACACAAGACTCTCCTGACCTAAGGGAATCTCACAAACTTGATGTGGCTCAAGGGCCTGGCTTGGGCCTTCTTGGGCCTAAGCTAAAAGTCCAAGGTTCCCCTGTTTTTCTGGGCAGAAAATGCCCTAACTTGAATTAACTTGTGACACATGGTTCTAACTCATATCCTATGAAATATGGTTGGAAAAATTCTCTGACACTCCCTCTAACTAAGGCCCAATTGGGCCTAATGAGGGCCTACCCATGACATGGTCAAATCTCCCTATTTCTAAGTTGCAACAAAACTGTCCCCTGCTGGACAGATTTTGTTATTCTACTTGTGCACCTAACCAAATGACATGCAAACATCCAATCAACTCCTAAATCCTTTTATATACTCCCATTTCTAACTTCTGGTAGCTTGGGTCTCAAATTGCACACCAATGACATGGTCAAAACTCACTCTAAACCTCAGGGTGCTATACTGATTTTTCTCCAGAAACTATAACTCTCATTTTCCAAGGTTTTGACTTGACAACTCAACTAACAACAACTCAATACTTAAACCAAGACTTATACATGGTATTCTGCTGAACTAACTCCCTTATTCTCAAAATAACCTTGGTGAGATCATCCTTACCTAAGGTACAATTATGGCAAAACAAAAGAGACTACACTTCACAAATCACAAATCTTCATGCTTTTGAACCAACAAGATATATATTTTTATAAAAGATAACCACGAATTATTACCATGCAACAAGAAGCATAAATCAATATTAACACATTATTCCTACTGAAATTAAGGCTCACTAACAAAATCTTTCCAAATGATCAAAATCTTATAATATTCTAAGAGAAATCCACATGAATGCATGCCTTCGGGTTTTTCAAACCAAAACAACACATTTTCTACATATGTTCTATCATAAAATTGACATTCAAGCCTAGCATAAGATATACCTAGATGATCACTTAGCATGCAAAGAGTTTTATCAAGACCTCACTAAGATTTTCATGTTATCATCACAAAAACACACAAAGTGGAACATGACAACCAAAACACCATCCATTCGGCTCCTATCAAGTCATGGCCGAATGGATTAGGGTGAAAACAACAATTGCAGGAGTGTAGCATACTCATGTCTAGCCATTCTCAACCCTTTGCTACTATAACTCATGGTGAAAGCCTTGAATTCACAAGAATCAAGGATATTCACTTGGAGTTTTAACAAAACACCACCATGCAAGGTCAACATGTAGGGATTAGTATTACTTGATAATAGGATGATTGTTTGAGTGAGAAATGAAGAAAGAACGGGATGAGGGCTCGGTTTTTAGGAATTGCCGAGAGGGGAGGGGGAAAAGCCGAGAGGAAAGGGAGGAAAGGAGGAGTGTGGAAATGGTGGGGTGAATGTGGAGTAATAATCATGTTAGTTTGGTTTTTATTTGGCCAAAAGTGAGTGGATTTGAGATTTTACAAGAGTAACCTTCCAATATAGTTAGGTAGATTTACATGCAAGGGTAAAGTGGTAATTTGGTTAATAGAATGAAAGTGAGTGGGGTTGGAAATGTCTTCCTTGCCCCTTAGTTGAATTGGAAGAGTATTTGCATGCAAGGGTAGCCATGTAATTTGCTAATTATAACAAATAAAATTTATAAAGATTTATTTTTATAAAATAAAATACAAGTTCAAATATTATAAAATTTATACCATAAAATAACTTGGATTTTTAGAGACTTTATAAAATCATTTTCAAAATTTGTGAACAAAATACCTTTTAAAAGAAAAAATTTCCAAAGCTTAGAATATTCCTTATAAATCAAAAATAAAGAAATTAAATAAACTCTTGCTTTGAAAAATCATATACTACACAAAGCAAATTTATAATGCAGAAATTTTCACTCACACTAGCGTACAATCATTGAATATATTTTCATTTGACTTCAATATCATACCCAATCCACAAATAATATTACATAAAATGCCGGTCGTAACATCCTCTCCCCCTTAAGGGATTCTGTCCCCAGAATCTAAGAGAAAAGATGAGGATGCCAGGAACGCATATCAGACTCTAACTCCCAGGTCGACTCTTCGACCTTAGGGTTCCCCCAAAGTACTTTTACTAACTTTACTGACTTATTTCTAAGACTCTTTACTTGCCAGTCGAGTATTTTAACCGGTTGCTCCACAAATGACAGGTCTGCCTGAATTTCTACAGGTTCATATTTTATCACATGGCTAGCGTCAGGATTGTACTTCTTAAGCAACGACACGTGGAACACATTATGCACATGCTGATACTGAGGTGGTAAGGCCAACTCATAGGCCACCTTTCCCACTTGACTCAAAATCTCAAAAGGACCTATGTATCTAGGTGCTAACTTCCCTTTCTTGCCAAATCTCATCAACCCTTTTCTAGGTGACACCTTCACCAACACAGCTTCGCCAATTTGGAATTGAACGTCCTTACGCGCTGGATCCGCATACTTCCTCTGTCTATCTTGAGCAGCAAGCAACCTTTTCTGAATTAACTTGACCGAGTCATGCAACTGTTGTACCAATTCCGAGCCGAGAATTCTTCCTTCTTCCACTTCATCCCAACTTATTGGTGATCTACATTTTCGCCCGTATAAAGCTTCGTATGGTGGCATGCCGATACTGGAATGATAGCTGTTGTTGTAAGAGAATTCAATCAACGGCAAATGGTCGTCCCAACTTCCTGCAAAATCGATTGCACAACTGCGCAACATGTCTTCAATCGTTTGAATTGTCTTTTCACTCTGGCCATCAGTCTGCGGGTGGTACGTCGTGCTCATATTCAACCTTGTGCCAAGACATTCCTGAAATTGCTTCCAGAATCTTGAGTTAAATCGGGGATCTCTGTCTGAAACTATTGATACGGGTACTCCATGCCTTAGTACGATTTCGCGCACATACAGATGAACCAATTTGTCCAGTGACGACTTCTCATTTATTGGAAGGAAATGCGCCGACTTCGTAAGACGGTCAATTATAACCCATATTGCGTCATGCCCGGATTTCGTTCGCGGTAGTCCCACTATAAAGTCTATAGCGATATTTTCCCATTTCCATTCTGGAACCTTCAGGGGTTGAATTAATCCGCTTGGTCGTTGATGTTCTGCCTTTACTTTCTGACAAGTATAGCACTTCGCAACCCATTCTGCCACGTCTCGCTTCATATTTGGCCACCAAAAGTTCTTCTTTAAGTCTCGATACATCTTGGTGCTTCCCGGGTGGATTGAAAATTTCGAATTGTGGGCTTCATGGAGGATCTCATTCTTTAATTTAGGTACATGGGGAATCCATATTCTGGATGAAAACCTTAATATCCCTTGCTCATCCCTTTGAGTATTAATCTCCTCTCCAGATAACTGATTCTTCTCTTTTTCCATTACTTCCTCTTGACACTTCTTTATCTTTTTCACTAGTGTTGGCTGAAAGGTCATTGCACGACAAACTTCTTCGACTTTTCCATAAGCACAAAGTTCCAATTCCAATCTTTCGATTTCTTCAGATAACTCTTTTGATGTTATCATCATATTCAGTCTCTCCTTCTTACTCAGAGCATCGGCCACTACGTTCGCCTTTCCAGGATGGTAATTTATCGAACAGTCATAGTCCTCGATCAATTCCGGCCATCTCCTCTGCCTCATATTGAGCTCTTTCTGAGTAAAAATGTACTTTAAACTCTTGTGATCCGTGTAGATTTCACACTTCTCTCCATAGAGGTAATGTCTCCAGATCTTGAGTGCGAACACTATGGTGGCTAGTTCCAAGTCATGCGTCGGGTACTTTAACTCATGCGGCTTCAACTGTCTTGATGCATATGCGATCACTTTGCTGTGTTGCATCAACACACAACCCAAACCCTTATGTGAAGCGTCGCTGAATATTACAAAATATCCTTGATCATCTGGAAGTACCAACACCGGAGCTGTTACTAACTTCTGCTTCAACTCTTGAAAGCTATCTTCACATTCTGCACTCCATTCAAACTTTTGATTCTTTCTGGTTAACTTGGTCAATGGCGTGGCGATCTTCGAGAAATCCTTGACGAATCTTCTATAGTATCCGGCCAATCCTAGAAAACTTCGCACTTCCGTAGAAGTCTTTGGCCTCTCCCAGCTCATAACTGCCTCAATCTTTGCCGGATCCACTTTAACTCCCTCATTTCCAATAACATGCCCCAAAAATTGAACTTCCTTTAACCAAAACTCACATTTGGTAAACTTGGCATACAACTTCTCTTGTCAGAGTATCTCCAATGCTATCCAGAGGTGCTGCTTATGTTCTTCTTCCGACTTTGAATAAATAAGGATGTCATCAATGAATACTATGACAAATTTGTCTGAATACTTCTTAAATACCCGATTCATCAGATCCATAAATGCGGCCGGAGCGTTGGTCAATCCAAACGGCATTACTAGGAATTCATAATGCCCATATCTGGTCCTGAATGCGGTCTTAGGAATATCTTCTTCTTTGATCTTTAATTGATGGTATCCCGATCTCAAATCAATCTTCGAAAAGCATTTTGCTCCCTTCAACTGATCAAAAAGGTCATCTATCCTTGGTAGCGGGTAGCGGTTCTTGATCATCACCTTATTCAACTCCCGGTAATCTATGCATAGACGCATACTCCCATCTTTCTTCCTTACAAACAGAACAGGTGCTCCCCATGGCGACGTACTTGGTCGTATCACTCCTTTATCCAATAATTCTTGTAGCTGGCTCGCCAACTCTTTCATTTCTGCTGGTGCCATCCTATATGGGGCCTTTGAAACTGGTTCTGTGCCTGGAGCAAGGTTGATCTCGAACTCAATTTGTCGATCTGGTGGTAAGCCTGGTAGTTCGTCGGGAAACACATCAGGGAACTCGTTAACTACAGGAATATCTTCCATTCTGAGGCTGCCTCTCTCTGAATCCACTACATATGCTAGGAACGACTCAACCTTTTCTAAGTAACTTCTTAGCCTGAACAACTATAAGAAATAGTAGCTCTTGCCTCTGCCCCTTAAATACTACCTTCTCTCCACTCTTCATCTTTAAATACACTCTCTTGGTCTTACAATTTATCTGAGCGCTATTCTCTCCTAACCAATCCATTCTTAAAATTATATCAAACTCTTCTAACTTGAAGAGTATTAAGTCGGTTGAGAACTTATACCCCGAAATATCAATCTCACACTTTGGACAAAATTGATTCACAGGAATCTTTTCTTGGTTCGTAATTACCACATTTACTACCTCACTCATAACCATTTTATCACATTGGAGCTTATCAACAAAAGATTCTGATATGAAAGATCTTGTTGCTCCTGAATCAATCAATACTTTAGCTTTGACATTATTGAGTAAAAGTGTACCTGCTATCACCTCAGAATTCTGAACAGCATCCTTCATCTTCAAATCAAATGTCCTTGCTGTTGCTTGCGGGGTTGGTGCGGGTGGTGGAGGTAATGCCAATACCTCAACTGGCACACTCGCACTAGTATTTGCCACATTCATCAGAGCTTTGACTGGTCATGTTGCCTTACACTCCCTAGCCATGTGTCCAGTCTTCCCACACTTGTAGCACGTAACTCCAGGCTTCGGCATCTTGCACTCATTCACAAATGTCCCTTCTGATTGCACCTATAACAGGTCATGCTCAGTATATTGCATACTCCGGGGTGCCTTCTTCCACAGTGCTTGCATTCCGGTCTCTGGAACCTGTTTTCTCCAACTTGCCCTTGGCTTGCCTGGTTGTTCCCTTTTGATTCTTGCCTTTTGCCCAAATTTCCCTTCTTTTGAAAATTTCCGCCCTTCTGGAAACCAATCCTCTTTATATTCCGATCTTGCGAACTTCCAGCTTCAGACTTTTCTCCATAAAATGGAACCTTCCTCTTCTTGTTATCCCTCTCTTTCCTTGACTGCATCCCATTATTCTCAATCGGAGCAGCTTTCTGTACTACTCCCGCATAAGTTTCAAGCTCAAACATAGCCACCCTATCTCTAATCCAAGGCTCCAATCCTTGCTGAAATTTCTTTGCTTTTTCCTCCTCAGTGCTGGTATACTTTGTCACAAACCTTGACAACTCAGTGAACTTCTTCTCATACTCTAATACAGTCATGTTCCCTTGCTTCAACTCAAGAAATTTAAGCTCCATCTGATTCTGCATGTACTTAGGGTAATACTTGTCCAGAAATAACTTCTTAAATCTCTCCCAAGAAACCTGCTGAGTGACTTCCATAGCTTTTACTGATTCCCACCAATAGATGACTTCTCCCTTCAAGAAGTGAGTAGCATATGGCATCTTCTGATCGTCTCCTAACTATACCAACTCAAAAGCCCTTTCCATCTCCTTGATCCATGTGTGAGCTATCACTGGATCAGTGGTATCATGAAATACAGGTGGATTCACATTCTGAAAAGCCTTGAAAGTGACAATTTGTCTAGGTGGTACTGGTGGTTCAGGTGGTTGGTGTGGTTCACGGTTATCTTGGTTTTCAATTCGTTGTTGAAGAGTTAGTTGTTGTTGAGCTATAGCATTGGTTTGCTGTTGCAAGGTTTCCAGTAGTCGAAGAATATTTGGGTCTGTGGTGGAGGTGGTTGTTGGGTTCTTCTTTTTGGGAGGCATGATCCTGAAATAAGAGTTGTGTCAAAACAGATATGAATGATAAAATGATTTGAGGGTATCGCATGGCATTCTCATTTACATATGGGGTCAAGTTTCCAAATTAAGCAGATATGATGATAAAAACATAAAATAACAGTTGAGAGCAAATGGAACAATAGCACATAATTTTTGAAATTTTAAAGGTCACAGTACATAGGATTAGGACAAGGTCTGATTCTAGGAATAACAGGTTTATTTAAAGGAAACAACGGAAATAACTGGGGATTCCACAGAGTCTGACAGCACAACAACATGAAAGGTAAATGGAAAGAACTAAGGCTCCACTGCATCTGAACGGGGCTTGGTAGTCTTTTCCTCTCGAAGCGTCTTCACAATGCTCTGGAGCTCATCTGCCACCATCTGAATGACATACTGGCTGGTACGGTCCCGGTGCGCTGGCATCTCCTCAAGCTTAGTGTTGACGTACTGAACCAAGGTCTCAAGTCTCGCAGTCATCTGCTCCTTGGGCTTCCCTTCGTAGTTTCGGCTGTCCGGATACACGTTCTTCAGTCGGTCTATCAGTCGGTCGTACTTGCCCTGAAGCATGTCGAACTCGCGCCTCAACTCAGCATACACTGTGAATGCAATAGTGTCGTCCGACCCAGAGGATGACGAGGAATGCGCCCTTTGCTGACAACCAATAAGAGGAGTATTAATAATAATTTACTTAACCTACTCTCTCGCATAATATCTATAACCTACACACAAATCCTATAACCTATTTGGGCTGTCCAGGGACTCTAAACCGTAGCTCTGATACCAAAACCTGTCACGACCCCAACTTTAAAAGCAAAATAAATATAGCTATTACATCATTTTAATGAAGAATACACAACCAAATCCAAGATCTTACAGTTTAGGGTTTGGAACAGCCCAACACTACCAACTATTACATCTGGTTACAAATACCTAGTCCTCACACAACTATTATTACTTATTCTACCTGAGCTCGAATATAAGCATCAGCATCACAGGTCTTACGGGCAGTCTGCTTGAATCTAACCATAGCTGCTAGCTGTAATATCAGGGTAAAGCAAGAAGTGAGCCAAAAGGTTTTCATATGTCAGAACTTGGACAGAAAAATATGGTGAGACTAATGGGTAATATGAAGGGGTAATGCCAAACTGGGCTTAAAGCAATGGTTTCTTGTCAAGGTACAGGTGCTAGAACATCAAGAAGATAAGCTTCATGAATACTAAGGGTGTTAAGGTATGAAGAAATGATCTTTAACTCAGGATATATCAGAATTGTCAAGCTTTAGGATAGGAAAGAGGGTATCAATCAATGAGGAATCATGTTGGTAAGTTTCTGACTATCAGAGTTCAAGGTAAGGTTCTATAGGGGTTCAAGTATCAGGATGAGATATCAATACTTAGGAATCATCATCATGTTAATCAAGACGATCAATCAAGTAATATAACAACTCTTTATTTTATCATGATATTTAACTATCATGAAAAGACTTTTGAACTACTTGCAATACATACTTGAGGGTTCATGGCATCTCTATGTAATTCAAAGATAAGCGAGAGATACGCTTGATTTAAACATATCAAAATGACTCAGGATAATTGCATCGATAAATATGAACTGTTTATAGTAAATATGAAGGTCAACCTGAATCACTTGCCTTGAGATAGGCTGGTCTGGTTTGACTGGTAGGAGCAACTGGAGCTTCACTCGACTTTTATGGCAAGTTTTCCCTCGTCTCGAGATCCTACATAAATAATAATAATCCTCATTATAATATATTCTTACCATCTCAACCTATTTACAACCCGAAATTAAACACGGATGGCACTTAGGCCTATATGCACTTAGTTTATATCCACCTTTATATTTCAAAATGCACACACGTAGCCACATAATCACATATCGTATATTAATACCAAATAACACCATAATGCAACACTAGGCTTGGATGATCTCGACTCACAACTGAAGTCACTTGGTCGCTAAACTAGAAAAGATCTTCAAATTTTGGCTTCCTAACTCGATGTGCCTTTCCTGAATTATCCAAAACCTATTGACCCTCACTTGTGCCTTTTGCTCTACTGACCTTATACTATCTTACAACTATGGTGGTCGACCTAATACTCACTTCTAAGTATTCTAAAACTATGCGATAAGTGAAAGTGCTCACTGGTGCAAATTTCAGAATGACAACTATGGTGTCTTGAGTACATTAGACACTCTTAAACTACAAGTTTTCCTTCAAAACTTTTACACAAGAATCTCCTGACCTAAGGGCATCTCACAAACTTGATGTGGCTCAAGGGCCTGGCTTGGGCCTTCTTGGGCCTAAGCTAAAAGTCCAAGGTTCCCCTATTTTTCTTGGCAGAAAATGCCCTGACTTGAATTAACTTGTGACACATGGATCTAACTCATATCCTATGAACTATGGTTGGAAAAACTTCTCTGACACTCCCTCTAACTAAGGCCCAATTGGGCATAATGAGGGCCTACCCATGACATGGTCAAATTTCCCTATTTCTAAGTTGCAACAAAACTGTCCCCTGCTGGACAGATTTTGTTATTCTACTTGTGCACCTAACCAAATGACATGCAAACCTCCAATCAACTCCTAAAACCTTTTATATACTCCCATTACTAACTTCTGGTAGCTTGGGCCTCAAAGTGCACACCAATGACATGGTCAAAACTCACTCTAAACCTCAGGGTGCTATACTGATTTTTTCTGCAGAAACTATAACTCTCATTTTCCAAGATTTTGACTTGACAACTCAACTAACAGCAACTCAATACTTAAACCAAGACTTATACATGGTATTCTACTGAACTAACTCCCTTATTCTCAAAATAATCTTGGTGAGATCATCCTTACCTAAGGTACAATTATGGCAAAACAAAAGAGACTACACTTCACAAATCACAAATCTTCATGCTTTTGAAACAACAAGATATATATTTTTATAAAGGATAACCACGAATTATTACCATGCAACAAGAAGCATAAATCAATATTAACACATTATTCCTACTGAAATTAAGGCGCACTAACAAAATCTTTCCAAATGATCAAAATCTTACAACATTTTAAGAGAAATCCACATGCATGCATGCCTTCGGGTTTTTTAAACCAAAACAACACATTTTCTACATATGTTCTATCATAAAATTGACATGCAAGCCTAGCATAAGATATACCTAGATGATCACTTAGCATGCAAAGAGTTTTATCAAGACCTCACTAAGATTTTCATGTTATCATCATAAAAACACACAAAGTGGAACATGACAACCAAAACACCATCCATTCGGCTCCTATCAAGTCATGACCGAATGGATTAGGGTGAAAACAACAATTGCATGAGTGTAGCATACTCATGTCTAGCCATTATCAACCCTTTTCTACTATAACTCATGGTGAAAGCCTTGAATTCACAAGAATCAAGGATATTCACTTGGAGTTTTAACAAAACACCACCATGCAAGGTCAGCACATAAGTTTTTCTACTCTAAACTCTTAAGATATACAAGAACAACATGTAGGGAGTAGGATTACTTGATAATAGGATGATTGTTTGAGTGAGAAATGAAGAAAGAAGGGGATGGAGGCTCGGTTTTTAGGAATTGCCGAGAGGGGAGGGGGAAAAGCCGAGAGGAGAGGGAGGAAAGGAGGAGTGTGGAAATGGTGGGGTGAATGTGGAGTAATAATCATGTTAGTTTGGTTTTTATTTGGCCAAAAGTGAGTGGATTTGAGATTTTACAAGAGTAACCTTCCAATATAGTTAGGTAGATTTGCATGCAAGGGTAAAGTGGTAATTTGGTTAGTAGAATGAAAGTGAGTGGGGTTGGAAATGTCTTCCTTGCCCCTTAGTTGAATTGGAAGAGTATTTTTATGCAAGGGTAGCCATGTAATTTGCTAATTATAACAAATAAAATTTATAAAGATTTATTTTTATAAAATAAAATACACGTTCAAAAATTATAAAATTTATACCATAAAATAACTTAGATTTTTAGAGACTTTATAAAATCATTTTCAAAATTTGTGAACAAAATACCTTTTAAAAGAAAAATTTTCCAAAGCTTAGAATATTCCTTATAAATCAAAAATAAAGAAATTAAATAAACTCTTGCTTTGAAAAATCATATACTACACAAAGCAAATTTATAATGCAGAAATTTTCACTCACACTAGCGTACAATCATTGAATATATTTTCATTTGACTTCAATATCATACCCAATCCACAAATAATATTACATTATATGCCGGTCGTAACAATTCACCCTTGTGATCTCTGTACTTTGGAAGATATGTGCTGTCAGATTTTACAGAATAAAGCCTTTTCTGTCTCTGAATTTGAGTCTTCAAATAGTTTGCAGCACATTCTGTTATTCAATCATTCACTTGAAGTAAAAATAAAACATGTTCCAATTCTTCAAAATACTTCAGTGGAATAGCATTTTCCCTTATATGGTAAACCCTGCCATCTGTCATGAAGTACAACAAAATGTGTTCTTTCAAGTAGGTATGGTAAACCATCTGTATAGATTCTAGTTGATTCAATCTTTTAGGAGTTGTTCCAATACCTGGTTCACTTAAGGAAGTTGGATCATTGGCTGTGTTCTGTACTCTTCTTTCATCAGCACTACCCAATCCAGATTTATCTCTTGCTTCCTTTCTAGTAACTACTCTTGCTTCAAAACCACTTGATGCAGTCTTCAAAGGTTGAGTCTGTTTGGCTTTGGTGAATCCTGGTAGGAGTATCTTTGAAGGTTTAACATGAGCAATGTCAAAGGTTTCCTTTTCCTTATCTTCTGATATCAAGTCAACTTGAGCTATGTCAGAGGTTACTTGCTTCTTTGTAATATCAGAACTAACTATCTCTTGACTCTGAACAACTTGATCCATGTCAGAGGTTGTCTTAGAAATCTTCCTTGAAGTCAGAGTAAGATCAACATCTTCAACAGTAATTTCTTCATCCACAGGAGGCACATAAACCTTTATAGGTTCACCAACTTTTTCTTTGCCTTTGGACCTTGGATCTATCTGCAATTTTGATTTAGCCTTGGTTGTCTCAACATTTGTCCTTTCTCTTATTACAATGCCTTTGGCCTTACGAAGTTTCTTTTTACCAACAGAAGCTTCAGATTTAGAATTGACTTTTTCTGACTTAAGTCTAGCTTCTTCTTCCATCAGACTCTCAAAGTCCATTCCTGGATTTTCCTTCAGAAATAACTGTCTTGATATTTTTTCATCAAGATCCAAAAATTCATCAGAACATATTCTTTTACCAGTATCAGAAGTAATTCTTTTTCCATTATCAGAACTTGTTCTATGACTTGTAGCTTCAGCTCTTCTTGATGAGAAACCACTACCTTGACCATGACCTCCACCCGTTCCAGAGTTTCCCTGTTCATCTTTTTCATCATCCTTCCCCTTCAGTGTCTTAAAAGTTTTGCATTTGGACTTAATTACTTTCTCCCCCTTTTTGGCATCAGAAGGTAAGAGAAGAGAGACAAGCAATTCCATTGAGGATTAGATTTCATTGAGTTGAGATTGCTGAGAAGCTTGATTTTTCAAAATTTCATCAATCTGAGACTGTTGCTTCTCTTGGGTCTTCTCAATGTAAGCAACTCTGTCAAAGGTAGGTTTGAAAAAGTTTTTCTTGTCCAGCTTGACAAGTATATCTTGCTGCATTAAGAGTTCTTGAACCCTGTTCAACTTGTTCTGAGTAACAGACTATTGACCTTGAAAGTGCTTTGTAATAAGTGCAGTAACTCTTAGCTGTGTCTTGAAATCTTCATTAACTAAGAACTCATCAGCTTTTACAAGATGCTCAGCAAGAATCTTTTCAGATGGAAAAAAAGTAACTGTGTTCCATTCCTTAGTCCACTCCTGTCCTCTAGGAGTTTCACTCCAAGGTACTGGTGCTTCTCCTCTAACAAACTTCTTGACTAATTCAGATTTAGGAACAGTCTGTTGAGATGCATGTCCTAAAGGACCAGCTTCATCAGCATCTGCATTTATAGTAGCATCACCAGTATCATTAGCATTTGCAGCATCAGAACTTACAGAATGAGCATCTTCTGATAAAAGAACAGTATGAGAAGCTATTGAGGTATCAACATCATCCTCTAAGTGCTGATCTACTTCCAAGTTCTCATCAACATCTATAGTCTGATGCTCACCTATATTCTGATCATCAGTATCTAGATACAGAGAAGGTGTTGTAGACAATTCTGGAGTTTCATTAGCATCAGTAAGTGGTGTTGTTGATGGATTAATTTGAGATGTTGGAGCTTCAAAGTAGAGAACCTCAGGCACAACCAGGTTGTGAATATCAATTTAAGCACTTGTGCCTGGGTCTGCAGTAGATACTGCTTCATGAATAGGAGACACAGGTGGTGTAGTTGCTTTATCTGTAGCAGCTTCCTGAGTTGGTGACAATGGAGGTGTAGAAGCAGTAGCTGTAGCAATTTCTGGCTCTTTTTAGATTAGAGATTCCTGATCTCCTTCCGTAGCTTCTTCATCCTCATCCTCTGAAACTGGCCTGTGAGCTCTCTGTTTCTTGTATCTCTTTGAAGATAGAGATTCTTTGGGAGTTTCAGCATAAGACATTTTTCTAAGCCTTTTGAGAAGCTTAGATCCCCCAATACCAGTATCCTTCTGAGAAGAGACCTTCTCAGCTTCTTTCATGACAAGTTCTGATACAGGAACCTGTTCCTCACTGTCTGATTCATCTCTCAGAACAATCCTCCTTCTCTTCTGTGGTGTTTGAGGTACAGTCTTTGTCCTCTTGGGCTTGGAAGATGAAGGCTTCACAGTATGTGTTGATGATGATGATGGTTGAGGTATCTGTGAAGTTCGGAGATGTGTTCTGACAGAAGGTTGAGTAGAGTGAGGTGTTTGATAAAATATCTGTATAAAAAACAACGTCAGGAGATGAGACATAATAGAAGTAAAGAAAGAGAGATAAGTGTGAAAGTAAATAAAAAATTTTACAATCTTCTCTCTCTTTTACTTATACAAGATAGAAAAAGTAACCGTTAGACACCTGTCAGACATGCAGCAGTAAAGAAGAATTAGTGGGCACGGGAAAACAATAATCATTACTTATCACATGCAGTTTTTCAAGGAAAACCCGTTCCACTTACCAAGTAATCCCATTAATTAAGGTAATTCAGTTTTAATTTAAAATTTAAACTATTCCCACTTATTAAATCATTTTCACTGCGAAACCAATATTCTGTAAAAATACACCAAGTGAGAGAATGACCAAAAAATAAATCAAGTAAACAGGTACTGCCACGTCAGAATCAGAACTTGATTTGTAATAGTAATAAAATGGTCATCAGAATATGGATAAATCAGGATTTAAAAATGCATCAGAATTTCAAACGACTCAGAAATAAAATCTTGCAAAAATATAAAATTCCATTAATATATTGAGAAAATACATTCATGAAATTTAAATTTACATCACAACATTACAAGATTGTCCTAAGCTACAAATCCTACTTCTTCTTCCTACTTTCTACAAACAGAACAGTGAGACGAATGATTCGCTCCTGCTGTCGAAGAGCTTCCAACCGTTCTTCTTCCAGTCGCTCAACATGGCGATGATAATCCATATAGAAGAACAAGAGGTCTGTCAGAACCTCCTGGGGAACAGAGTCCCAAACCTCATCAGGAATGGCAGTAACATGCCATTCCTGCTGCCAATCTGGACAGCTCATGGTGAGAGAGAAAGTATCATAGTTTAGAGCTAAGTTGTAGTTCACCATGATTGTGATGAGAGAGAAATAGATGAGATTGAGAGCTTGAGAGTTTGAGAGAAAATGAGAAAAAATGAGAGATATACTGACTGGAGTGAAGTGTTGGTTTATATAGGCAATAGAATTCCAGGAGACGCAAGGAAAATTTAATGCTTACAGGTAGAAATAATTCTACCTCGTCTCCCTAGACTGAGGAGAATAAAAACAGCCATTGGAAGTGTAAAACAGGGTTTAATTCGCACAAGAAACAAGTAAATATTATTGTGCATGGACGTGTACCACTAACCCTAATTGTATTGACTGTTAATATTCCATCCAAACATATTCTGATTTAAAATAAGACTGTTCAGATTTTATGTAACACCCCCAAATCCGGGGTCGGGGATCCAGGTTGTCACGAGTTCCATTTCCCTTATCAATACTTAATCTTAACAGTCAACCAACTATTGCGTACTGTGACCCCATAATATACACACACACCACAAGTTATAGTCTCAGAGATGAATACCAAAAATAACACAAGTCATTTTATTCCACAATTATAAACCATTTCACCTTAAAAAGGGTTTCTGAATAATTTACATATTCTTTTCCATTATTACAATTCATAAATATACATAAGTCTGGTTCATCAATAGTTGAAAACCTAGCCTATTGGTAGCTCCTACCTCAGCTACAGCGGCATCAACGCTTCCAGAAAACTGCGGAACGTTTCCTAACCGCTTGCGAATTGGAAGCTTGGTCCTGTTCATCTTTTATATATGTTGTTGTGTGATGAAAGAAGAAAGCAAGGGTGAGCAACAAGCCCACCGAAATAATATGTATAATAATTAACAATATATGAGCATTCTCATAGTACTCATGAAAGTCTTGGTCAAGAAGAAATGAACCAAGTTGATATCTTAACGCCACCAAGTCGCAAAATATTCAGTATATAAGTATATATATTTTTCATAATCTTTGAAATCCTTTGACATGTATAATATACACAGAGTTCCAGTTTATAACTATATAAAAATATCGTTGCATGGTGATCTCATATATCTAACCTTGTCTCAACATTTTTCTGAAAATATTTGACATGCATAAGATAATTATTTACTAGATATAAGTTCAAAAGATGAAGTTACAAGATACTCCAATATACTTATATATTTTCCGGATACTACTTGAACTACCACTGTAATAACCCCAAAATTTTGAACTTTTTTTTTAACCCTTGTGAATAGTGTTTTTGCTGAAATTTCTGAACAGGAAACCTTTTCATGCCACACTATGTAGGGGTTCTGTTATGGATGTTCTGAGATTTTATTGGTACTCTATAGGGTATATAAGTGTATGTAAAGATCGTCAGAATCCAAATTTGAACCTTTTGATTTTTCCCAGAAATCCACTAGATACGGAAAGAATTGAGTATAAGGTAACAGGATAAAAAGGATTTAAATTCAAGGATTTTAATAGAGGATCATAAAAAGGAATATAATGTATTGAGAAAGGTTAAGGGAACCAAAGTAATAAGATCCCGGGTATGATCCCTCAAACGATAAACGAAAACGAAAGTTAAGCGAACCGTATAACAGATCAGCGGTCATTAGGCAAACAATTAGGAAGTTAATCAAAGAGATTAGAGGGGATGATGTCATCCAACCAATGAGAAGAGGACAAAGAGGGGAGGATGACATCACATGATGACATAAGCATGACATAGGGAGGAAGGAGATGTGGTTGGTTTATAACCACACAAAGACAAGGTTAATAAGGTAATTAACCAAAACAAATCAAAAGAAAATCAACCAACCAAAACAAAACAAAGCAAACACAAAAAAATCATTTCATTTCTCTCCACCAAGAAGCTTGCTCTCGGCTTTTTACATTTTCAAAGAGAAGAAATTTCAAAATCCAAGTTCCAAGCTTCCTAAATTGGTAAGATAATTCTCTAGTACTCCTTATGCATAGATATGGCTATCCTATGAGTTTAAGCCTCCAATTCATTCTCAATCTTCTCCAAGAAATCAATGAAGAAGACAATGAATAGTGATTTCAAGGTTTTTAACTTGATTTTTCTTGTTTTTCCTTTAAGATCCAAGCATCCCTAAGACTCCTCAAGGCTTCCTAAGGCTTCCTAGCTACTCACACCACTTCAAGGAAGGTATATCATCTCCAAACCCTAGCTTTACTTGGTATATTAAGATGATTTTGGTTGTTATGGTAATAGAGTAGCTTAATGATGGTTGGTTTAGAGTTGGGTTGGAATGGTGGTGAATGAAATGTTGAAATCTTATGGTTTGGTTAAAGGATTTAGTATAGTTTAAATTCAAGTTTTAGGAACAAGTATAATTGTTAATAATGAGTTGATTGGGGCTGTTGTAATGTGATATGGATGGACTTTGATTGTATGAATGGATTGGGGCTGTTTGATGATTGAATTAGAATGGTATAAAATTGGGAAATCGAGTAAACATAGCCGTCGTAATGTCCGATTTACTTTAGACTGCTTTTGTGCATAACATTAGGACCCGAGAACTCCCTGCTATATTTTGACCATTGCCATGTTTAGATAGTTCATGTTACGAGCTTCTTTTTGATATGTGGTTCGTTTGATTCCGATGTACGGTTTAGAAGAAACGGCCGTTTTAAGTAACGACGTTTCACGATCGAACCATTACCCCTCGCCTTACTTTGAAACATAGGTTAAAGACCTTAAAGGGTTAATTAATGTATGAAACAATTATGTTAAGTGTGTTAGGCAGTTGGTAAGACACTCGCGAAGGAATCGCCTTAAAACTCGTAATGGTTAAATTATTAAAAATGGTGGAGCCGAGGGTACTCGAGTGACTTAAGAGAATCAGTAAGCGCAAAGCGAGCGTTAGAGTCTAATTTGGTTAAAGTATAGATTTACAAGTGACTTTGGTTTAATTCCAACTCACATGTTGTTTATAGGTTACCAGACTCGTCCCAAGCCATTAATCACCCTCAGTCACTCAGGCAAGTCTTTTATCCGTTATACTGTTGTTGTGATGTATACACTTGTATATGCATTATCTTATGATAGATGCATAATGGTTAGTTGGCAAATTCTTGCGATATATTGCAGTATGTAATATGGTACATATGCATGCCTGTTTCGTATTCTTGCCATATATATCTGTTGATTCAGTTGATAATACCTATGCTAGAGAATAGCGGTAATTTGCATATACCCTTAGTATAGGGACCCAAAGGTGAAAACATTTTCTAAAACCGGGAGTCGAGGATCCCGAGTAGATTTTATATATATATATATTTATATATATATTGTTATAGTTTTCAAAACTATTAATCGAATAAGGTTTATTCGATAACTTTATATTATTTAATGAATATTATTTCGAATATTCATTCGAGGGCTTATGACTCGGCTTATTTTATTTATTGAATATTATTTGAATATTAATTTGAGGACCTATGACTCTGATTATTTACTGAAATATATTCTTTATTTTATTAAAGAACAAGGTGTCGATAATCAAAGTTATTTTTGATTATTCAAATAAAGATAGTACTTTCGTATAAGTATATCTTTGGTTATTTAATACTCATTTCAAGTATGAGTTTTAAAGCATCTACTTCAATTATTTTTATAAAGATTATTCTTTATGGGAATATTATTTAAATAATAATATTCATATATTTTTTTATATATTGGGACTGATTTATTTTATTAAATCAGCATTACTCCGAACATTCTTAAAAATGTACTGCGAGTCTTCAAAATGATTTTTAAAAGTTAGAGCGGATCCCAAAACTCATTTTTATATTTAAGATCCTCCTTTCGAAGGGGATTTAAATACTCGCTCAAAACCTGAGGGATCCGGCTCTGTGGTGTGTTTTATATTCGCAACAAGGTTGCTGTCTTGATAAAAAAATTTGATTACTTACCCAACACTCGGGAAGTAAAATTCTTGGAACAAGTTAATCCATTAACAGGCATCGCCTGGGAAATATCGGTGAGTTTTCCTTTCCAACTAGATACGACTTCTTGGTGGAGCCGTATCAACAAGTTTCTACTTGGGGAAAGTGGGGACGAGCTTTACGTTTCAGAGTCATGGATTTCATCTGAACTAGGAGTGGCGTAAGTGGTCGAGTAGCGCCGGCCCATCCTTATTATATTGGCCCAAATGGCCTGGAAGTTCCGCTAAGGCGGTCCATTCCTTAGGAGTTCAGTGTTCGGTTGACAAGTAAATCCGACAGGTTCTCCTCTACATGTAGAAAATGGTGGGGTTACACTACTACGACTGATCATCGTAAGTAGTCTTCCTGGCGCGGTAAACTCCCGTAATGAGTTCATCATCCAATTGGATATTTCTGCAACACTACCCAGAGCACTTCGATAAAAAGGCTACGATTGGGCGATTGTTGAGTGTTGGCAGGGTCGAGTTTTCAAAATGATGTTTTCATCGAATGAAGTATCTCGTAACTTCATTTTATTTTGATGATATTTTAAAGATTTAATCTATTCAAATCTGGTCGTGTAGTCTCATCTATGTGATGAACTTTTGAAACTAATTATAACTTGAACGGTGGTAGTTCAGATAGTATTTGGAAAAGATATAAGTATATTGGAGTATCTTGTAACTTCATCTTTTAAACTTATATCTAGTGAATGATTATCTTGTGCATGTCAAAGATTTTCAGAAAAACGTTGAGACAAGGTTAGATATATGAGATCACCTTGCAACGATATTTTTATACAGTTATAAACTGGAACTCTGTGTATATTATACATGGCAGAGGATTTCAAAGATTTTGAAAAGTATATAAGTATATATACTGAATATTTTGCGACTTCGTCGCATTAAGAGGTCGAACTTGGTTCATTTCTTTTGACCAAGACTTTCATGAGTACTATGAGAAGGCTCATATATTGTTAATCATTATACATATTATTTTGGTGGGCTTGCTGCTTACCCTTGCTTTCTTCTTTCATCACACAACAACAGATAGAAAAGATGAACAGGACCAAGCTCCCGATTCGCAAGCGATTAGGAAACGTTCCGCAGTTTCCTATAGGCGTTGATGTCGCTGTACCTGAGGTAGGAACTACCAATAGACTAGGCTTTCAACTTTTGATGTACCAGATTTATGTATATTTATGAATTGTAATAATGGTAAAGAAATGTAAATTTATTCAGAAACCCGTTTAAGGTGTATTGGCATATAATTGTGGAATAAAACGACTTGTGATTATTTTTGGATATTCATCTCTGAGACTATAACTTGTGGTATGTGTGTTTATTGTGGGGTCACAGTACAAAGTAGTTGATTATTTATTAAGATTGGGTGTTGTTAAGGGAAATGGAACTCGTGACAGCCCGGATCCCCGACCCCGGATTTGGGGGTGTTACAGAAATGGTATTAGAGCTAAGCGTTATAAACCTCAGAGATGATGTGACGTTAAAATAATAAGTTCACTAAGATAATAAGAACTCTTGCCAAGTTCATAGTCAGACTACCTAACGTAGTACTGACAGTTAAAACCCTTACGGGAACCCTTATAAATATTCAGATAGTAACATAGTTCGTTCTCGTATAGGGCAGCGGAGCACCGAACCCTGAGGTTCAGGAGCATCAGCATGAGGATATTTTATTACAAGTTGGAGATCAAATTGTGAATCCGATGGAGTACCCTAATGAGGGACTGGATGAGATTCATATTGAGAATGTTGCGGTTGAGGATGTTATTCCGGAAAGGATTATGGCTGAGGGGGATCTCATGGAGGATCCTGATGAGAATGAAGAGAGGACCGCTGAGGAATTGATGACCGTAGTCAGGGCGACTACCAGAGCAAGAATGGCCGCGAGGGTGGCACTAGAGGATGAAGAGTTACCAAGGGCACAAAGGTTAATGAAGGCAGAAGGAGTGGGGCCTTCCACGACCCCAATTATACCAGTATCAGACCCTCTTTCAGAGGTTCCTGTAGACATCCATGAGGTTCCACCGATTCCTGTTCCCTCCCCTGTACAGAGCCTAGCACATACTGAGGAAATGCCACCTTTATCTCCTGCACCATTGTCACCTGATACCGTGCTTGGTTATCCATTTGGATCTCCTGGGTCTGCGCCACCTACACCCCATGGACTGCTAGATGGTACCACTCAGGCTTCTCTTATCGCCAATTATCACATGACTTTGGGTGGCCTGTCCGAGGCCCATAATGTTAGGAGTGATCTGTTGGATCGACTTACTGCACCAAGGATTGAGTGCGGGGTACTTCCGGCGGGATTAGCTCATAGTATGGAAAGGATTGAGGCTACCACCCGTGTTATAGCTAGAGGCCATCTTGAGGGTCAAATTGATCCAGTTCTACTTGCAACTATCTTAGACCTCATCACCTTTGTGATGGAGCAGGTTAGGGATGTCGTGCATGCTCGCATTTCTTGATCCATGGTAGTGTGTAGAGCCAGAGCAATCAGACAAGGGTTTCATGTAGCACCGCTTTTGGAGGATTAGCCTAAGTTATGAATGATTAGTTTTAATGACTAGATGATTATCTACGGTAGTACTTTTGGGATAGAAGCGATCAGATCACATGATGTAATTCTCTTTAATATGTTCGTTTGTTGTACCCTCGAACCAATGGTTATGTATATACTCGTTAATTTCAGTTCAGATCAGTTCGTGATGATAAGTTCATATTGTTAATTACACTATTAACACTTAAGAGGGTGTCATGAAGTTTATAGAACTTGAGAATTTATAATTTGCAATCGTGCAAGGACTGAATGAGGGAAAGACTTAAGCAAAGTAAGTAAGACAAATATCCAGAGATTCTCAAAATTTTTCCAAGTAATATGCCCCCACAAGGAATAAGATTAGGGGAAAACCTTGAATGTGATAATCAGGGAGGTCGCAATTAAGATATAAGGAACACAGAATATAATAAAGTGGAAAATGAAGATTTTAAATTAAAAAGATGACCCCAATTATGGGGAGTAGGAAGAAATATTTAGACTGAGAAAACAGAAGTCGAGCAAGATAGGAAAAACCAGAATGGTACTCCTATTGGGCAATCCATGGACCTGCCTAAAACAAAACTTATACTTTTACCCCTAACCACCACCCTGAGGAAACAATGCGGTGATAAATTCTTTCAGGACCTTTAAGTCACTAAGCCCTTAGAGTTCCAAGGAACAAGCTGACCCAGTCGATGCAAGAGCCTGACTAAAGGAAATATAGGAATCATTTGAAATTCTAAATGATTGACGAATCACAAAAAAGTGTTTTTGTCACTTACCCTCCTAAGAGAGAGGCCACCCGCTGGTGAAAGGCCAAGGAAGGCACGGAGCAAGAGATTATAATAAACTGATTTAAGTTCAGTCAATTGTTTTCAGGAAAGTACTTCCCAAGGTTATGGAGATAGTGTAAAAGCTTTGGAGCCAGAACAAAGACAGACGAGTATGATAAATTATGAATCTAAGTTGTAAAAGTTGTCAAGATTCGTTGGATGACAAGAATCCCAGAACGATGTGATTCTTGAAGTCAATGATTAGTGGGTTCATGAAATAATGATAAGAGAAAGGAAAATAAAAAGAAACTGAAGTGGAAAGGAATATAAAGGCAATAGAGTTTGAGGATTGATAAGGGAGTTGGGTATGAGGAAACCCTAAAGACTCGTAGCAATAGAAATAGAAAAGTATGCATTCGTCAGGATGATGGTGATTTACCATGAGTTAAAATCGATGGTTGAAGGCATAAGAGATACATATATTTTATCCCCGGTAAGTTGGGAAGATTCGAGGAAACCTTGAGATAACTCGAAGGATAAATAATGAGACGCGGATAGACCGAGGAGACAAGGAAGTAAGAAATTAGGAAATTTGGATGAAGGAAGTGACATTCAAGAATGTGAAGTGTAAGACCAGTGGCTCGATACCCAGAAAGGGAGACGCCAGGTATGAAAGATATCCCAACATTGAGGCGACTGTTGAAATAAACAACAAAAGTAAATAAGGAATTATTAAGAATAAGTTCCCGTTGAACACGACCAATATCTTCCAGAACATCCTTGTTATTGTTACCAAATTAGGCAAGAAAAGCGGATGACCATTGTTATCTTTTGGAGGCCATATGGATTGACCTCAATTTGAATAAGGATGCTATTATGAAATTAGGTATAGACTATCGAGGTGGGAATGATGAATAAGATAATCTATCAAGGGTATATATATATATATATATATTCAAGATTAAAATTGTCACACCCCCAACTTAAATAGCAAAATAAATATAGCTATTACATCATTTTAATGAAGAATACACAACCAAAATCCAAGATCTTACAGTTTAGGGTTTGGAACAGCCCAACACTACCAACTATTACATCTGATTACAAATACCGAGTCCTCACACAACTATTATTACTTATTCTACCTGAGCTCGAACATAAGCATCAGCATCACAGGTCTTACGGGCAGTCTGCTTGAATCTAACCATAGCTGCTAGCTGTAATATAAGGGTAAAGCAAGAAGTGAGCCAAATGCTCAACAAGTGCTAACAGTACGACACAGAACATAAATTGAGATATACTTTTAAGAATGATAATGGAAAGACATAACCAAAGGTAACAAGAGATAAAAACTATGTGAGATGGCATCATTTTGCTTGCATCAAAACAATTTTAAAATCATGTCTTAATCAAAATCATTTTATGACGCTACGGATTACAGCCGGTGATCAGCCGCGAAGTAATCCCGAACCTCGCTGGGTTCTAAAACATTAATGGGAATCCCTAGGCAACTTTTAAGCCTAATATAAGTGTGGAAAGGACTCGCGTTTCAGTCCAGATCCACTATTCAAGAAAACATTTATCCCCCTTTGGGACTAAAAACCCATATTTTAATTATTTTTAAAACTGATGCGGGAAACAAGGGACTGAATATCAGAGCCATGATTCACAAAACTATTCTCTATTCAAGTAATTGAATGGTTTTTATATATCAATGATTGGACAAGAGGATTTAGTGAGGCTAATGGATAATATGAAGGGTAATGCCAATTTGGGCTAAAAGCAATGGTTTCTCATCAAGGTTCAAGTGCTGGATCATCAAGAAGGTAAGCTTCATGAATACTAAGGGTGTTTGGGTATGAAGAATGAACTTTAACTCAGGACATATCAGAATTGTCAAGCTTTAGGATAAGAAAGAGGGTATCAATCAATGAGGAATCAAGCTGGTAAGTATCTGACTATCAGAATTCAAAGTAAGGTTCTATAGGGATTCAAGTATCAGGATGATATATTAATACTTAGGAAACATCAACATATTAATTAAAAGGATCCATCAAGTAATATATCAACTCTTCATTTTATCATGGCATTAAACTATCATGAAAGACTTTTGAACTACTTGCAATACGTACTCGAGGGTTCATGGCATCTCTATGTAACTCAAAGATAAACAAAAGATATGCTTGATTGAAATATATCAAAATGACTCAGGATAATTGCATCAATATATAAGAACTGTTTGTAGTAAATACGAAGGTCAAGTTGAATCACTTGCCTTGAGATAGGCTGGTCTGGTCTGACTGGTAGGAGCAACAACTGGAGCTTCACTCGACTTTTATGGCAAGTTTTCCCTCGTCTCGAGATCCTACATAAATAATAATAATAATCCTCATTATAATATATTCTCACCAACTTAACCTATTTACAACTCGAAATTAAATACGGATGGCACTTAGGCCTAAATGCACTTAATTTATATTCACTTTTAAATTAAAATTGCACACACATAGCCACATATTCACATATCATATATTAACACCAAATAACACCATATATACCATAATGCAACACTAGGCTTTGATGATCTCGACTCACAACTTAAGTCACTTGGTCGCTAAACTAGACAAGGTCTTCTAATTTCGGTTTCCTAACTCGATGTGCCTTTCCTAAATTATCCAAAACCTATTGACCCTCACTTGTGCCTTTTGCTCTAATGACCTTATACTATCTTAAAACTATGGTGGTCGACCTAATACTCACTTCTAAGTGTTCTAAAACTATGCGATAAGTGATAGTGCTCACTGGTGCAAATTTCAGAATGACAACTATGGTTTCTTGAGTACATTAGACACTCTTAAACTACAAGTTTTCCTTCAAACTTTTTACACAAGACTCTCCTGACCTAAGGGCATCTCACAAACTTGATGTGGCTCAAGGGCCTGGCTTGGGCCTTCTTGGGCCTAAGCTAAAAGTCCAAGGTTCCCCTGTTTTTCTGGGCAGAAAATGCCCTGACTTGAATTAACTTGTGACACATGGTTCTAGCTCATATCCTATGAACTATGGTTGGAAAAACTTCTCTGACATACCCTCTAACTAAGGCCCAATTGGGCCTAATGAGGGCCTACCCATGACATGGTCAAATCTCCCTATTTCTAAGTTGCAACAAAACTGTCCCCTGCTGGACAGATTTTGTGATTCTACTTGTGCACCTAACCAAATGACATGCAAACGTCCAACCAACTCCTAAAACCTTTTATATACTCCCAATACTAACTTCTGGTAGCTTGTGCCTCAAAGTGCACACCAATGACATGGTCAAAACTCACTCTAAACCTCAGGGTGCTATACTAATTTTTCTGCAGAAACTATAACTCTCATTTTCCAAGATTTTGACTTGACAAACCCAACTAACAACAACTAAATACTTAAACCAAGACTTATACATGGTATTCTACTGAACTAACTCCCTTTTTCTCAAAATAACCTTGGTGATATCATCCTTACCTAAGGTACAATTATGGCAAAACAAAAGAGACTACACTTCACAAATCACAAATCTTCATGCTTTTGAAACAACAAGATATATATTTTTATAAAAGATAACCACGAATTATTACCATGCAACAAGAAGCATAAATCAATATTAACACATTATTCCTACTCAAATTAAGGCTCACTAACAAAATCTTTCCAAATGATCAAAATCTTACAACATTCTAAGAGAAATCCACATGCATGCATGCCTTCGGGTTTTTCAAACCAAAACAACACATTTTCTACATATGTTCTATCATAACATTGACATGCAAGCCTAGCATAAGGTATACCAAGATGATCACTTAGCATACAAAGAGTTTTATCAAGACTTCACTAAGATTTTCATGTTATCATCACAAAAATACACAAAGTGGAATATGACAACCAAAACACCATCCATTCGGCTCCTGTCAAGTCATGGCCAAATGGATTAGGGTGAAAACAACAATTGCATGAGTGTAGCATACTCATGTCTAGCCATTCTCAACCCTTTTCTACTATAACTCATGGTGAAAGCCTTGAATTCACAAGAATCAAGGATATTCACTTGGAGTTTTAACAAAACACCACCATGCAAGGTCAACACATAAGTTTTTCTACTCTACACTCTTAAGATATACAAGAACAACATGTAGGGAGTAGGATTACTTGATAATAGGATGATTATTTGAGTGAGAAATGAAGAAAGAAGGGGATGGGGGCTCGGTTTTTGGGAATTGCCGAGAGGGGAGGGGGAAAAACCGAGAGGAGGGGGAGGAAAGGAGGAGTGTGGAAATGGTGGGGTGAATGTGGAGTAATAATCATGTTAGTTTGGTTTTTATTTGGCCAAAAGTGAGTGGATTTGAGATTTTACAAGAGTAACCTTCCAATTATAGTTAGGTAGATTTGCATGCAAGGGTAAAGGGGTAATTTGGTTAGTAGAATGAAAGTGAGTGGGGTTGGAAATGTCTTCCTTGCCCCTAAGTTGAATTGGAAGAGTATTTGCATGCAAGGGTAGCCACGTAATTTGCTAATTATAACAAATAAAATTTATAAAGATTTATTTTTATAAAATAAAATACAAGTTCAAAAATTATAAAATTTATATCATAAAATAACTTGGATTATTAGAGACTTTATAAAATCATTTTCAAAATTTGTGAACAAAATACCTTTTAAAAGAAAATTTTCCAAAGCTTAGAATATTCCTTATAAATCAGAAATAAATAAATTAAATAAACTCTTGCTTTGAAAAATCATATACTACACAAAGCAAATTTATAATGCAGAAATTTTCACTCACACTAGCGTACAATCATTGAATATATTTTTATTTGATTTAATATTATACTCAATCCACAAATAATATTACATAAAATGTCGGTCGTAACATCCTCTCCCCCTTAAGGGATTCTGTCCCCAGAATCTAAGAGAAAAGATGAGGATGCCGGGAACGCATATCAGACTCTAACTCCCAAGTCGACTCTTCGACCTTTGGGTTCCTCCAAAGTACTTTTACTAACTTTACTGATTTATTTCTAAGACTCTTTACTTGCCAGTCGAGTTTTTTAACCGGTTGCTCCACAAATGACAGGTCTGCCTGAATTTCTACAGGTTCATATTCTATCACATGGCTAGCGTCTGGATTGTACTTCTTAAGTAACGACACATGGAACACATTATGCACATGCCGATACTGAGGTGGTAAGGCCAACTCGTAGGCCACCTTTCCCACTTGACTCAAAATCTCGAAAGGACCTATGTATCTAGGTGTTAACTTCCCTTTCTTGCCAAATCTTATCAACCCTTTTCTAGGTGACACCTTCAGCAACACAGCTTCGCCAATTTGGAATTGAACGTCCTTACGCGCTGGATCTGCATACTTCCTCTGTCTATCTTGAGCAGCAAGCAACCTTTTCTGAATTAACTTGACCGAGTCATGCAACTGTTGTACCAAATCCGAGCCGAGAATTCTTCCTTCTCCCACTTCATCCCAACTTGTTGGTGATCTACATTTTCGCCCGTACAAAGCTTCTTATGGTGGCATGCCGATACTGGAATGATAGCTGTTGTTGTAAGAGAACTTAATCAACGGCAAATGGTCGTCCCAACTTCCTGCAAAATCGATTGCACAACTGCGCAATATATCTTCAATTGTTTGAATTATCCTTTCACTCTGGCCATCAGTCTGCGGGTGGTACGCCGTGCTCATATTCAACTTCGTGCCAAGACATTCCTGAAATTGCTTCCAGAATCTCGAGTTAAATCGGGAATCTCTGTCTGAAACTATTGATACGGGTACTCCATGCCTTAGTACGATTTCGCGCACATACAGATGAACCAACTTGTCCAATGACGACTTCTCGTTTATTGGAAGGAAATGCGCCGACTTCGTAAGACGATCAACTATGACCCATATTACGTCATGTCCGGATTTCGTTCGCGGTAGTCCTACTATAAAGTCCATAGCGATATTTTCCCATTTCCATTCTGGAATCTTCAGGGGCTGAATTAATCCGCTTGGTCGTTGATGTTCTGCCTTTACTTTCTGACAAGTATAGCACTTCGCAACCCATTCTGCCACGTCTCGCTTCATATGTGGCCACCAAAAGTTCTTCTTTAAGTCTCGATACATCTTGGTGCTTCCCGGATGGATTGAAAATTTCGAATTGTGGGCTTCATGGAGGATCTCATTCTTTAATGCAGGTACATGGGGAATCCATATTCTGGATGAAAACCTTATTATCCCTTGCTCATCCCTTTGAGTATCAATCTCCTCTCCAGATAACTGTTTCTTCTCTTTCTCCATTACTTCTTCTTGACACTTCTTTATCTTTTCCACTAGTGTTGGCTGAAAGGTCATTGCACGACAAACTTCCTCAACTTTTCCATAAGCACAAAGTTCCAATTCCAATTTTTCGATTTCTTTAGATAACTCTTTTGATGTTATCATCATATTCAATCTCTCCTTCCTACTCAGAGCATCGGCCACTACGTTCGCCTTTCCAGGATGGTAATTTATCGAGCAGTCATAGTCCTTGATCAGTTCCAGCCATCTCCTCTGCCTCATATTGAGCTCTTTCTGAGTAAAAATGTACTTTAAATTCTTGTGATCCGTGTAGATTTCACACTTCTCTCCATAGAGGTAATGTCTTCAGATCTTGAGTGCGAACACTATGGTGGCTAGTTCCAAGTCATGCGTCGGGTACTTTAACTCATGCGGCTTCAACTGTCTTGACGCATATGCGATCACTTTACTGTGTTGCATCAACACACAACCCAAACCCTTATGTGAAGCGTCGCTGAATATTACAAAATTCCCTTGATCATCTGGAAGTACCAACACCGGAGCTGTTACCAACTTTTGCTTTAACTCTTGAAAGCTATCTTCACATTCTGCACTCCATTCAAACTTTTGATTCTTTCTGGTTAACTTGGTCAATGGCGTGGCGATCTTCGAGAAATCCTTGACGAATCTTCTATAGTATCCGGCCAATCCTAGAAAACTTCGCACTTCCGTAGGAGTCTTTGGCCTTTCCCAACTCATAACTGCCTCAATCTTTGCCGGATCCACTTTAACTCCCTCATTTCCAATAACATGCCCCAAAAATTGAACTTCCTTTAACCAAAACTCACATTTGGTGAACTTGGCATACAACTTCTCTTGTCGGAGTATCTCCAAGGCTATCCAGAGGTGCTGCTTATGTTCTTCTTCCGACTTAGAATAAATAAGGATGTCATCAATAAATACCACGACAAATTTGTCCAAATACTTCTTAAATACCCGATTCATCAGATCCATAAATGCGGCCGGAGCGTTGGTCAATCCAAATGGCATTACTAGGAATTCATAATGCCCATATCTGGTCCTGAATGCGGTCTTAGGAATATCTTCTTCTCTGATCTTTAATTGATGGTATCCCGATCTCAAATCAATCTTTGAAAAGTATTTTGCTCCCTTCAACTGATCAAAAAGGTCATCTATCCTTGTTAGCGGGTAACGGTTCTTAATCGTCACCTTATTCAACTCTCGGTAATCTATGCATAGACGCATACTCCCATCTTTCTTCTTTACAAACAGAACAGGTGCTCCCCATGGCGACGTACTTGGTCGTATCACTCCTTTATCCAATAATTCTTGTAGCCGGCTCGCCAACTCTTTCATTTCTGTTGGTGCCATCCTATATGGGGCCTTTGAAACTGGTTCCGTGCCTGGAGCAAGGTTGATCTCAAACTCAATTTGTCGATCTGGTGGTAAGCCTGGTAGTTCGTCGGGAAACACATCGGGAAACTCGCTAACTACAGGAATATCTTCCATGCTGAGGCTGCCTCTCATATAGGATTGTAAGAAATAGTTGCTCTTGCCTCTGCCCCTTAAATACTACCTTCTCTCCACTCTTCGTCTTTAAATACACTCTCTTGGTCTTACAATTAATCTGAGCGCTATTCTCTCCTAACCAATCCATTCCTAAAATTATATCAAACTCTCCCAACTTGAAGAGTATCAAGTCGGCTAAAAACTTATATCCCGAAATATCGATCTCACACTTTGGACAAAATTGATTCACAGGAATCTTCTCTTGGTTTGCAATTACCACATTTACTACCTCACTCATAACCATTTTATCACATTGGAGCTTATCAACAAAAGATTTTGATATGAAAGATCTTGTTGCTCCCGAATCAATCAATACTTTAGCTTTGACATTATTGAGTAAAAGTGTACCTGCTATCACCTCAGAATTCTGATCAGCATCTTTCATCTTTAGATCAAATGTCCTTGCTGTTGCTTGCGGGGTTGGTGCGGGTGGTGGAGGTAATTCCAATACCTCAACTGGCACGCTTGCACTGGTACTTGCCACGTTCATCAGAGCTTTGACTGGTCCTGTTGCCTTACACTCCCTAGCCATGTGTCCAGTCTTCCCACACTTGTAGCACGTAACTCCTGGCTTCGGCATCTTGCACTCATTTGCCAAATGTCCCTTCTGATTGCACCTATAACAGGTCATGCTCAGCTTATTGCATACTCCGGGGTGCCTTCTTCCACAGTGCTTGCATTCTGGTCTCTGGAACCTGTTTTCTCCAACTTGCCCTTGGCTTGCCTGGTTGTTTCCTTTTGATTCTTGCCTTTTACCCAAATTTCCCTTCTTTTGAAAATTTCCGCCCTTCTAAAAACCAATTCTCTTTACATTCCGATCTTGCGAACTTCCAGCTTCAGACTTTTCTCCATAAAATGGAACCTTCCTCTTCTTGTTATCCCTCTCTTTCCTTGACTGCATCCCATTATTCTCAATCAGAGCAGCTTTCTATACTACTCCCGCATAAGTTTCAAGCTCAAACATAGCCACCCTATCTCTGATCCAAGGCTCCAATCCTTGCTGAAATTTCTTTGCTTTTTCCTCCTCAGTGCTGGTATACTTTGTCACAAACCTTGACAACTCAGTGAACTTCTTCTCATACTCCAAAACAGTCATATTCCCTTGCTTCAACTCCAGAAATTTTAGCTCCATCTGATTCTGCATGTACTTAGGGTAATACTTGTCCAGAAATAACTTTTTAAATCTCTCCCAAGAAACCTGCTGAGTGACTTCCATAGCCTTTACTGATTCCCACTAATAGATAACTTATCCCTTCAAGAAGTAAGTCGCATACGGCATCTTCTGATCGTCTCCTAACTGCACCAACTCAAAAGCCCTTTCCATCTCCTTGATCCATGTGTTAGCTATCACAGGATCAGTGGTATCATGAAATACAGGTGGATTCACATTCTGAAAAGCCTTGAAAGTGACAATTTGTCTAGGTGGTACTGGTGGTTCAGGTGGTTGGTGTGGCTCACGGTTATCTTGGTTTTCAATTCGTTGTTGAAGAGTTAGTTGTTGTTGAGCTATAGCATTGGTTTGCTGTTGTAAGGTTTCCAGTAGTCGAAGAATATTTGGGTCTGTGGTGAAGGTGGTTGTTGGGTTCTTCTTTTTGGGAGGCATGATCCTGAAATAAGAGTTGTGTCAAAACAGATATGAATGATAAAATGATTCGAGGGTATCGCATGGCATTCTCATTTACATATGGGGTCAAGTTTCCAAATTAAGCAGATATGATGATAAAAACATAAAATAACAGTTGAGAGCAAATGGAACAATAGCATATAATTATTGAAATTTTAAAGGTCACAGTACATAAGATTGGGACATAGTCTGATTCTGGGAATAACAGGCTTATTTAAAGGAAAAACGGAAACAATTGGGGATTCCATAGAGTCTGATAGTACAACAACATGAAAGGTAAATGGAAAGAACTAAGGCTCCACTCCATCTGAACGGGGCTTGGTAGTCTTTTCCTCTCGAAGCGTCTTCACAATGCTCTGGAGCTCATCCGCCACCATCTGAATGACATACTAGCTGGTACGGTCCTGGTGCGCTGGCATCTCCTCAAGCTTAGTGTTGACGTACCGAACCAAGGTCTCAAGTCTCGCAGTCATCTGCTCCTTGGGCTTCCCTTCGTAGTTTCGGCTGTCCGGATACACGTTCTTCAGTCAGTCTATCATTCGGTCGTACTTGCCCTGAAGCATGTCGAACTCGCGCCTCAACTCAGCATACACGGAGAAAGCAATAGTGTCGTCCGACCCAGAGGATGACGAGGAATGCGCCCTTTGCTGATAACCAATAAGAGGAGTATTAATAATAATTTACTTAACCTACTCTCTCGGATAATATCTATAACCTACACACAAATCCTATAACCTATTTGGGCTGTCCAGGGACTCTAAACCGTAGCTCTGATACCAAAACCTGTCACACCCCCAACTTAAATAGCAAAATAAATATAGCTATTACATCATTTTAATGAAGAATACACAACCAAAATCCAAGATCTTACAGTTTAGGGTTTGGAACAGCCCAACACTACCAACTATTACATCTGATTACAAATACCGAGTCCTCACACAACTATTATTACTTATTCTACCTGAGCTCGAACATAAGCATCAGCATCACAGGTCTTACGGGCAGTCTGCTTGAATCTAACCATAGCTGCTAGCTGTAATATAAGGGTAAAGCAAGAAGTGAGCCAAATGCTCAACAAGTGCTAACAGTACGACACAGAACATAAATTGAGATATACTTTTAAGAATGATAATGGAAAGACATAACCAAAGGTAACAAGAGATAAAAACTATGTGAGATGGCATCATTTTGCTTGCATCAAAACAATTTTAAAATCATGTCTTAATCAAAATCATTTTATGACGCTACGGATTACAGCCGGTGATCAGCCGCGAAGTAATCCCGAACCTCGCTGGGTTCTAAAACATTAATGGGATTCCCTAGGCAACTTTTAAGCCTAATATAAGTGTGGAAAGGACTCGCGTCTCAGTCCAGATCCACTATACAAGAAAACATTTATCCCCCTTTAGGACTAAAAACCCACATTTTAATTATTTTTAAAACTGATGCCGATTTATGACAAAATCTCTTTTGACTATAAACATTTTTATCAAGGGATTCTAGATCAACTCGAAACACGGGAAACAAGGTACTGAATATCAGAGCCATGATTCACAAACTATTCTCTATTCAAGTAATTGAATGGTTTTTATATATCAATAATTGGACAAGAGGATTTAGTGAGGGTAATGGATAATATGAAGGGTAATGCCAATTTGGGCTCAAAGCAATGGTTTCTCATCAAGGTTCAAGTGCTGGATCATCAAGAAGGTAAGCTTCATGAATACTAAGGGTGTTAGGGTATGAAGAATGAACTTTAACTCAGGACATATCAGAATTGTCAAGCTTTAGGATAAGAAAGAGGGTATCAATCAATGAGGAATCAATCTGGTAAGTATCTAACTATCAGAATTCAAAGTAAGGTTCTATAGGGATTCACGTATCAGGATGAGATATTAATACTTAGGAAACATCAACATATTAATCAAAAGGATCCATCAAGTAATATATCAACTCTTCATTTTATCATGGCATTAAACTATCATGACAGACTTTTGAACTACTTCCAATACGTACTCGAGGGTTCATGGCATCTCTATGTAACTCAAAGATAAACAAAAGATACGCTTGATTGAAATATATCAAAATGACTCAGGATAATTGCATCAATATATAAGAACTATTTGTAGTAAATACGAAGGTCAAGTTGAATCACTTGCCTTGAGATAGGCTGGTCTGGTCTGACTGGTAGGAGCAACAACTGGAGCTTCACTCGACTTTTATGGCAAGTTTTCCCTCGTCTCGAGATCCTACATAAATAATAATAATAATCCTCATTATAATATATTCTCACCAACTTAACCTATTTACAACTCGAAATTAAACACGGATGGCACTTAGGCCTAAATGCACTTAATTTATATTCACTTTTAAATTACAATTGCACACACATAGCCACATATTCACATATCATATATTAACACCAAATAACACCATATATACCATAATGCAACACTAGGCTTGGATGATCTCGACTCACAACTTAAGTCACTTGGTCGCTAAACTAGACAAGGTCTTCTAATTTCGGTTTCCTAACTCGATGTGCCTTTCCTAAATTATCCAAAACCTATTGACCCTCACTTGTGCATTTTGCTCTACTGACCTTATACTATCTTACAACTATGGTGGTCGACCTAATACTCACTTCTAAGTGTTCTAAAACTATGCGATAAGTGATAGTGCTCACTGGTGCAAATTTCAGAATGACAACTACGGTTTCTTGAGAACATTAGACACTCTTAAACTACAAGTTTTCCTTCAAAATTTTTACACAAGACTCTCCTGACCTAAGGGCATCTAAAAAACTTGATGTGGCTCAAGGGCCTGGCTTGGGCCTTCTTGGGCCTAAGCTAAAAGTCCAAGGTTCCTCTGTTTTTCTGGGCAGAAAATGCCCTGACTTGAATTGACTTGTGACACATGGTTCTAGCTCATATCCTATGAAATATGGTTGGAAAAACTTCTCTGACATACCCTCTAACTAAGGCCCAATTGGGCCTAATGAGGGCCTACCCATGACATGGTCAAATCTCCCTATTTCTAAGTTGCAACAAAACTGTCCCCTGCTGGACAGATTTTGTGATTCTACTTGTGCACCTAACCAAATGACATGCAAACCTCCAACCAACTCCTAAAACTTTTTATATACTCCCAATACTAACTTATGGTAGCTTGGGCCTCAAAGTGCACACCAATGACATGGTCAAAACTCACTCTAAACCTCAGGGTGCTATACTGATTTTTCTGCAGAAACTATAACTCTCATTTTCCAAGGTTTTGACTTGACAAACCCAACTAACAACAACTAAATACTTAAACCAAGACTTATACATGGTATTCTACTGAACTAACTCCCTTTTTCTCAAAATAACCTTGGTGAGATCATCCTTACCTAAGGTACAATTATGGCAAAACAAAAGAGACTACACTTCACAAATCACAAATCTTCATGCTTTTGAAACAACAAGATATATATTTTTATAAAAGATAACCATGAATTATTACCATGCAATAAGAAGCATAAATCAATATTAACACATTATTCTTACTGAAATTAAGGCTCACTAAAAAAATCTTTCCAAACGATCAAAATCTTACAACATTCTAAGAGAAATCCACATGCATGCATGCCTTCGGGTTTTTCAAACCAAAACAACACATTTTCTACATATGTTCTATCATAACATTGACATGCAATCCTAGCATAAGGTATACCTAGATGATCACTTAGCATGCAAAGAGTTTTATCAAGACTTCACTAAGATTTTCATGTTATCATCACAAAAACACACAAAGTGGAACATGACAACCAAAACACCATCCATTCGGCTCCTATCAAGTCATGGCCGAATGGATTAGGGTGAAAACAACAATTGCATGAGTGTAGCATACTCATGTCTAGCCATTCTCAACCCTTTGCTACTATAACTCATGGTGAAAGCCTTGAATTCACAAGAATCAAGGATATTCACTTGGAGTTTTAACAAAACACCACCATGCAAGGTCAACACATAAGTTTTTCTACTCTACACTCTTAAGATATACAAGAACAACATTTAGGGAGTAGGATTACTTGATAATAGGATGATTATTTGAGTGAGAAATGAAGAAAGAAGGGGATGGGGGCTCGGTTTTTGGGAATTGCCGAGAGGGGAGGGGGAAAAACCGAGAGGAGGGGGAGGAAAGGAGGAGTGTGGAAATGGTGGGGTGAATGTTGGTTTGGTTTTTATTTGGCCAAAAGTGAGTGGATTTGAGATTTTACAAGAGTAACCTTCCAATTATAGTTAGGTAGATTTGCATGCAAGGGTAAAGGGGTAATTTGGTTAGTAGAATGAAAGTGAGTGGGGTTGGAAATGTCTTCCTTGCCCCTAAGTTGAATTGGAAGAGTATTTGCATGCAAGGGTAGCCACGTAATTTGCTAATTATAACAAATAAAATTTATAAAGATTTATTTTTATAAAATAAAATACAAGTTCAAAAATTATAAAATTTATATCATAAAATAACTTGGATTTTTAGAGACTTTATAAAATCATTTTCAAAATTTGTGAACAAAATACCTTTTAAAAGAAATTTTTTCCAAAGCTTAGAATATTCCTTATAAATCAGAAATAAATAAATTAAATAAACTCTTGCTTTGAAAAATCATATACTACACAAAGCAAATTTATAATGCAGAAATTTTCACTCACACTAGCGTACAATCATTGAATATATTTTTATTTGACTTTAATATTACACTCAATCCACAAATAATATTACATAAAATGTCGGTCGTAACATACTCTACTTAATTAGTCTATCAATGATAACTTATACACTACCACGACCCGATTAGCGGTACTTAATCTCAACATCCATTCCAATACAACTCTCATGGTTATAATCAGCTCATTACTCGCAGAATCATTGCTGCCTTACTATGGTCCACCACTGACCTACTGTCATCATTCACTTTCCATGAAATCTTAATATCTAACCATACGGAGTCCATATATGTCGTATAAAATTCTTCTAAGGAGGTAACATAATCACCATTCATGATTCATGAAGAACACTCCTGATCCTGACATACATACATGACATGAAGCAGATAAAATTGTAGAAGAGTTTCAATCAAAGCAACGATAGCAGGTTAATACCATTCTTACTCGTATGCCTTAAATAGAAGACTTAACTCAAGGGTTCGTCTAGTCCTTTTTGAAACATTGTCCTGGCTTATCTCAAGATAGTATCCTCTGAGATAGATAGCCCGCTCATGGCGATTACACGAATTAAACCTTTACCAACTACTATTACGGTTGGGTATTGCACAGTCATCAGAAGGAATGTCAATCTTCTAAACCATAATACAACCTTCATAGCTTTAACCATCATCACTGTATTCCTTTGGTACAAGCGCCTATAATTATCCTCTTACCTTTAAAGTGTCGGCCACCTCTTTGGCCTTTCCTAATAGTAAAATTTCCTTACAGTCAATGTCATTTTAACCACCTCCAAATAAATTTTCTACCTCATTTCAATCACAGCTTATGTGAAGATGTTTTCCTTAAAATCTAATGAGTAAAAGTAAAAAAAAAAATATCACCATTTTTCCATAAGTTATTGCCTCAGTCTTTAGAGGTTAATCACTGTCATGACTGAGTCTCAATCATACTTAGAACATCTTTTATCTTAAGTCCTAATTGCCCTGAACAATTTCGACCATTACTGGTTCGATTCATACTTTCTCGTGGTTTAACACGTGCCCCACTTGGCATCATTATAATTACGTCATATTTCCTTTATTAACATTTTTATTCTTGAGAATTTCGAATATTTCCTTTCTTCTTGTAAAACCTCTAAGGTTATCCTTCAATCGTTCCTCATGTATTCCCTAGATACAGGGCATATCAAAATACCATTTACTAATACTAGAACCATTGTCTATATACTTCTGAAAATTTCTCACTGATCCTTAAAGGTTGTTATTACCTTAATCCTTTCCAATTCATACTGTCAAAACTCATACTATCCCTATTAAGGGTGAAATGCCAACCTTTATGCATTCCCCTAGGATTCATTTTAAGTTACCGATGTTCTATCCTTAATTCCACCTTTAAAAAGGTACATGCATCCTTCCATGGATAAATCAAGTCATATATCCCTGATAAGGGGGTCTTATTCAATCATTCCCACCTCGATAGTATATGCCTAATTTCACAATAACATCTGTATTAAAAAGGGGGTCAATCAATATGGCCTCCGAAAGATAACAACGGTTATCCGCTTGTCTTGCCTAGTTTGGTAACGATAACAAGGATGTTCTAGAAGATATTGATCGTGTTCAACGTGAACTTCTTCTTAATAATTCCTTATTTACTTTTGTTGTTTATCTCAACAGTCACCTCAATGTTGGGATACCTTTCATACCCGGCGTCTCCCTTTCTGGGTATCAAGCCACCGGTCTTACACTTCACATTCTTGAAGGTCGCTTCCTTCATCCAATTTTCCTACTTTCTTACTTTCTTGTCTCCTTAGTCTATCCGCGTCTCATTATTTATCCTTCGAACTATCTCAAGGTTTCCTCGAATCCTCCCAACTTACAGGGGATAAAATATATGTATCTCTTATGCCCTCAACCATCAATTTTAACTCATGGTGAATCATCCTCATCCTGACGAATGCATACTTTCTATTTCTATTGCTACGAGTCTTTAGGACTTCCTCATACCTAACTCCCTTATCATACCTCAAACTCTATTGCCTTTATATTCCTTTCCACTTCAGTTTCTTTCTATTTTCCTTTCTCTTATCATTATTTCATGAACCAACACAACATAAGCATTGATTTCAAACATCCCGTCATTCTGGATTCGTGTCCTCAGAACGAATCTTGACAACTTTTACAACTTAGATTCATAATTCATCATACTCGTCCGCCTTTGTTCTGGCTCTAAAGCTTTTACACTATCTCCATAACCTTGGGAAGTACTATCCTGAAACAATTGACTGAACTTTAATCAGTTTATTATAATCTCTTGCTCCGTGCCTTCCTTGGTCTTTCACCAGCGGGTGGTCTCTCTCTTAGGAGGGTAAGTGACAAAAACAGTCATTTGGAGTTCGTCAATCATTTAGAATCTCAAATGATTCCTCTATTTCCTTTAGCCAGGCCCTTGCCTCGACTGGGCCAGCTTGTTCCTTGGAACTCTGAGAGCTTAGCGACTTAAAGGTCCTGAAAGAATTTCTCACCGCATTATTTCCTCAGGGTGGTGGTTGGGGATAATAGTCTAAGTTCTGTCTAGACAGGTCCATAAATTGCCATATATGAGTACCGTCTCGGGTCTCCTTTCCTTACTCGACTTTCTGTTTCCTTAGTATGAAATGTTTCAACCTTCTCCCATAATCGGGGTTATCTTATACATTAAAAACCTTGTTTTCCATTCTATTATGTTATAGGTTCTTTCTTTCTTGATGGCAACCTCCCTGACTATCACATTCAGGGTTTGCCCTAAATCTTATTCCTCAAACTATGGCTCTCATCTAAGTTCTCATCCTTAAGCTCTTGAACTTTTGTAACCAAATTTCTGTAGGAACACCTCACTATCCCCTTATCATCTTTCTCGGTATGGATCTCTTCTCCAGTCATTGATTCTCTGCCTTCATTCATCACTTTTTTCTGGCACAATATGTTCTTTTCCAAAAATTCGGTCTGTATTGCAATCTCAAACAGCTTTTCGGTACCGGCTCCGGTTACCTTCACTTCTATTCCATTTTCTCAAAATCTCTTATAAACTCTCCCAAAGACATTATTATCTCGAGTCTCTCCTTTTTACTAAGGGCATCAGCCACCACATTGGCTTTCCCTGAATGATAAAGAATCTCCCAATCATAATTCTTGATTAGCTCTAACCACCTCATTTGGCGCATGTTGAGCTCTTTCTGCGTGAAAATGTACTAGAGCACTTATGGCTTGTGTAAATCTTGCACTTTTCTCCATACAAGTAGTGCCTCCAATCTTTAGGGCAAAACTATTGCCACGAGCCCAAGCTCATGGGTGGGGATATCGAATTTTATATTCCCTTAATTGTCTTGACGCGTACGCGATTACCTTGCTGTGCTGTATAAGAAGCACCCTAATTCCTTATGCGAAGCGTCACTACACTTCACAAAATCTCATTTTCCATCCGGCAACGCCAACATAGGGAACGTCACCAACCTTTGCTTCGGTTCTTAAAAGTTGTTCTCATATTTCTCTGTCCATTCAACTTCTCAGTCTTACGAGTAAGCCGCGTTAAAGGGGGCTACTATCTTTACAAACTTGAACGAACCTCCGGTAGTGACCGACCAATCCTACCTCTGGTAGTCGACCTAACCATGGTCATCAATTCATCAGTGGTCCTTTATTCATTCTTGTCAGGATCCTCCATGGGATCCTCCTCAGCGACTATCCCTTCTAGGACAACATCCTCAACCGCTACATCCTCAATATGAACATCATCCGGTCCCGTGTTAGGATGCTCTATTGGATCCACAATCTGATCTCCAATAACTAATGAAACATCATCGCGTTGTTGCTCCTCAACCTCAGGGTTCGGAGTCCCGCTAACATATACGATAACGAACTACGCTTCTATCACGATATTTATAAGGGTTCCCATGAGGGTTTTAACTGCCAGTACTACGTTAGGTAGCCCGACTATGAACTTGGAAAGAGTTCTTATTATCTTAGCTATTATCTTAACGTCACATCATCTCTGAGGTTTATAACGCTTAGCTCTGATACCACTTCTGTAACACCCCCAAATCCGGGGTCGGGGATCCGGGTTGTCACGAGTTCCATTTCCCTTAATAACACCCAATCTTAATAAATAATCAACTACTCTGTACTGTGACCCCACAATATACACACACACACCACAAGTTATAGTCTCAGAGATGAATACTCAAAAATAACACAAGTCGTTTTATTCCACAACTATATGCCAATACACCTTAAAAGGGTTTCTGAATAAATTTACATTTCTTTGCCATTATTACAATTCATAAATATACATAAATCTGGTACATCAAAAGTTGAAGCCTAGCCTATTGGTAGTTCCTACCTCAGCTACAGCGACATCAATGCCTATAGAAAGCTGCGGAACGTTTCCTATCCGCTCGCGAATTGGGAGCTTGATCCTGTTCATCTTATCTATCTGATGTTGTGTGATGAAAGAAGAAAGCAAGGGTGAGCAGCAAGCCCACCAAAATAATATGTATAATGATTAACAATATATGAGCCTTCTCATAGTACTCATGAAAGTCTTGATCAAAAGAAATGAACCAAGTTTGATATCTTAATGCGATGAAGTCGCAAAATATTCAGTATATATACATATATACTTTTCAAAATCTTGGAAGTCCTCTTCCATGCATAATATACACGGAGTTCCAGTTTATAACTGTATAAAAAATAAATATCGTTGCAAGGTGATCTCATATATCTAACCTTGTCTCAACGTTTTTTTGAAAGTCTTTGATATGCATAAGATAATCATTTACTAGATATAAGTTTAAAAGATGAAGTTACAAGATACTCCAATATACTTCTATCCGAATACTACTTGAACTACCACCGTTCAAGTTATAATCAGTTTCAAAAGGTCATCACCCAGATGAGACTACAAGATAAGACTTGAATAGATTCAATCTTTGAACATCATTATAAATAATGAAGTTACGAGATACTTCATTAAGTCCCGATATATATACACCTATATATATATACATTTCATACACTCCTTGAAAACCTCTGTTATGAAAATTATAAACAGAGTTGCAATATCCAATGAATTTGGAAAGGAGAAAACCTTGGCATAAACCTGATATCTTGCTGATCAGGCAAAGATACCAATAAGTAACCTTTTCTACTAGTAGATGGACGAATTCCCCACTGGTCATCACCCTGGTCGCAATAGGACCTTATGCTGGACTGCCACTCAGCCACTTATGCATTTGATGGACTCCCACTGAGCCACTTACACTATCATGGACGCCCACTGAGCCACTTACACTATCATGGACGCCCACTGAGCCCATGTTGCTTATGCCGACTCGATAGATGGACTTACTTCCCGAACGTTGGGTAAGTAATCAATTCATTTACCAAAACAGCAACCTCGTTGCGAATATAAAATACACCACAGAGCCGGATCCCTCAGGTTTTGAGCGAGTATTTAAATCCCCTTTAAAAGGAAGATCTTAATTATAAAAATGAGTTTTGGGATCCGCTCTAACTTTTAAAAATCATTTTGAAGACTCGAAAACACTTTAAAGAGTGTTTGGAGTAATGCTGATTTAATGAAGTAAATCAGCCCCAATATATTAGAAAATATATGAATATTATTATTTAAATAATATTCCCATAATGATAATCCTTATAAAAATAATTGAAGTAGAAGTTGTAAAACTTTATACTTGAAACGAGTAATAAATAACCAAAGATATACTTATTCGAAAGTACTATCTTTATTTGAATAATCAAAATAAGTTTGATTATCGACACCTTATTCTTTAATAAAATAAAGAATATATCTCAGCAAATAATCGGAGTCATAGATCCTCAAATGAATATTCAAAATAATATTCAATAAATAAAATAAAAGGAGTCATAAGTCCTCGGATGAATATTCAAGTAATATTCATTAAATAATATAAAGGAGTCATAAGTCCTCGAATGAATATTCAAGTAATATTCATTAAATAGTATGAAGGAGTCATAAGTCCTCGAATGAATATTCAAAATAATATTCATTAAATAAATATTCATTAAATAGAATAAAGTTAAAGTTATCGAATAAACCTTATTCGATTAATAGTTTTGGAAACTATAACCATATATATATATATATAAATATATATATATATTATACTCGGGAACATCGATTCCCGGTTTAGAAATATGTTCACCTTTTGATCCCCTATACTAAGGGTAAACTCGAATACCGCTTATCTCTAGCATAGGTATTATGCAACTATAAGCATTTTAACCAACAGATATATAATTCAAGAATATGAAATAGGCATGCATATATACCATATCACATGCTACAATATATCGCAAGAATTTGCTAATAACAAATATGCATTTATCGCAAGATCATGCATATACATATATATATCACAACAACAGTATAACGGGTAGAAAACTTGCCTGAGCGACTGGGGGTTATAATGGCTCGGGACGAGTCTGGTAACCTATAAACAACAAGTAAGTTGGAATTAAACCAAAGTCACTTGAAATCTATACTTTAACCGAATTAGACTCTAACGCTCGTTTTGCGCTTACTGATTCTCTTAAGTCGCTCGAGTACCCTCAGTTCCACCATTTTTAATAAATTAACCATTACGAGTTTTATGACGATTCTTTCGCGAGTGTCTTAACAACTACCTAATCCACTTATCATAAATGTTTCATACTCCAATTAGTCATTTAAGGTCCTTTACCAAGGTTTCAAAGTAAGGCGAGGGGTAATGATTCGTTCGCGAAACGTCGTTACTTAAAACGGCCGTTTCTCCTAAACCGTACATCGAAATCAAACGAACCACATATCAAAACGAAGCTCGTAACATTAACTATCTAAACATGGCAATGGTAAAAACCTAACAGTGAGTTCAAGGGTTCTGATGTTAAGAACAAAAATAGTCTAGGGTAAATTGGGCATTACGACGGCTATGTTTACGCGATTACCCAAATTTTAAACCACTCCAAATCATCTCACAATCAACCCACAATCACAACCCAATCAAAAATCCATCCATACTTTATCATAACAGCCCCAACAACTCAACATTAACAATTTATACTATTCTTTATTATGAATTTAAACTACACTTAAGTTCATTAATCAACAACCAAGATTTACAACTCCAAAAACATCCCAAAACCAACTAATCTCTACATACACAACCATCAAGCCTCTCATGAACTAGAATACTCATATTATGCTCTTAGCATTCAATAACAAAGCTTGGTTAAGAGATTATACCTTCCTTGAAGCTTCTTAACATAACACAAGAGCTTTGAATGCCTAAAGAACCTTGATATTTGCTTGTATAACCTTAATCTTTCATAAAAATTCAAGAAAACTAAAGTTATTTCTTGAAGGGTACTATTCACCATCTTCTTCCTTGATTTATTGGAAGAGATTGTGAAGGAATTAGGAGCTTAAACTTATAGCATATCCATATCTATGTACAAGGAACCTTAGATAATTACCTTGTGATTTAACAATGCTTGGAACTTGATTTTTGGAAATTTCTTCTTTGAAAAAGAAGAAAAGCCGAGAGCAAGCTTGGAGAAAGAGAGATTTTTTTGTGTTTTTGCTTTGATTTGATTCTTTGGTTGGTTGTTTTTGATTTGTTTTTGGTTAATTACCTTATTAACCTTGAAAATTGTGTGGTTAAAAACCAACCACACCTCCTTCCCCTTATGTCATGCTTATGTCACATTGCTATGTCATCATCCCTTTCTTGCCCTCTTCTCATTGGTTGGATGACATCATCCCCTCTAATCTCTTTGATTAGCTTCTAATTTTTTGCCTAATGACCGCTGATCTGTTATACGGTTCGCTTAACTTTCGTTTTCGTTTATCGTTTGAGGGATCATACCCGGGATCTTATTACTTAGGTTCCCTTAACCTTTCTCAATATATTGTATTCCTTTTATGATCCTCTCTTATAATCCTTTAATTTAAATCCTTTTTATCCTGTTACCTTATACTCAATTCTTTCCGTATCTAGTGGATTTCCGGGAAAAATCAAAGTGTTCGGAAATTGGATTCTGACGATCTTTACATACACTTATATACCACATAGAGTACTAATAATATCCCAGAAGATCAATAACAGAACCCCTACATAGTGTGGCATGAAAAGTTTTCTCATTCAGCATAATCTGCAAAATCACTATTCATAAGGGTTTCAGAAATTTCCAAAAATTGGGGTTATTACACTTATCAATTCAACAGGGTAATGCATTTTATCAACAAAACCTTGGGAGATAAACCATCAAGTTGCTCCCACATCTTTCAACACTTTAACGCATAAGGTATCTACAATAATCATTCACGTCACCACATCTGTATTCCGAATAACATATTTCACAGACAAATCATAAACTTTCATTCTTGGAGACGTATTCCTTATTGGAGTAGATTCTCTCGGCTCTTAGTGCATCCCTGACTGGGGCTAGTGATTTGCAATCCTCGCCATATGCCCTTGTTTTCTTTTCATGCATGAAAAATAGATGGAACTTCGTCCGCTTGATTCATGATAGGTTGAATTTTGTTTGAAAACCTTTGCAAAGAATGACAGTATAATGAGACAACTAGAAGGATTCACAATTTAATAGACTTAAGGTTGAATAGAAAGAAGAAGTAATGATTTGAATATGAATGAGACAACCACATTGGTACTTAAGATGGCCAGTCTTTCGTACTATATGACATACAACATATGATTAGGTGGCGTCCCACCCGACTCTTTGTCATTCCGACAAAGCATCTCATCATAACACTATTTGTCCCAATCAAAAAGCAAAACTAGAGGGAAAATTAAATTTGAAAGGAATGCAATATCCTCTTTTTTCTTATCTCCGCAAGAATTTGTTAAGAAAAGAAGTTTATACAGATTTAGGAATCAAAAAGGAATATACGCTGTCATATTGAAAACAAGAATGATACCATTGGTCACCATCCACATTTCACTTGTATTCATCTTTCGAGCTTGTTCGATCATATCCCAATTGTGTCATATAACAACTTTAGAAAGTACGCTGAAATGCCTTCGCAAATTAAGCATTATGGTAGATTCTTACTTGTTAAGTCTTGCGTCTGTAACATCGCACCTTACTGTTTGGTATAATCAACTTATTCATAATCGCGAGTTACTTTGTTCTCTGAATTAACAATACTAAGTCTGAAACGAGCATCCTT